>NW_027466452.1:1742500-2057500 GCF_050575085.1 Anarhichas minor | reverse complement strand
CTCTATAAGATTCTTCTTCTTTGGTTTTAGAGGTACCAGGGTAACTCCTGACTGACTGCTGGACTGGTGCACTTTGACCCTGATGATATTACAGGAGTAAACGGGGAATCCATAGGAGCTGAGAAGGGACATTGTAGTTCTAGCCATTTTCAACATAGGTCCTGTTTTCCCAAAAAACGTTTCATCTCAGTCTGGTAATTTAAAAAAATCTCCAAAAAGCTGAACTGGGATAACTTGTGCTTGTGCCTCATTGTGTTGGATCAGTTAGACTCGTATTCGGGAGGCTTCTCACTCATGGATCAAATTATTATGATGTGATATTATTTCTATTTCTATTATTTTTCTTGGTACATTGTTTTACTTACTTACAGACCAAATGGAATATGGTTTTAAAGAATATTTTTATAATCAAAAGAAACTTGAATAGCAGAATTGTATTCGATATAAAATCACTTTAAAAGGGATAAACCCTAAAATATGTGTATTCATATAATATAATGTGAGGGAATTCTACTGGTAAATGATCCGAACTGGCACTGGTGTTGAAGTCTTGTTCGACCGATGGTGCCAAAGCGCTCTGTGACCTGCGTGATAATCAGTCATCTCAGCGATAACTTTATGTTTTTATTTCCTTTTTATGTCTTTGTTGCTGCGGTGACTTCTCTGATTCTCTGGTGTTTTGTGAAGAGATGCTCATTAAACAGATTTCATGAGGTGCAGCTGGAAATGTGTCCATGTTTGACTTGAATTCCTAATTGTTAGTCGTTTACTTAGCTTTAGAGGAAAGTGAAGCACATAATAACCACATGGTCGTATCGTGAGAAAAAAAAAATTAACTAGAATTACGCCTGGTGTGCCTCAGACAATGGCGGGCCGTGCATTTTATACCTGGGCCTTCAGTGCTGTCCTACAGTTGAACCATCTCCTAATAACCTTATTATGACGCCACAGCTACAGGTTATTTGTTTCTAGGGGTGTAATAATACACGTATTCGTATTAAACCGTTCGGTACGAGGCTTATGAACCGAACAATACGTTTGAATAATACTAGTGCATTTGGAAAATACAGAAGCTTAAATTGTGGGAAATATTATGTTTTTTCGGTGGACTTCGCTCAACCTGGCAACCCACTACGTAAGAGACAATCTGACCCCGGAAACAAAACATTGTACTCTGGTGAGGCGCGTGTGTTCTGGGAGGCGCGCTAAACTAGGTTAGCAGGAAAACAACAGCAGCACACACTACAAACTCTCCCTGCAGTGTTTAGCTGTTACCTAGTGATTCAAACAGGGCTAAAGCAATCACCACACAATCCCCATTCCTCCAGACCATAATTCTTGCTTTGTAAAAGAAAACAAAAGCCCAAACAGAGAATCAAATGTCCGACCCTAACCCCGCGCATGACGGGATGCTACGTCATTAACGGACAATGCATATAGTCAAAATCAACATAATTAACACAATGACAAAAATAAACTCACAAGAACCAGTCACATATATTTATATGACAACAAAGCATGACAAATCAATCCAGCAAACCTGTGGCGCTAAAACACTGATTCCACCACACACTGAAGAGCACGAGCCATTCAAATATTATTCACATCAGAGGGAACATATTAACCATATCATAAAAACGACACGATAGACAAATGAACAGAGTAGTTTCACTGCAGTAGTAGCACTGCAGATGTATAAACACAAAAGCAGTTCACTTACCAAAGCTGCTGTTCACTTAAAGACAAAGTCCATCCTCCTTTCTTCGATTACAAAGAGTTTAATGACGAGGTTGCAGGGTCCCCAATTGGTGGACCGTGATCAGGACCCAGACGCAGTTGCATCTGGACCCGGACCACGGAACCGAAAGACAATTCGGAATTAAACATATTAGGCAGTGAGTTGGACTTTAACCGGCGCAGTTTATTCAGCCGTTACGGTACTTGTTCAGCGGTGCAGGAAACACACCGACCAATGCATTGTAAATCACATCAGGTGATGCAGCTCAGCCAATCAAATATGGGTATTCTGACAATTTTCCTGACTCGAGCGAGGTTTACACACACCGTGGGTACATCCCAAGTCTCTTAATTGTCATTTCCTCGCTCCTCGATCCTCGCTTGAACTGGAAGTTGTTCTGCGCCGCCATATTGACGGCCGTCCCAAAGCTCTTATTTAGCTCTGAGGAGGGAGGAGGGATCTCTGAGGAGCCATGAGTGAGGACCCACGACAACAGACTTTTAACGGCCGACACGCCCCCTCATTGTTCATCTGTCATGTGATTGGACGCTGCAGCCGATCGGACTGATGAGATTTTTTTCAACATGTAAACAGTGAAGACTGATCACAGATTAAACTCAAGCTTTATATTTGATTCGTTTTCTGATTCAACATCTGGTTTAAATAAATGTTCATTGTAGACCGAACAACAAAAGGACCACAAACAACTTTCTTCATTTATTAGAAAGATTTGTCTTTTCATAATCTGAACTTTTATTATGGAAACAATTAAAGTCAGAGGGAACTGGAGAGATGAAACACTTATTTATATATATATATATATATATATAGTTGTGTGAAAAATTGTTTGCCCCCTTCCTGATTTCTTATTTTTTGCATGTTTGTCACACTTAAATGTTTCAGATCATCAAACAAATTTAAATATTAGACAAAGATAACACAAGTAAACACAAAATGCAGTTTTTAAATGAAGGTTTTTATTATTAAGGGGAAAAAAAAAATCCACACCTACATGGCCCTGTGTGAAAAAGTGATTGCCCCCTAAACCTAATAACTGGTTAGGCCACCCTTAGCAGCAACAACTGCAATCAAGCGTTTGCAATAACTGGCAATGAGTCTTTTACAGCGCTGTAGAGGAATTTTGGCCCACTCATCTTTGCAGAATTATTGTAATTCAGCCACATTGGAGGGTTTTCGAGCATGAACCGCCTTTTTAAGGACATGCCACAGCATCTCAATCGGATTCAGGTCGGGACTTTGACGAGGCCACTCCAAAGTCTTCATTTTGTTTTTCTTAAGCCATTCAGAGGTGGACTTGCTGGTGTGTTTTGGATCATTGTCCTGCTGCAGAACCCAAGTGCGCTTCAGCTTGAGGTCACGAACAGATGGCCAGACATTCTCCTTCAGGATTTTTGGTAGACAGCAGAATTCATGGTTCCATTTACCACAGCAAGTCTTCCAGGTCCTGAAGCAGCAAAACAGCCCCAGACCATCACACTACTCAATGGCTCTCACTGTGGTTCGCTGGAGTCCCAAAGCTTTAGAAATGGCTTTGTAACCTTTTCCAGACTGATAGATCTCAATTACTTTGTTTCTCATTTGTTCCTGAATTTCTTTGGATCGCAGCATGATGTCTAGCTTTTGAGGATCTTTTGGTCTACCTCACTTTGTCAGGCAGGTCCTATTTAAGTGATTTCTTGATTGAGAACAGGTGTGGCAGTAATCAGGCCTCAAGACTTTTGGGAAAATACTCTGTGGACTGACGAGACAGAAGTTGAACTTTTTGGAAGGTGTATGTCCCATTACATCTGGCGTAAAAGTAACACGGCATTTCAGAAAAGGAACATCATACCAACAGTAAAATATGGTGGTGGTAGTGTGATGGTCTGGGGCTGTTTTGCTGCTTCAGGACCTGGAAGACTTGCTGTGGTAAATGGAACCATGAATTCTGCTGTCTACCAAAAAATCCTGAAGGAGAATGTCCGGCCATCTGTTCGTGACCTCAAGCTGAAGCGCACTTGGGTTCTGCAGCAGGACAATGATCCAAAACACATCTCAATCTCAATCTCAAAATCTCAAAACAAGGTCTCAATCTGGACCTTTTGTAATTTTAGTTGAATACCCCTGTTGCACAGAACATGGGTGCGGTTCAATTCCAGCCAGAGGTCCTCCTGCGAACGTGTTCATTGAGTTGTAGCGCTATGGTTATACTATATACTTGGTTAGCCACCTCAGGTTAGCATAGCGTAGGTCCAAACATCAAGACGCTCAGTTGCAAATAAAACGCATTCTTAGCCATAACATGTGCAACACTTCTCCGACGCTGTCAGCCAGGAATACTGTTCGTACAAATCCTTTTCCTGGCTGGGTCCGGGATGCTAGCTGTGGGGTTGGACGACCCTTTCTTACGATGTCCAGCTTTTCTGGAAATGTCCTTCTTGAGAAATCCGTTTCTCCTCCTTCAGCCATTGAGTGTTAAAAAAATAAAAACTAGGTAAAAAAAAAAAAAAAAGAATCTACACCAAGCAAAACGCAAAAAAAGTCATGTCAATGTCATAACTTCTTACATATCTTTCAACTTGAACTGTTACTACTAATACTAACTTCTGCTAGCTGCTTCAGTGACACTAGCCCACTGACCAATCACAGCACACGTTATTGCTGAGCTGCACGTTAATGCTGACGTACTTGTAGACTACCTCGGTAGCTCTGGCACGTCAAAGAATACACATGTCAAACTAAAGATCTGATTGGTTGAAGACTATGACAATCAACAATATCATCCCCATTTACTTAAACTGCACATGGATGCACGTGTGAGTCTGCAGGCCTCTGCCTCTGTTCTTACCTAGAGACACAGAGGTGAAATCTGATTGGATAAAAGCTCTACTTAAAACAAGCTGCACTGGAAGCAGAGCAACTGAGGAAGACAGTAGCTGTGCAATGAGAACATAAGATAATGGGAAAAATAATTAGAATACATCGTGTATTTGTGAAAAATTATAAAATTATAAAATTGCTATAACTTTGTGATTCTGTTTGTGAAATTGGCATATAAATTCTTGAGTTATGGACAAAACATGGGTTTGGGCATATGTTGTGAGGTCAGTGACATGTTTAATGACCTGAAAACAAACTCACACTGAGGCATATTTCAGAAGAAATATGTGAAAAATGATTGTGAGCAAACATGGACGAGAAGTTAAGACAACTGGGAAATTTGCATTTCCTTGACAACCGGGCCAACTTGTTCTGTTGAGGAAGACGTGATCTTAAAATGATCTTGTGGTGAGATTGTCTGTCAGGGTCATCAAAAGAGATGATGAGTCAGCAGTCTGCTGGGACATTAAAAAAAATATTACTCTTATTTTTGTTCATATCCACGATTTATTTTTATTTTGTTAGTACCCATTCTTTTCTGGGATTCACCAATGTTTTCTTATCTTTACCCTTCTCTTTGGTAAGAGAACATTTTACGAGCTCTCTTACCAAAATAGTAAAAAAAAGTCTTGTTTATCCAGCGCAAGGAAACGGAAATTTGGAATTTGAAGCTCACTGAAGAAATGCTTGAACATCTAATAAACAAATTTAGATTATTATATGTTTTAGAGTAATTATAGGATTATTAAAAAAATAGTATTGATCCGTTAATCCCATTATTGACTATAAAAACCTCGGATAATGGGGGACTTAAGCTTCTGAATGGCTTAAATACTGCTCTTAGATTTTCATGTAACGTCAGTACTGAAAATCACACATTTACTTTAAGTTTGTTTCACAGAACCTCGACTTCGCTACTGAACTTCTTCTCACAGCACATTTGTGGTGGCATCTCTCCAATTCTCAGAGTATCTGCACAGGGCACAACACCTGTCCTTATATGGTGTTTAGGGGGCGTTACCTATACTCATGTAATCAGTGAAAAACCTGATCAGATCAGATTTGGATGGTTATGGACTTTGGATGCATCCGGAGTTGACTTCTCTTAGTTTTGCTCTTTATAGAAAATTAATTGTTTCATCAGTGACACAACTGGTGATTTTCAACAATCTACTCAGATCTGCTTTGTCAAACCAATCCAGTTTCTCCCCATTAGAGCACTGCTCGTGACTCTACTGGCTGAAATTGACAGGAGGTGCTTGTTTATTGGAGGTTTCGACAGGTGGAGGGTGTCAATGAAACTTAGCGGAAGTCTAAAAGTGTCTGGTGCTAAACAGGGCAGCAGAGCTCCTGGTTTCACTGGTTCAAAAAAAAAAAAAAGTGTCTGTTAGTTACAGTGTGAAAATAAACAAAGAATTAACAGAACACATAATTTCAGCAGAATCTCTGCTCTTAAGGCATGAATATGATATTTAAAGTGTCAAGAGAATCAAACATTTAATACTGGAAAACGGCCAAAGACTTGATTCTCATCAATGGAGCAGCAGGTCTGTCACGGCTCCGTGTGAAACTCGGAGTCCAAAATTGAGCTGGATAAATAAAGACTAAAAAGAGTTTCCACGGTCTACGTTTTGTTGTCCTGCAGTCGTCTCTCCTCCCGTCAGGGAGCGCTGGCGTTCATTTTCTCCTGGCAGCCGTCCCACAGGTGGAGCAGTCTGTTGTCCTTGTTGGCGCAGAAGTCGGAGAAGTCCCTGAGCAGGCGGTCGGCCAGCCTCTCGTCCCCCAGCACGCCTGTCCTCCAGGCCTTGGTGAGCATGGTGTTGTAGGCCCAGTAGTAACCGACGCACTCCTCGCCGCCGTACGGGCCCTGGCTGTTGGACGTGGTGGAGTTTCTGCGTCGGCGCTGCTGCCCACTCGAGTACTTCCTCTTTGAGTACGGCAGCTGCAGGAACACGGTGCCTGACGGAGGAGAAGGCAGATTGAAGCTCGTCGGCCTCCAGGAAACAGACGTTTTTTATTTATTTATGTGATGTGACAAACCTGTTACGTGGATGTACTGGGGCTTGTTCTCAGAGGGGAAATTAAAAGCAGAAGCAGAAACCTTGTCGTGCACGAAGCCAAATCTGGTAGAAAGAGCACAACATTTACACACGTTTGCATGATGTAACTCTGACACGCTGTAATTCACTGTAACATAGCATGGTGCTATATTTGTGCCTCATTCCGGAGCACAAATACAAACTGCATGGAAATACATTATATTTTACAGAGAATGCATTATCACTCAAAATGTTAAGTTTAATTTGAGCTGGTTAGATAACTTGATGATTCAAGCTACCGAGATACGACAATATAATCATCAATGGAGTTCCTTTAAAAAAAAGTTGAGATAAGATATCATTTTGTTGAATAGAGCGTACTACATCTCATTTTAAAGCCTGCTATGAAATGTCATTAGTCATTATTATGCTAGTCAGCTGTTACTAACATTTTCACAGGCGCTACAGTTATATTTTAGTTACACCATGCAGCAATTATCACATACTGTTGGTAAACAACATCCAAGTACACTCTTGGTGTACAGTTACAAAAGTACCAATGCGTATTCGTACACCTGCCGCTAGGTCTCGGCATACAAAAGCATGTTGATAGAGAGCAGGGTCTCTGCTACACACTTCTAATATTCATATTCATAAGTGATGAAAAGGGTTTATACATTATGGGATTAAACATTCTATGTTTTTTTACCATTTCAATTTTATACCTTTAAACTGATTATAATGCCATGGCTGTGTAACTGGCAATTGACCCTTTGATAAGCCCCGCCTCCTGCTGCTACTCAGTCAAGCTGTCAGAGCTTGGAGCCCACACTGTCACTAACTGCATCCACTGAAGAAATATGATCTATTTATTTTAAAAACAGTGATTTTAGAGAGAAGCAGACAGAAGACGATGAAATGAAGGAAGGTAGGTATCCAGCAGGAGTTAGCGAGCTACCTACCAAGATAGCTGGGTTTTACTTACAAATGGAATGTCATGAAGGTTCATTAAACTGGTTATGCATCCAAAACTATTTATAATATGAGGTGTGGCTGTGATCTGTAACACAGTGATCAAGATGAAAATAAAACTTTTGCTCGCTCAAATGAAATAATCCTTTGAGTGATTATAACGTCTCTACAAAACATAATTCCTGTGTTTACAAAGTTAATTTGCTGTTATCAAAATGCCCCATTGTGTCCTTGGGATTGAGACACACACATAAATATACCATGAAATGTAAAACAACAACCTGTAGAGTATGGCCTCCTGAAAGAGCTGCATCCTGTCCCAGTACGTCTCAGGTTCAAAACCTGTTGGATGAGTCCAAACAGACGACAACATGTGACTGAGCTGCTGTACACATCACAGACAGGAAGTCAGACGGCTTCTGTACCTTCGAACAGGTTGTCGCCGGCGTTCTTTAGCAGACAGTGGATGTTCAGAGGGATGAAGAGCTGGGCTCTCAGTGGATCTCCGTACAGGTACGACGTCATTGCGAAGGGAACCTCCAGCACAGGGACCAACAGGAAGCCGCAGGAGGCCGCTTTCCTGTGCCACCCTTGAACCTGATGGACGATAACGGATTACAAAATGGCAGTTCAGTGTGAAACTGGACCCGTTTTATTACATTACATTACAGTCATTTAGCAGACGCTTTTATCCAAAGCGACTTATAATTCAGATTCTATCACATTTCTACACCGTAGGCACAGCTACGGGAGCAATTTTGGGGTTAAGTGTCTTGCTCAAGGACACATCGACATGCGAGCCAGAGCCGGGGATCGAACTGCCGATCCTCTGATCGAAGGACGGCCCTGCTATCCACTTAGCCACAGTTGCCCATTATTATTAAGATATTCTCCGTCTCTGCTGTAGTAACCAAGTTAGAAACAAACACAAACACAATTAGCATCAAATCACTGAAATGTTCAGCAGTAGCTGACTAGAAAGTTCCTACACTTTAAAAAGTTGCTCTGATGTCCTTAAGAGTGTTGAATAGCATTCAACTATATATTATTATTACTTTCAAGTTAAATCTTTTAACCAACATCTGTCCTAATCATGAATAACACATTTTCAGAATTATAACCCTTTAAATATATTTATTTTTATAAAGGAAAAATTAAATGGAATTATTTTCTGTATGCTAGGGGGATTTTTTTCACAGTCTGGGATACGTCAATGATTACCAACAACCTTGATTTTGATGCACTGCATCAAACACTCAAACACAGCAATGTCCCGACTGGAAACCAGGAAACTAACAAGTGTTTGCCACATCGGGCGAATCTCAATCTCAAAAATAGTAAAAACTACAACTTGATGGTGATGGTGCACTGCATCATTGAGTCCATCCTCTACTCCTCTTCCTGCTGATACTTGAATACTAGAATACATTTGTAATTTCCTCAATGCTTGTGTGTCACTAGCTGCCAGACAACCAAAAGAGTTTGTGTTGTTGCTCCGTGTTTCTTTGTGTTGATACTGAGCATTTAGGGTGTGATTGAAAAGATTTTGTTGATAGCAAGTGATCAGGAAGTATTATGGTGTCAGTGCTCATCTGGTTTTAGACATCTTTTCAAGGTGTGTCAAAACAACAGATGTATAAAGTCTTCTGTGTCTCCATGTGGAGCAGCATTAGAACTAAGAGAAGTAGGTCTTACACCCTTAGAGGTGACTGGAAGACCCTTCTGCTATCAGAAGACAGACTAGAAAAAAAAGAAAAAAAAAAAAAAAACTCTAATCGAAAGCTGACTGTTAACTCTTCCAGCCTTAGAGACTAGACTACGCTTCTGCTAAAAGAAGACAAGCTTAAAGGCAGCGAAAGCTGATTGAGGAAAACCTGTTAAATTAGGATTGCTAGTATTAGCCTTTGAACCACTGAGACCGTTTCATTGAGTTGAGATTGTTGTATGTGACTGTTGTAAGAAAACTTTAATAAAACCACAGCCTTACCATTTGTAAGTGTCTGGGACCCAAACTAAAGACTCTGGTTCTTTAGACTAGTTTAACCCTCTTCCCCTGTCCCTCAAACGTGTGATACAGGTGACGAGCGACTCTACCAGAGTAAGTTCCCTAAGTGAAGACTTGGCAGTGTTAGTCAAAATGGTGAGAAACATAAAATAGGCAATATTAAAGTATAGACGATCTACATAACTACTCATACTGAGTGTTAGGGTTACATCCTACTGAGAGCGCCTAGGGCGCAGCCGTACAAGACTCTCAGAAAGACAATAATTCCGAAATCCTAACGACTCAGCTATGGGGTGAGATAAAAGGCCGAAGGTATTTTTCTGACACCTCTGTGGGACACTAAAACCCACGAAGGTTGGTCGGACTACTAACGGAGTTACCACCGTGTTAGGTACGAGGGCAGGACCCGTTCACGCTACAGTCTCTTGACATGTGAAGAATTTGACCCACTGACAATTAACCAAAACAAAAAGAAAAAGACATCTAGATACCATCTCAAAAAGCACTGCAGCAGTGACGGCCATCCAGTGCAGCTTGATCTCAAAGGCAGAGTTGAGTGAGAAGTTTCCGTGGTAATAACAGCTGCACCATTCGGTTCGGTCACTGCGGTTGTTAACGTCCACATCCAGAGTAACCGTCTTCTGCTCCGGGACCGTAGCAGCTGGGGGACAGACAGAGGGAGGGAGAGAGAGGGAGACAGGTGGAGAGACAGGAAGACAGGAGGCAAAGGAAGCACAAGAAGGGGAGATGGATGGCATGATGGGCAGGCAGGCAGGAGTAGTGAGAGCAGGTGGTGAGCGAGGATTACATCAAGTTGAAACAGCATGAATGTCTGCATTATCCCAGGTTTAATAAAGAGCAATTAGAACAACAAATAAACTATGAATGCAGCCAGTGTCTAGTGAACAACTTCAGCATCACATTATTCAAGGACACCAGAGGTCAGATCACAAATTGGAAAGCATTCATCTTGCAAAGTTGTTGCTTTAAAGAACGCAAGCATTTCCAAATATGCCGAGGTCAAAAGTGACAAATGAAGCTTTGAGCAGTCGCATGAAGCAAGAATGGAGCCGAAGAAGAAACACCGTTCCAACGCGCCGTGTTGTGACGGTGTTTCTGAGCGCGACAGGACATTGCACACCAAAGCACTACTGAACCACAGCCACTAACACCACAGCATGCACTGAAACACCACACCAACCAATTACTGCTCCTGGATCAGCTACACACTAACCCCGCTGCATGCACTAATTGGAAGGGGCGGGGGATCACACCGATCAGGGCTGTGGACGACAGATCACTCTACAGCTAGAGGTAAGAGACTCTCGTCATGCGCTACACACTGGAGAAAACAATGCAGATCTACGGTCCACCCTCAGGAGAGCTGGGTCCAGTATCTCTGTCCCACCACAAGGAGATGATGTGGGTGATGGACGGTGACAAATATGATGTCATGAAATGTTATATGAGGTCACAGAAGCAGTTCTATGGTGATAGTAGGAATCCCACCGTGTGAGTTGGAAAATGATGAATTTGTTGTAGTCTGCCAAAAGCCTAATTATATTTACTGGCTAATTTTGTCATAGCCATTTTACATTGTATCTAATTAATTGTAAAGTCAAGTGTAAAGGCTAACATGTACAGCTAATGATACAAATTTGAGACAGCCTATTTAAAATGTAAAAACTGAATCCAGTAATTTTGCATTTTCACTACGTAACATTAGCAACCGAAAACAAAGAGGTAGATGTGGATGAATGTTGTATGGAAGATCGAGGGCTCATTTGAGCATGCTCAGTTCATTCCTGCATCAGGTGAAGGGTGGATATTGGGCTGGGCCAACTGTGTAATGTGTGCATTAATAATCAGCAGCAGCACTGAAACAGCCAATTAGGATTTCTGTTTGTATAGAACAGTAGTCTATACAAACAATCAGGTCTACCTGACCAAGAGCCCTTGAACAAATGCACCCTCTGTGCTTTGTGTGATGTAAAAACTGGACCCAGACAACTCTCTGAAGTACAGACTTATGATCTGCATCGGACTGGATCAGGTGTGGGCTGGGTGTACCTAGCAGTGCGGCGGCCTGGCTGCGTCCTCCAAAGCTGCGGCTGAAGGAGCTGTGCCTACTTGCGTAGGAGGCCGGCCGGCTGGGCAGCCAGGGCAGGAGGAAGGCAGGGAGGTCGCAGGGTCGCCGCTCCTCCAGCACAAAGGCCACCTCGAACCACTTCCTCTGGAACAGAGCAAAGTCCTCCAGGGCTGCAGCAGACCAGCCTCCAGCCGCCATGGAGGGAAGCTGGGAGGTCGGGCCTGCAGAAGAGAGGACTGCCAAGAATGTCACAACACACGATGGTTTGCATAGTATTAATTGTTGGAATGCTGTTAAGCATTCCAACTATTGTTCTTCAAATCTTTATTGTTGGAATGCTGTTAAGCATTCCAACTATTGTTCTTCAAATCTTTATACTTCTTCTTATAATTGTTGGAATGCTGTTAAGCATTCCAACTATTGTTCTTCAAATCTTTATTCTTCCTTATATTATATTTCTTCCGTACACTTTTTGAAACTCTTCTGCTCCTTCATATTTTAAGCTACAGAAACCGTTCAACTATCAAAATGTTCAGCTCTTTCAGCAGAGGGGTGCTATGACGTTTCATATTTCTAACCTTTAAACTTTATGAATTATTAAGCTTTTTGCAATTTTTATTTTGAATGGGTTTCTATGGAGAAAATGTTCAAATCCTCTTCAACTTTCAAATCCTTCTACTTCCTCATACTTTCAGCTACAGACACCATTTAAACTTTAAAATGTTGAGAAAACCCTGATCTATTGCCGCATTATTCAGCTTTTTGATATCTTTTATACTTTTTGAACTGTCCCATTTTAACTTTTATGATTTTTTCACTCCTTTTCTGACTTTATAATGGGTGTGTATTGCGCAGCTTAGAGTGCGTGATGTCACCGCTAGAGTGAAGAGCAGCTTGAGATTCTTGTGAAAAAAACATTTGTCTTTTGCCACTGTGTCCACAATCTTCACTCTTCATGCATCATTTCTGGATGTAGAAGTAGCTAATATTGTCCTTGTCGTAGACAAATGACTGTGGAATCCCACAGATTTACACATTTGACACAGAAGCCTGTAATTGAGAGGAAAACCAACTTTCTGCTCCATAGAGACCAATGTTAAATTTTACTTCAAAAACATCTTCCACAGAACACGGTACCCCATTTCTAAATCGCCAGTTCAGCCACATTTTTTACACTACAGACACAATTTTTACAGGATCTGTTCTTCAACTCATCCTTCCTCTCATTTATTAATATCGGAGCAATAGGAGCTACGGTTATGGGAGTTTTGAGGATTTGTTTGAGAGGTGTTTCCCTGTTTAATCTCCATGAAAAGGCTGCAAGGACACAGGTGTTTCTGATGAAGCTAATTAGTGATGTTGATAAACACAGAGAGGCACTGGCACAGGCAGATACACTCCTCCCCCTCTCTCTGTGTGTGTGTGTCTCTCTCATACAGTCATTCAGGTCTTAGAGACTTTTAGAGGACCCCCCCCCCCCCCCCACACACACACACACCCCATTTCAAAATACAACCCCCAAAGAGTGAATTCTAACTGAAATGCTTGTGATGAAGCCTGGCATTTAATAACCTCTGTGTGTCAAACATTATGATGATGTCTCCTCTCCCCCTCTCCCCCCCCCCCACCCAGCCCCACCCTTTCAAAATAAAAGCCCCATGGTTTAACTGTATTTAAACAAGCTCAAAATTAGGCTTTTTTGTTAAAAAAATGAATGCTCTTACTAATACTGCAACAACTACTACTGCTGCTGCTAATATAGTATTACTACTTCTGCTACTACTACTACTTCTACAATAACTTTTGCTGTTGCTACTATTACTACTACTACTATTACTGCTACCATCAATATTATTACTACCACCACTGCTATTACTTATACTACAACTGCTACTACTACTGCTATTCATGCTACTAAAAGTTGTAATACTACTACAGCTATTAGTACGATTGCTACTAGTACTACTACTACTGCTACTTCTTCTACTGCCATTACTACTTCTACTACTGTTATATTAAATACTACGACCAATACTACAGCTATTACTATGACTACTGATACTACTTCTTCTACTACTTCTAATTACTAATAATTCTACTACTAATAATACTTCTACTACAACTACAACTTCTACTACTACTACAAATATCACTACTGCTACTACTAGTACTTATTCTAATGCTACTAATACTTCTACTGATAATACTTCTACTACAACTTCTACTACTACAAATATCACCACTGATGAAATTTTTTAAGCCACAGAAACCATTTGAATATCAAAATATTCAGCTCTTTCAGGAGAGGGGTGAAATGACTTTTCATATTTGTAATCTTTAAATTCTTTGAAATATTAAGCTATTTGCAATTTTCTTTTGAATGGGATCTCTATGGAGAAAATCTTCAAATCCTGTTCAACTTATTCAACTTTCAAAGCCTTCTTCATACTTTCAGCTACATATGACTTCATATTTATAATCTTTCAACTTTTTGAATTATTAAGCTTTTTGCAATTTTTTTTAAATTGGATATCTATTTTCAGCAATGTTTTTGAGATTCATTTCAGCTTTCAGCATTCCAACGCATTTTCAGCAGGAAATGCATTTTCTAGTTATAGATGTTGTGGCAAACCAGGGGAAACAGCAAAGCCAATCCAACACAGGAGGCGGATCCCCAAGCTTAGGTTGGGGGAGATCATATAGGGGGGCACTGAGCACATGGGATTGGTCACACCAGCAACCCATCAGGTAATCTGGGGAGGCATCTGTTCACCCAGCATCAAAGCAGCAGCAGTTTGAACAGAGGTTTAAGCTCAGACTAAAGCGTAGTGAATCCGGCGCATGCCAGGAAATTACGTAATCAGGGCCAGCGCGCAAGTGCTTGGTCGTGCACCTCTGAATTTTTGTAATGGCACGCACGATCACGTGACAAGTTCAAGTTCACAGATAAAAGGACTATTTATATGACTGCAAATTGTATACAAGGAAGGCCATTTCGTTTTTAGATGTTTTAGAAACAGGAGGCATATATATAGTATATATTTTGCCAGCCAAATCAAATTGTTTACAGGATATTCACAGATTTTTTACAGATAATTACAATTCCTCCGCGGCATTGTGGAGGTTGGTTAATGGCTTTTGGCCGGTTACACCTACAGTCTATGGGTTACACTCGTTGACCTTTGGATTCTTCACAGTAAAGTATCAACGCCAAGAGGCTGGAAAGAAGACCACCGGTGCAGGCAAACCAAACAAATCTCCTTTACCACTGGGGACCAACCGCAAAGACTCCCCTCTCTCACTGGATAGTGGAACCCCACCGTCTTGAGAGAAGGCTAAAGGCCAAAGACCCCTGACCGGAGGATTCTTCAGTTTAAGCTGGACCCCTCTGTTTCCCCGAATTCTTTTGGTGTGAATCTTGCCTCCAAGACCCCTGGGTTGCCACAATACATACAAGTACGAGCATGTGTACCATCCTTCTCTCCAACGATCCTGTAGAAGTAGAATCCGTAGACGAAGGTGCGCATGGCATCTCCAGAAGCGTGGGCCACCACACCGTCATCCAGCATTTTCTACACAAACCAAACACAGCTCAGCAGATGCATAAAAGTAGGAAAAAAAAGCCCTGTGGAGTTTTCCTGTTTACCAAACAAGTTATTCACCTTAAGGCACTGTGTGTATCCTTCAACTTTAACAAATGATTGGAATGTGCTTCCATTATTTTCAGCAGGTCAAAGAAAGAACATCCTAACTCCATGGGACATTTTGAGTTCATAAAAGTAGCATTCTGGATTCTCTAAGCACCACAGCTGTCTCTGAAGAACACATTATGTCTTGTTTCTTTAATCAAAACACAAACCAAACTGTAAAAACAAGTTGGTGTTCGGAGTGGGAACATTTCCAAGACAGGAACAGTGACTTCCTGTCACTGCTGGTTGCCTGGCAACCTCACAGTGACAATAGGACTCCAGGACAGTTTGGTTAATAATCTAACTGTTTGCCTTCGTTTTCTCTTCCAAAAACGCTAACCTGGAGGATTGTTTAAAACCTGTCTGATCATCTGTTTCTTGTCCTGTTGCACTTCTTTTCAGTGATGTTGCTGCATTCCAGCAACTAAGCCAGTGAGTAAAATGTTATTGCATATTAGCATAAGTTGTAATAAATCCTTAAACTCATTATGGAATCTTGCTCACATCTTTCCTTGTTCACATGACACTTTTCTTCAACTTAAATGGAAAGTTGGGACATACAACTCTTACCTGCATGATATCCACAGCCATCGCCTGTGTGGCCACGCCCTCCACATTGTTGACCAGCCAATGAACGACCTCTGCGCTAATAAAGCAGTTGAGTGGAAGGCCTTTCTGCTCCGGCAGCAGCTGTACACCTGTCCTGTGATACCAGAGGGCACAGATAACTATAATCTATCTCATACAAATGCAGAGGATATAACTTTGTTCAACCAAAGCCAAGACCCCGTTTTTCAATTCTACTCTGATTAGGAAACATATGTAACTAGAAAAGTGCCTTCAGAAGAGTTGAATCTCACTGTCCTTTCCAGCCAGTCCTTTACAGTCAAGATAGAGGAGAAGATTAAAAAAACAAAACAGGCATTTATTCATCTCGTATTGTGCCAAACTTTTAGTGGGTCCCAACATTACCGGTATGGAATTAATCTGTTATAAAATAAGCCAAAAGTTTTCAAAGGATGTCAGTTTTTGACCCACAACAAAGGTCAAAATGTGCCCTGCAGCAGACTATGAAAGGCCTGTTTTTAGACTTGCAGATTTCTGGAAATGGCTTTTGCGACTGAAGAATTTGTTGACTACTACTGAGGACTGAGGAGTCAGCAGTCAATGACAGTATTAAACATTAAACAATATATATATATACACAGTATACACACACACACACACACACACACACACACACACACACACACACACACACACACACACACACACACACACACACACACACACACACACACACACACACACACACACACACACACACACACACACACACACACACACACACACACACACACGTATGTATTTTACAACATATATATAACCCTACTCCAATGGAGAACCAAGCGTATTGCAATATAATGATAGACAAGAGGAAAACCTATACATAACAAAAGCATATATTAAATGATCTTAACTAAAACTGTTTAAATGAATATAAAATGCATGTACATAACCACATACTGGTTACAGTAGCCACATGAAAGATTCTGATGGGTCAACTGGTTCAAACTGTGTCAAATCAGCAAAAGCCAGAATGTCTGAGTGGATGTGTAAATGATTTGTGAGCCACTGTAACTCAAACATACCAAGACCCAAACGCACACAATGACGACTCTTACGTGGGATGTTTGATGGCCTCCAGGATCTCCATGAGTGTTGAGGAAGAGGGCAGAGAAAGGGCTCCCGCTGCAGACTGCCCACTATGGACAGATATCACCGGTCAGGTTACTGTTCAGGCAGATTATCTAAAATTCATCATTAAGTTATTATCAGAAATTCTCATTGGTTCTCAGTTTCAGAGCATTTAACAGTAAATTTTAAAAGAGTAAAACTTTATAATACAAATATATGTAAGATACTATTTAGCTTTGCTATGGTGTGCATGTTTAAAGTGTCCTGTAATCCTTTATATTAGCATTAGCATTTTTTCACAGCTGTCCCAGCAGTAGAAGAACTAAAAGGCCACCTGGTGTCTGAGGTGCTGCTGCTGGCTGCAGTCTCTCCTGCAGGCTGTGCTGCTACAGCTGTCACTGCTGGCTGGACTCCTTTATCTGCAACCTCGCTGGCTTCAGCAGGCAACTGCACAGTTAAAAGTACTTCACTCAATTTGCTGTTGCATTTCAGCAAAGAGCACATTAAACAATGTGATCTTCAGTCATGCCATGCACGTGGCTCTATTTGTCCAGGTTGAGATATCTGACTTGGAGATTTCAGCCGCCACACCAATACAGTGGAGGTGAACTGAGTTCTGCTTGTGCTGCATGGAAACATAACATTTAATAGTGTATCTTTTTCAATGGGTAGATCACAGTGGAAGGACGTTAAGTAAATGTGTCTGTTTGAAACAGACTTTTTTACCAAGTCCTCATATCATGTAAGGAATCTGGGTCCAGTTGTGTTACAGAATATTAGTTACACCAGGACCATTACATGTATTGATTTTAGGATTTAGGCCGCTCAGTCACTGAACGTCGTATAATGATGGCAGCGGGGACGTTGCTAGTCGTTTTGGTGCCCCAGGCCAGACATCTAATGGTAACTGGTTAGGATCATATTCAGGAGATAATATGGAACATAAGACCCCTGGTTATTTATAACCTTGTATGATTCTAACAATATCCAGGTTTCTACATCTGACAATCGCTATGATTTCTGTACTGAGGCAAAGGTATTATCAGTAGCCTACATGACTGTGTTTTTTGCTTTTTGCTGAAGAAGGTTCCTAACTGAATGAATTGACCCATAAGTATCCGAGTGTCAGCCATGATTAGAGCTGATGGAATGCTTCAACCTTTCCTTTCTCATCTCCTTTAAAATAGATTACACCAGTGGTGGGCCGTCAGGGCCAGCTAAGCCTTCTCTGCTGGCCTAAACAGAATCACAAAGTTAGAGCTATTTTATCATTTAATAATTTTTCACAAATACACTAGCCTACATGTATTGTAATTTTTTTTCCCATTAGCTTATTTTCTCATTGCACAGCTCCTGTCTTCCTCTGTTGCTCTGCTTCCAGCACAGCTTGTTTTAAGGAGAGCTTTTATCCAATCAGATTCAGCCCCTATGTCTGTAAGGAGAGAGGCCTGAGGTCCTCTAGGTAGACTTTGCAGATTAGTATATGGGGATGATATTGTTGATTGTCATAGTCTTCAACCAATCAGATCTTTAGTTTGACATGTTGGGCGTATTCTTTGACGTGCCAGTGGTACCGAGGTAGCCTGCTAAGTACGTCTGCATTAAGGTGCGCTGTGATTGGTCAGTGGGCCAGCGTGACTTTTGTCAAACAGAAAGCTAGCTAGCAGATCTTAGTGTTTAGTAAGAATTCAGGTTGAAACATATGTAAGAGAAGTTATGACATGTTTAGCGTTTTGCTTGGTGTAGATTCTTTTTTTTTTAACCTAGTTGTGTTTTTTTAACACTCAATGGCTGAAGGAGGAGAAATGGATTTCTGGAGAAGGACATTTCCAGAAAAGCTGGACATCGTATCAAAGGGTCGGTCAAGCCCACAGCTAGCAGCCCTGACCCAGCATGGAAAAGGATTTTGTATGAACGGTATTTCTGGCTGACAGCGGCGGAGAAGTGTTGCACATTTTATGGCTAAGAATGCGTTTAATTTGCAACTGAGCTCTTGGTGTTTGGAGCTAAGCTTTTGTACAACTGTCTTGAAGTGAACAGCAGCTCTGGTAAGTCAACTGCTTTTGCATTTTTACATCTGCAGTAGTGTTTCTACTGTGTTCATTTGTCTATCGTGTAGTTTTTATGAATAATATGAATGGCTCGTGCTCTAGCGCTGCAGTGTTGCTGGGTTGATTTGTTGCTTTGTTGTCATATAAATATATGCGACTGGTTCTTGTCATTGTGTTAATTAAATTTATTTGGACTATATGCATTGTCCGTTAATTACGAAGCATCCCGTCATGCGCGGGGTTATTGTCCGGACAATTGAATCCATTCGGGCTGTTGTTTCCCCGCTAAGCAAGTTAGCTTAGCTTAGCCTGAAGACACGTGCGGTGCCGCAGCCTCAGCTGTTTTTTGTTATTGTTCCGGGTTCAGAGGTCACACAGCCCGTTGTCTGAGCGCAGTCCACCGAAAACATTATATTTCCCTCAATTTAAGCTTCTGCATTTTCCAAATGCACTAGTATTATTCAAACGTATTGTTCGGTTTGTAAGCCTCGTACCGAACGGTTTAATAGGAATACGTGATGTTACACCCCTAGAAACAAATAACCATAGCTTATAATGAGTTTATTAGGAGATGGCTCAAGTGTAGTCGGACAGCACAGAAGGCCCAGGTATGAAATGCACGGCCCGCCACTGGATTACACTAACCCATCCTTTACCAAAGGAAAGGAGATAATGCTGTCCCATAATTCCTTGCGGCAGCAACATTTAAAGTGATGCATCATTTAGACGTCAATCTCATCTGCAGCTGCGTGGTGTAAGTGCAGTCAGACTCTCTTAACATCGCGGTTGTCTTTTCCTAAGTCCTTCATGTCTTTCCTTGACCTCATGACGTTTTCCATCGAGCCAAAAATAGTTAGGAAAACACATTGGACGGGACTATTTTCAACGTCAGCCCATATTCTATGATCCAATTTTTACTTAATTCCTATAAACTACCCAATACAGTGCACACTTTGTCTACAGGAAGCTCAGATTTCAAATTTGAAAAGCTGTTTAGATATTTTGACATCTGATAGCATTAAAGGGACAATTCACCCCAAAATCAAAAATACATATTTGGCCTTTTACCTGTAGTGCTATTCATCAATCTAGATAGTTTTGGTGTTGCCGAGTGTCGGAGATGTTGGCCGTAGAGATGTCTGCCTTCTTCCACTATAATGGGACTAAATGACTCTCAGCTTGTGGGGCTCAAAACGCCCAAAAAAATACTTTTGAAGAACTCAACAGCAAAGTCTCTTTCCAGAAATCATGAGCAGGTTACTCAAAATAATCCAAATCCCTTTGTTGTGAGCAGTTTCATGTAGGAAGTATGGTGGGTGGTTATTGGAAAACTAAAGAATTAAACGTTAACTAAAATCTCTTCTGCAAATACAGATAATACCTAATCATGAAAGACAGTTTGTTGTCAGCTCACTGCGACTTTGCATGATGTTAAGATTTGTCAGTGCATCACACCTCACTGAATAAGTTGTATGCCTAAATTCTTCAAGCTGTGGGGAACTGCCAACAGCTTGAATCATCACAAATGTACAGATACATGTGATGAGACACGTGTGAGAGCTGACAGTGTCACTACCTACCAGCAGCTACTACAGCACTGGGGACAAAGTACAAACACACTACAAGTAAAAACATCATGTGACTACCGCACACCATGCACATGCAGAGTGAGTTAGAGGAGCAGAGGCACATGTAGACACACACACACACACACACACACACACACACACACACACACACAGGGGCCACGATACTGACCTGAGAGTGATAGATGTAGGAGGAGCGAGGGCTACGTATAAAATCCAAAATAAAGGCAGCATCCTGTCAGCACACAGGAAGAACATAACCCAGGATCAAACACCCAAAAGCCAGCAACAGGAACAGAACAGAACAGAACACAGGGGACAAATGCAGATGGAAGGAGACACAAGAGCAAAAGCACCACACCAAAGCACCAGCAAAGAAGAACCATTTTATCCCAGTATTTGTTGCAGAGTAAAATACACTCAGATGCGTCTGCAAAAGCTAAGTGCCTGAAGCAAAACTATTTATTCCGATCCACACACAGCACGGATGCTCACCTTGCGGGGGCTGTCCACATATGTGGGAGCTGTGGCAATGCTTGAGGGCTCACTGACGGCTGTTGATGGCTTCGCCTGCTGCTGCTCCTCCAGAGACCTGGGAGGAAGTAGAAAGAGTGCAGTTCAAACTGATATTCGTGGCTCCATCGCTAACAACAAGACAGCCTGTGGTGCCAGAGGGACACTCACTTTTGGTTCTGCTCCATCTCCAGTAAGGCCGATAAAGCCGATGTGCCTTTTTTGCCCTGTGGGGGCACCACAGGCTCTGTGGGATACGAGGGGAGAGGACTGGTGACCTGCAGTCCTTTCATCGGTGTGCCCTTCTGCTATGTGAAAACCAGAGTGAAAGAAACAGAGGAAAGTGTCCATTTCAGCATCTTAAGATACAGCAAATACAAACGTTAACAGAGCAAATGTAAAGAGATGCTTGCGGCTGGCGGTACCACGGTTTTGCAATCAGCAGCTCACGTTACCAAGTGTGTCGGACAACTACGGTCTCCCTAAAACTAGTGTTTGCTTTGCCCGTTCTGGGCTACTATAGAAACATGCCGGACTCCCTCACAATTCCTAGTGATTATACACTAATGAAAACATAGTTATGAATATTAAATTCCATTTCTGCCAATAGATACCCCAAAATTCTACAGTCTATATATACATATACGCACGCACGCACACGCACACACACACACACACACACACACACACACACACACACACACATAAAGATAATCCTTTAGCAAAATAGCTCCTGTTAGTGTTATATTATCATTTATTATGTTATTGGGTTGTTGTTAGTCGTGCATTTTATATATTTCCTGTTCGGTAGTAAATACAGCTTAAAAAGTACAACAGTAGTAGAGTAGAAGTGTAAAGTAGCAAAAAAAGCTACAAGTCGAGTCAGAAAATGCACAACAGCTTAAAGACAAATAATGTATTCAATTTGCAAAATGATTACTACAGCAGAAGTGTCTGGTGCATTGATATTCAATTATAGCAGTGACATGTAAGTTCAAACAGCAAACTGTAAAAGGTGTTTTCATGAAATGATGTAGACTAGGAGAGCCTCACTCTGATGATCCGGTCGGAGCGGTGGCGACGGCGAATGCGGTTCAGGCCCTCCAGGAAACGGATGAAGCCATCCAGCAGGACCCAGTCCCCGCCGCCACCTGCTCCCTCCCCATAAACATCCCAGTGCCCCTCCCCGTCTGCCACCCGCCTAGCTCCTCCGGCTGGCAGCAGGAGGAAGCGAGTCCTCCAGAACTTCAGAGAGTCGATCAAACTGTGGAGGCAGAAGAAAGGCATAGGTGTCCGCTAAGGATGCTCTGACAAAGTGTTTATGAGAGAGTTAACTCACTCAAACTCTCACAACTCAACAGCCGATCACATATTTGGCTTTGATGTGTTTGTGAGTACCTGAAGTCCTCCGAGCCTGCAGAGCAGATGTACTGGTCAAGGTAGTTCCACTTGTATTCCTCCAGTCTCTCATGGCCAAACTCCACCCAGCAGGACACAAAGTGAGCATCAGAATGTGGTGGACACAGGCTGTAGCTGTACTGGATCTGTGCCGACTCGTACGGGTACCTAAAACACACACGTCATGATCAAACAGGAGTTCCTTTTCCTTGTCAGTATTTCTTTTGGCCTTTCCTTTTAATTGGACAAAGACAGAGGGGAGCTGACAGCGGATGAGGGAAGACAGATGAGGGATGACATGCATGTGGAGAACACTTCTCTAAAACATGTGACTCAGAACTTAGGGCATCACTGACACTGGTTCTGCTTTTTTACGAATATTCAGGAAGGTACTTCCCGCCTAATACACACAATAGCCTGTAAGCAGCTCCAGCTGAGTTACAGCAGCTCTCCTGTTTGAGACTTTAGGTTTTTTGTATTGGGGTTGTATGAGATATTTATCCACAGTCACATTAGATGACTGTGGATCCAGTCGGCCCGCCCACAGGTTGGAGAAACAGACAGGAGTACCAGCCTGTATCAGTCCTGATACCGATTGGGATACCTGGGTTGGGTATCAGCCGAGACTGAGTACTGATAAGATACCAGTGTTTAATTAATAAACTGTATGCCTCACTGTGTGGAAGGGATAATTTTTATCTGTAAGGTAACATCAGGCTGCTTTACCAACCTTGCAAAAACAAAATGTAATTAATACAGAGAGAGATATCATTTACTGAATTATATTATTATTAGAATAATAAATGGTACACCAGAAACTTGGTAAAAATCTTCTAAATAAACAGGAATTACAATTCAAGTGTAAACCTTTTTAATGGAGCAACAAATTGGTCAAAGTAGTATATAATGTAAAAAGTGTATAAACATAGAACTGAATTGAATAGATCGGCTCCATTATACCCGATATCTAATCCATCTATTTGAGTCAGTATCGGCCCAATATCCCATCTCTGTATCCATTGATACAGGAGTTGCTGCTGTTTTAAAGGCAGGGTAGGTACTTTTCTTCAAAAATATTTTTGATATTTTTGTTTAAATTCTCATAATTATTGGACGGGTACTATGAGTACTAACAATAGCCATGTTTGTTCTTTACATTCATTGAGATCATTTGGGGGGGGGGGGGGGGGGGGTCTTAGGAGGGAGGCCTGAAAGGATGGGCTGTCGATGTTGTCGACGTGGCGACTTTCTTACTAGATTTAGCAATTTTAGGAGCTAGTGCTGCTACTTTCATTGGAGAAGAGTTGGCAACTCTGGGCTGGTTTATTTTCGTTTTTCAATCCAGCGTCCTCTTGGTAGTTCCTCAAGATTACCAACCCTGCCTTTAAAGCAGTGGTTCTCAAACTTTGTCTGTCACGCCCCACTTTGGAGGAAGAAAAATGTTCATGCCCCACCGCCCCAACACAACTGTAACAAAATGGTCCATGTTGAATTTTTATTGAAATAACATTTTGTGACTCCTCCATCTGTGCTTTTTCAAATAACAGAATAAAGAAAATTGTAATCACTTTCAAGTCAACCAGATTGCTCCATCAGACAAAAACAAATACAATGTGCAATCACTTAGAACAATGCAAATAAAGTTCTCTCTGCGCAAAAAATAACTAATATTTGGCAAAAAAATGCTTATTGTGGCTGCAATTCAACTGTTTTGTACTGAATATCTTTTCAATATAATAACAATAAAGTGCAACCTGTGAAAAACTAAACTAAATGAGTGCAGATATGTGTGAGCCATCAAGTTGTATCAGTATTAGTGGCTGCAATGAGCTGCTTTCAACTACAGATATTTTTAAAACGGGGTTGCAGACTTGATACGACCACTCTCAATTCATGCTCAATGTTGAGCTTATATCTGTATTTTGTTTTGAGAGAGGCAACAGCAGAAAAGCCGATCTCACAGAGGTAGGATGTGGCAAAGGGAAGCAGAATGCCCACAGCCCTCTGTCCGATGAGTGGATGCTCCCTCTGCACACCGAGCCAGAACTCACTCAGTGTTTGAGCTGTAAACCTCAGCCTCCGGGTAGAGTCGGACGTCATCTCTATAATGTCTCTTCATTTTGCACACTAAGCTACAAATGTGAGTCGCCAACAATCTTGGCCGTCGCGCACGCGCAAGCGTAACCTGTATACGGCGTAACGTAAACATTTACATGAAAGTACAGGCATTACGCCATGTACGTATTAATGACTTAGTTTTATGTCCGTGTACTTTGTAATATGTGAAGTTCTCAATAAAGTTCTTGAAATAAAAAAATTCAGCATTTCCCCCTGGCCCCACCTGTAATACCACTGCGCCCCACAGTTTGAGAAATACTGCTTTAAAAGGGTTAGTTCAGTTTCACCAAAGTCCCACGATAGCACTAACAAACTGACTGATCGAGGCAGCAGTAGACCAGCAACTCCCCTGTTCTGCAAGGTAAAATTGCTGTTTTTGTAAAAGGAGTCTGGTCATAGATAACAGTTTCAGTTCCCTGTTGGAAAGGGCTAAATGATATCACGGTAAAGCGATGAAAATACTCTAAATCTAACGTACGCTTAAAGTGATCTTGAATTTTTTAGGTGTCTAGAAGAGGTTTTGCTGCCCCTGTTCGGGCTACCAGGCGTACTCACTTGGGCAGGTAGCGAGTGACGGTGATGATCTTGTCTTTGAGGCAAACCTTATGGAAGGTCCGGCCCATACTGAGCCAGTAAACTGTCTCCTCCTCCTCAGCTCGACGCAGAGAGACCAAGCCTGAAACCCCAAGAAGACAGAGGACACATTCAGTCACCATGGGTCTGTTGATGTTTTCTAACATGTCATTTAAAAGCTGCTGAAAGACGCAGTTTGAGAATCAGGGGCTACAACAATGAATAACTAGAAAATGCATTTCCTGCTGAAAATGCGTTGGAATGCTGAAAGCTGAAATGAATTGTAAAAAAATTGCTAAAAATTAAGAAATGGGAGACTACCCGTCTGAAAAATGTTGAAGCCCGAAAGCATTTAAACTGCACTGTAGTAGTAGTAATAGCTGTAGTAGTGGTCGTAGTATTTAATATAACAGTAGTAGTAGTAGTAGTAGTAGTAGTAGTAATAGTAATGGCAGTATTTGAAGTAGCAGTAATAGCAGTAGTAGTAGTACTAGTAGCAGTCGTACTAATAGCTGTAGTAGTATTAGTACTGGTAGTAGCATGAATAGCATTAGTAGTAGTAGCAGTTCTAGTATAAGTAATAGTAGTAGTGGTAGTGGTAGTAATAGCAGTAGTGGTAGTAATAATATTGATGGTAGCAGTAATAGCAGTAGTAATAGTAGCAACAGCAAAAGTTGTAGTAGTAGCAGCAGTAGAAATATTAGCAGCAGTAGTAGTAGTTGTCGCAGTATTAGTAAGAGCATTCATTATTTCAACAAAAAAGCCTCATTTTGAGGTTAATGTTTAAATACAGTTAATCCATGGGATTAACTGTTGAATGACTGTATGAGAGAGAGACACAGAGAGATAGAGAGAGGAGTGCGTGTGTGTCTGTGAGTCTGTGTGTTTATCAACATCACTAATTAGCTTAATCAGAAACACCTGTGTCCTTGCAGCCTTTTCATGGAGATGAAACAGGGAAACACCTCTCAAACAAATCCTCAAAAGTCCCATAACGTAGCTCCTATTGCTCCGATATTAATAAATGAGAGGAAGGATGAGTTGAAGAACAGATCCTGTAAAAATTGTGTCTGTAGTGTAAAAAATGTGGCTGAACTGGCGATCTAGAAATGGGGTCCCGTGTTCTGTGGAAGATGTTTTTGAAGTAAAATTTAACATTGGTCTCTATGGAGCAGAAAGTTGGTTTTCCACTCAACTACAGGCTTCTGTGCCAAATGTGGAAATCTGTGGGATTCCACAGTAATTTGTCTACAAGGACAATATTAGCTACTTTTAAATCCAGAAATTATGCATGAAGAGCGAAGATTGTGGACACAGTGGCAAAAGACAAATCTTTTTTTCACAAGAATCTCAAGCTGCTCTTCACTCTAGCGGTGACATCACGCACTCTAAGCTGCGCAATACACAATTATAAAGTCAGAAAAGGACTGAAAAAATCATAAAAGTTAAATTGCTGCAGTTCAAAAAGTGTAAAAGATATCAAAAGGCTGAATCATGTGGCAATATATCAGGGTTTTCTAAACATTTTAAAGTTTAAATGGTGTCTGTAGCTGAACGTATGAGGAAGTAGAAGGATTTGAAAGTTGAAGAAGTTTAAGAGGATTTGAAAAATGTCTCCATAGACATCCCATTGAAAATAAAAATTGCAAAAAGCTTAACCATTTAAAAAGTTTAAAGATTATAAATATGAAGAGATATTGCACCCATGAGCTGAAAGAGCTGAACATTTTGATAGTTGAACGGTTTCTGTAGCTTAAAAAATGAAGAAGAAGAAGAAGAGTGCTTAACAGCATTCCAACAACTAGAAAATGCATTTCCTGCTGAAAATGCGTTGGAATGCTGAAAGCTGAAATTAATTGTAAAAAAATTGCTGAAAATTAAGAAATGGGAGACTACCTGTCTGAAAAATGTTGAAGCTCGAAAGCATTTAAACTGCACTGCTGAAAACCCTTCTCGGTGAAATGTCTAACTATGGTGTCTGTAGCTGAAAGTATGAGAAGAAGAAGGCTTTGAAAGTTGAAGAAGTTTAACAGGATTTGAAGATTTTCTCCATAGAGATCCCATTAAAAAAAATTGCAAATAGCTTAATATTTCAAAAAGTTAAAAGATTACAAATATGAAAAGTCAAAGCACCCCTCTCCTGAAAGAGCTGAACATTTTGAAAGGGAAAAGTCCTGTCGTGATATTTGTAGTAGTGGAAGTTGTAGTTGTAGTAGAAGTATTAGTAGTAGTAGAAGTATTAGTAATTAGAAGAAGTAGTAGAAGTAGTAGTATCAGTAGTCGTAGTAATAGCTGTAGTATTGGTCGTAGTATTTAATATAACAGTAGTAGTAGTAGAAGTAGTTATAGTAGTAATAGTAATGGCAGTAGAAGAAGTAGCAGTAGTAGTAGTACTAGTAGCAGTTGTACTAATAGCCGTAGTAGTAATACTACTTGTAGTATCATGAATAGCAGTAGTAGTAGTAGCAGTTGTAGTATAAGTAATAGTAGTAGTGGTAGTAATAGCAGTGGTGGTAGTAATAATATTGATGGTAGCAGTAATAGCAGTAGCAGTAGTAGTAATAGTAGCAACAGCAAAAGTTATAGTAGAAGTAGTAGCAGTAGTAGTAGTAATACTATATTAGCAGCAGCAGTAGTAGTTGTCGCAGTATTAGTCAGAGCATTCATTATTTCAACAAAAAAGCCTAATTTTGAGCTTAACGTTTAAATACAGTTAATCCATGAGGCTTTTATTTTGAAAGAGTGGGGCTGGGTGGGGGAGAAAGGAGAGGAGACAGAATCAGAATGTATGAAACACAGAGGTTATTAAATGACAGTCTTCATCAAAAGCATTCCAGTTAGATTTCACTCTGTGGGGCTTTTATTTTGAAAGGGTGGGACTGGGTGGGGGAGAAGAGACATAATCATAGTGTTTGACACACATAAACAGAGGTTATTAAATGACAGGCTTCATCACAAGCATTTCAGGTAGAGTTCACTCTCTGGGGCTTTTATTTTGAAATGGGGTGGGGGGGTGGAAAGTCCTCTTAAAATCTCTAAGACCTGAATGACTGTATGAGAGAGAGAGAGAGAGAGAGAGAGAGAGAGAGAGAGAGAGCGAGCCTGCGTGCGTGCGTGCGTGTGTGTGTGTGTAACTGGTTGCCATGGTGACCTGGTGTTAGAGGCAGACATTACACAAACATTACAGTAAACAGTGATTTTGAACAAAGCCCCTTTTAACAAAAAGCGGGAGTCTGAGTGCCAAAATATGGATACCGTGAGAAAGATAAGACTCTGCCGAACGTGGTAATGTGTTTTTTATGCTTGTGGTGTTAAAAATCTGAGCTGCAGAGCAATAGACAAAACTGGTACCGTCTGCTTTCTTTGAGAAATGAGTGGTCAGATTTAACATGGAGTCTAATGGAGCAGTTGCTTAACAGCATTCCAACAATAAAGAAACAGGATAACAATAGTTGGAATGCTTAACAGCATTCCAACAATAAAGAGAAACAGGATAACAATAGTTGGAATGCTTAACAGCATTCCAACAATTAGATTTCAGTCATACTTAATAATCACAAACTAACTCTGAAAAATAATGTATGATTACAATTTGATGTTAAAATACAGTGGACAATGACAAAATCTCAAGGATTATATTTAGAAACAAAACAAATGATATGAAACATGAATTTACCTCTCGAGTAAAGAGGACTGCTGCCAAGTGGTGTAGCCACAGTGGGCTGTGGTTTCCTGTTGTTGGTTTGGACGATGATCTGGTAGCCCTGCATTAACCTCTGACAGATAAACTCCTCAAACACCTGGGACGCACTCATCACTGGGGCTTCGTCTTCCCGCCTGAGAAACAGATGAGCACATAGTCTGATCCTCTGATTCGCTCAATGCTGCTCAGGTAATTTTATACTCAAAGGAATTTGTGATATGAAATGTTTGATTGGTTTCACAGGACATAATTTCAGTGATTCTGCTCACGCAGAATCCCCCTTTAGCAAGGCACCACACCCATGACTCTAACATCTCTCCAACTGCATTTCTATGGGTCCTGTGTGTGTGTGCCTGTTTGTATTTCGGCCCTATGTGTGTGTGTGTGTGTGTGTGTGTGTGTATAAAATAAAAAGGAATTGGGATTAATGGAGTTATTCTTCTTCCTTTTAAATGTATGCCACTTACCCATCAGGATCTCACACATGGCATTTTGGGGTTTAGTATCTTGCCCAAGTACACGTCAACATGCAAACTTTAGAAGATGGGAATCGAACCGCCGACCTATGAGCCACAGCACCCTGTACTGTTCACTCCCACCTGCTGGTGGACTACTAATTTACCAACAGGAGCTATTTGGGGAAATGATTACACTGTGTGTGTGTGTGTGTGTGTGTGTATATATATATATATATATATATATATATATATACACAGTGGGGGAAAAAAGTATTTAGTCAGCCACCAATTGTGCAAGTTCTCCCACTTAAAAAGATGAGAGATGCCTGTAATTTTCATCATAGGTACACTTCAACTATGAGAGACAGAATGGGGGGAAAGAATCCAGGAAATCACATTGTAGGATTTTTAATGAATTAATTGGTAAATTCCTCGGTAAAATAAGTATTTGGTCACCTACAAACAAGCAAGATTTCTGGCTCTCACAGACCTGTAACTTCTTCTTTAAGAGGCTCCTCTGTCCTCCACTCGTTACCTGTATTAATGGCAACTGTTTGAACTCGTTATCAGTATAAAAGACACCTGTCCACAACCTCAAACAGTCACACTCCAAACTCCACTATGGCCAAGACCAAAGAGCTGTCAAAGGACACCAGAAACAAAATTGTAGACCTGCACCAGGCTGGGAAGACTGAATCTGCAATAGGTAAGCAGCTTGGTGTGAAGAAATCAACTGTGGGAGCAATTATTAGAAAATGGAAGGCATACAAGACCACTGATAGTCTCCCTCGATCTGGGGCTCCACGCAAGATCTCACCCCGTGGGGTCAAAATGATCACAAGAACGGTGAACAAAAATCCCAGAACCACACGGGGGGACCTAGTGAATGACCTGCAGAGAGCTGGGACCAAAGTAACAAAGGCTACCATCAGTAACACACTACGCCGCCAGGGACTCAAATCCTGCAGTGCCAGACGTGTCCCCCTGCTTAAGCCAGTACATGTCCAGGCCCGTCTGAAGTTTGCTAGAGAGCATTTGGATGATCCAGAAGAGGATTGGGAGAATGTCATATGGTCAGATGAAACCAAAATAGAACTTTTTGGTAAAAACTCAACTCGTCGTGTTTGGAGGAGAAAGAATGCAGAGTTGCATCCAAAGAACACCATACCTACTGTGAAGCATGGGGGTGGAAACATCATGCTTTGGGGCTGTTTTTCTGCAAGAGGACCAGGACGACTGATCCGTGTAAAGGAAAGAATGAATGGGGCCATGTATCGTGAGATTTTGAGTGGAAACCTCCTTCCATCAGCAAGGGCATTGAAGATGAAACGTGGCTGGGTCTTTCAGCATGACAATGATCCCAAACACACCGCCCGGGCATCGAAGGAGTGGCTTCGTAAGAAGCATTTCAAGGTCCTGGAGTGGCCTAGCCAGTCTCCAGATCTCAACCCCATAGAAAATCTGTGGAGGGAGTTGAAAGTCCGTGTTGCCCAGCAACAGCCCCAAAACATCACTGCGCTAGAGGAGATCTGCATGGAGGAATGGGCCAAAATACCAGCAACAGTGTGTGAAAAGCTTGTGAAGACTTACAGAAAACGTTTGACCTCTGTCATTGCCAACAAAGGGTATATAACAAAGTATTGAGATGAACTTTTGTTATTGACCAAATACATATTTTCCACCATAATTTGCAAATACATTCTTTAAAAATCAGACAATGTGATTTTCTGGATTTTTTTTTCTCATTTTGTCTCTCATAGTTGAGGTATACCTATGATGAAAATTACAGGCCTCTGTCATCTTTTTAAGTGGGAGAACTTGCACAATTGGTGGCTGACTAAATACTTTTTTCCCCCACTATATATATATATATATATATATATATATATATATATATATATATATATATATATATATATATATATATATATATATATATATATATATATATATATATATATATATATATATATATATATATATATATATATATATATATATATATATATATATATATATATATAGGCAGAAATGGAATATAATTTTCATAACTATGTTTAAATTTATTAACTGTAAATAAAAAGACCCAGAAACGTGAAGGGGCATATTTCAGCCCCAAGTTGTGCCTGAAGTCTTCTATTGTTGAGTGTCCCAACATTTTGATCATTTTTTCTCTTCTCTAATCAAGACTATTATACTTTGTTCAGTCATTTTAGTAACAAAATCAACCATTAACTGTACATGTCTCCCAGATGCTTAGTGTAAATGACGCTCTCAGGCATGTGAATTTATGGACAGCTGTTGAGTGTCTTAGCCGGTTCTGTCTTAGCGAGCACTAAGTGACCGACTATAGACAGTTCTACTCTGAAGACAGGAAGTTGCCTACCTCTCCAGGTCGCTGTGCGGCAGAAGGTCGTAGCAGCCTTCCGTGTAGTCGTTCTGTAGCGCCTGGCGGTCGGGGAAGTAGTCGGTGGTGAGGGGCAGGCAGGCCGGGGTGGTCAGAGACTTCCAGTCCACACCCACTGTGCAGCAGAAGCTGGGCACTGTGGGGGGCGCAGACAGCAGCAGGGCTTCAGGAGCACCCAGACCATACACACACACACACAAAAAAATCCCCACAACAAAGACAAATGCATGTACCCAGAGTGGAGAGGTACATGTGTGTGTGTGTGTGGGGGGGAGGGGGGGGAGATATACAGAGGAAGGGGAAGCACAGAGGGATGATAAGAAAAGAGAGGAAGGGAGAGGATGAAGACATGAAGATGGAAAAGAAGGAGTGAAAATGATGATACAAACAAACAGACAAAAAGAAAGTAGAAGAGAGGGGAAGAAAAAACAGAACGTGTTACTTTTACTGGCCTTGTCGCCCCCTGCTGGTGATTCCTGAGGGCCTGTGGTTGTAGAGCAGTGATCAGACATGCAGATTGTGGCCCTGTGACAGTCTGTGATCGCCATCACTCACAAGGAAGAAGTGAAAAATGTGCCCTGAGCTCAGCAAAGGTGTGAACTGTGACTGAGTGAATTTAAGCAGAGAAATCACAACGTGCAAACATACATAGAGAGCGCAAACTCTTAAATACTGTGTGCGAGAGACTTGTTCGATAGATGCACCAATTTACAGTCAATCAAGAGAAATGTACTTTGCATACCGCCATGCAGGAATGAGATATACAAGGCTTTTTGAGTGCAAACAGGTCATGGTGAAGGAAAATGATGGCAGGGCTAATTAATCGGAGGAATTTAATATTTCATCATGAGAATTAAGATCAACAGAAGGCCCAGAGAAATAGAAAGAAAAGAGTGGGACAGAGACAGTGAGGATACAGAGGGAGGAGGAGGGGTAACCCCAAACCACATGACCTGTAAGAGTCCTTTATACCTGCGACCGCTGGAGACAGACGCCCAGAGAAACCTGCCTGCCAAAGCTGAATAAGCCCTCACAGGTCAAAGACACCTCTGAAGGTTTATTGGCATTATCAGTTAGGTGATTTAGACCATCAACCCGATCCTGAGGTATGGCTGCATGACAATGTTTGACGACTTAGCGATTGACACGTTTTCGTTTTTGTGTGGGAAAGATGGACTCACTTGGATCGGCACCACTGACGGAAAAGTCTTGAAATGTGGAGCCGCGGTTGGTGAGAGTTCCTGTACAGACATTACAGTATCTTAATGTATTAAGATGTATTGTTGAAACCCAAAGATATTTCATTTACTATCATGTATGACAAAGGAAAGCAGCAAATCCTCATGTTTGAGAAGATGAAACCTGAACATTTCTGGCCTTTTTGCTTAAGAAATGACTGAAACAATTGATCTTCAATACTTCATTGAAAAAGCGACTAAGACGCTGATGTGCAACACTGTTTCAGGAGAACAGTGTTTTTGAGTAGACTTATCACCACTGTTGTTGCTCCCTGGACTTCCAGTCAACTCTTCCATCCCTCCTTCAACGTAAAGGCCGTTCTCTCCTGCATGCCTAGAGGCCGTTCGCCTGAAACAAAGAGATAAATAACGAGCATTCATCTCATCGTCTGTGCTTCAAGATACATTTCTGTACAAGGAAAACTTTTGTTTAGTGGTAGGTGTCTAACCTTCCAGTGGCCTCATGATAGGCCAGCTCCAGCAGCTCAGCGGAGGTGTGGGCGGGATCTCTCTGCTGGCTGCCCTGCAGTTCGGCCATGTTCTGTCTGGTCTGGTGATGGATCTGGATTGCTTCTCCAGAAGGACCTGAAGAACAGTGCACCTACAGTCTGATGCTTGGATAACCGCCAGCATTGCAGTGTTCATTTGATTCACAGATTTCCATTAGCTTTTGATCGTTCTTGTGTGGCAGTGTTAAGTTGTGATGGTGGCACTCAAGAGATCGGGTTAGGGTTAGGTCTGTCAAGTCTGAAGGCTTGGAAAAATCTGCAATTTGCTGAAATGTCAAACACATTCTCATTAACGTATAAATGTATGAATCTAAATGCTCTACAAAACTATAATATAGTGATATAGTACTTTTTCGAGAGATTCAATTAAGAAATAATATGAAGTAGATCGAACACTTAGATATTAATTAGGAATTAGAACTGTGATATTCGTATTCCAGTATGAACAGGAGGAACGGTTTTACATACATATGGGCATGCGAGCATTGTTTTAAGACAGACTTAAAAAATTGTGAACCCATCCTTTAATGACCTTGAAAACACAAAACTAAGACATATCTCAATATTACAATAACTAAATCCCAGAAATGAATTCATATATCACACGCTATACTCAAATTTTACTCACTTATATCTAAAATACAAATACTATACTTCGTCAGTTTATTTGGTTTATCTAGTTCAAACAAATGTATTCTAATAAAGCTGTCCTGCAATATATTCTACCTTCTAGATCAGTGGTTCTCAACTAGTCTGGCTGCGGGACCCACCATCACCCCTTAATGACAAGCCGCGACCCAAATCGAGGAACATTTTCAACTTCTCAAATGTCTTTAATGAAAAGATGGTGCAGTGAAATTGTTCCTGTCAGTCCTCGTCCCACACATGTTTCACGTAAACGAGTAAAACTGCTTTGTTTGTGATGTCTGCAGATTCGTCCATTTGTAATGCAAAATGACCACTTGCCTAAATTCGAGCTGTGGTCTGTAGTTTGATGTCATCCGACATGTCTTCAATTCGCCTACTTATAGTGTCATTTGACAGAGGTGTAGTTTTAAGTTTATCCCCTGCTGATATTAGCATTACAAGGCATTAACGCCAAATATTGTTAAGAAGTGTGAATAGACGGCTCTCTGCTGCATAAAAAATCCCCTTCAAAATAAAAGCACAGGATTTCTTCTTCATTTTTTTCAGGCAAAGGCCCGCGATCCACTTTTGGGTCGCGACCCACCAGTTGAGAATCACTGTTCTAGATGACCGAATAATGTTACAATGTTTGGGTTTTTGTTGACATTGCTTGAGGGAAAAATACACAATTGCTTTGGAGGCTGCAGTTTTGTGGTGCCGCTGAACTTTACCCACCTATATCAATGAGTATAAGTTAAATACCACCTCTCTGTCTAATGCAATACAGTTCAACGCCACAAACTACATCATTCAAAGTGATCATAAATACAAGAATACCAACTCACACATTTAATAGGTTCACCAAATTACTAAAAAAGCTGTGTGTCCCCTCACCGACAGGGAAGGTGTGCATCCACCGCCGCCGGTTGGAGGTGAGCTTCATGGGCATTCTGGACGGGGTGAAGGGGTTTATGAGGGCTCTCTGAGGGGTGTAACCTCCTGGACGGATGTGCAAAGTGGACTCAGCGCTTCCCACTGTGAACCTGCCCGGGGCACTGGAGTCCCGCTGAGAGTCCATCATCTTCTCCAACAACTCTGAACATCAGAAAAACAAAATAAGACAAGACGAATGGAATGGAGAAGGAGAAAGTGTTAGCATTTTCTTTAAAAGCCACAAGAATCCTTTGACAAAAACTGTATTTTATATTCACAGAATAACTCAGACAAACTAACCAACCGAGGCAGCAGCAGACCAGCATGTGTAAAATTCCTGTTTTTGTCAAAGGAGTCTCGTGGCTTCGAAGAAAGCATAGATAACGACTTCAGTTCCCAGTTGGAAATGGCTGTCTGAAGGCAAGATAAAGAGGCGAAGACATTCTAAATATAGCATACACTTAAACTGACATCGATTTTCTAGGTGGCTAAAATACGTTTTGCTGCTGCCCCCGTCCACAGCAGAACATTGCTTTTCTCCAATGCTGATACTCCTGTCTGTTTCTACAAACTGGGGCGAGCCAACTGACTGTGAATAAGTACCTCATTCAACCACACTTCCAAACATCCTAACTATCCCTTTAAGATCTGGAGGAGGTACCTCTGGTGCTGGTGTATCCGAGGGAGCTGCTGACTTCATACTGGGCGGGAGGCATGCGGGGTATGAGCAGCATGTTGGACACGGGGCCCAGACTATCATCAGAGGCCAGGCTGCCTCCAGAGCGAACGGGAGGGGACACGCCTATGCCTGCACTGACGTCCACCGAGCCCCAGCTCTTCCTCACACTCGTCTCTTTGTCTCGACCCATCCTGAAAGACACAGTCAATAGTCAAGTCAAGTAACTTTGAGTTGTATCTCGCCAAATCACAACTCGTAAATTTACGGTGACCCAACATTCTCCCACAAGCAAGCACTTTGGTGCGACGGCAGCAAGGAAAAACTCCCCTTTAACAGGAAGAAGCCTCGAGCAGGACCAGGCTCCCAGTGGGCGCCCATGTGCCTTGACAGGTTCAACGGACTACTGTTCAACAGGGAGGAAGGTTCACAATGTCTGCTAGAAAGGATAGCTCTGTCCTCCGTGTTTAATGGAGCATACCGTATTTTCCGCACTATAAGGCGCACTTAAAAGCCTTTAATTTTCTCAAAAAACGACAGTGCGCCTTGTAATCCGGAGCGCTTTATATATGGATCAATTGGTTAATTGGTTGATCCATACTGGTTGTACACGGCGCTCTGTCAAAATGTTTCAGTACGACTGGTAAACTACAAAGCCGCACCGCGGTAAACACCGGTACTGTGCTTACTCCTAGTCCAACACCACTTGTGTGTATAAAGACCCCAAAATGGCACCTTTCAAGAGACACGCTTACGACGCTATTCTATGCGCCTTATAATCCGGTGCGCCCTATATATAAAAACAGTTCTAAAATAGGCCATTCATTGAAGGTGCGCCTTATAATCCGGTGCGCTTTATAGTGCGGAAAATACGGTAGTTTTTCTCATCTACGTGTGAGCTACAGAGACATTTAAAGTAAGCATGCAAGATTTTGAACAGGATTAAGGATTATTTGAGCCCTTAATGTACTTGTCCTGGCCCTGAATCTTTAACTTTTTGCTGCTTTGTTTTTCTAAGTGTGCTATTTGTGTTTTATGTGATGCTTGTGTGAAACATTTAAGCTAGGAACCCATTAGAAATGACATTCAAATTCTCAATGGAGTTATTCTGGTTAAATAGAGGATAAATACATTTTTCAAGTAGTTTAGTTTAGTTCAATTCAATTCATTTTTGTCTAGCCCAAAATCACAAATTTGCCTCAGAGGGCTTTACAATCTGTACACATACGACATCCTCTGTCTCAGGATCCTCACATTGGAACAGGAAAAATCCTTTTAACGGGGAGGAAAGAGGAAGAGACCTTAGGGAGAGCAACAGAGGAGGGATCATTCTATCAGGATGGACAGAAGTGCAATAGACGTCATGTGTACAGAATTTAGTGTTGTGCAAGCAGTAAGCTACCTGAAGTTGGTGCTCCTCTGAATCAATGAAGGACCAGGCAGTCTGAACACCTGAGCATCATAGGCGTCGTAGTCCACCTGAATAGGCAGGCTGTTTTCAGAGTCCTTTGGCGCACAGAGAGCTGGAAGACGATTAGGATTATTAGGATTCATCCTCTGGGCTCCATAAATATCTGTACCATATTTCATTCCAAATGTTGTGAAGACATTTCACAAAAATCCAAGAATGTCACACAATAACAAAAACAAACTAACAAGGCAGCAGTAGACCAGCAACTCCTGTGTTCTACGGGGCGAAATTACTGTCAAATCGAGTCTTGTGGCTTTGAAGAGAGCATAGATGGAAATAAAAAATTCAGCTGGAAATGTATGTCTGACAGCAAGGTAAAGCGGTGAAAATATTCTAAATATAGCATACACGTAAATTAATTTTTTAATTCCTTTAGATGTCTAAAATTTGTTTTGCTGCTGCCCCCGCCCACAGCAGCACATTGCTTTGCTCCCATGCTGGTACACCGGTCTGTTTTTTGACGCTGTCGGTGATATCTTTGGCATATTTCATGGCAATCCTTACAAATGTTGTAACGCCATTCCACTAAAATCCAACGCTTACATTCATTTATGTCTGTGCAAAGTCTTATTCAATCCAGTGGTTTGTGTAGTCTACACCAAAGTGGTCAAACGACTGACTGACAAACCGAAATTGCCATCCATAGCATGCTTAAAAATAAAGTCATTGTCGAATTCATGATTCAAGAAATTATAAAGCGCTCTGGTACCCCTTATTCAACCAAAATGGAAGGGTTCCGTTCTGGCCTGCACACCTAATGCACACCAAATTTTGAACAGTTCGAAGAATTTCGACCCAATAAATAAATAAATTGGTTCGAAACCTGAAACGTTGGTTCACAGCATTTATACAGTATATCTGTCACAGAACAAAAGCTTGCAGGTACTCAATGCCATTCGCAATCTTGCTACTACTGTTTACTTCCGTTGCATTGTACAACACCCTCCTTGATGAGGGCATCCTTGATTACAATGGTTCTGCTCAATACTGGTAGAAACAAACGCGGGCTGGTTCTCTAGATATCACAAAGGTTCCAAAAATCCTGAATGGAACCTCATCAAGAAGCTAATTTGGTGGAAAAGGGGTGAGAGAGATAAAGGGTCACAACTTACTGTGTTCCTTGCTGCTCTTGAATTTCTCAGCATGAAGCTAGAAGAAAAGTCATTGTAATGACATGTTAAAACGTACAAAAAAATTCCTTTTCAATTTTAAGTCAAACAATAGTCCTACAGTAAAAATGTGAATGCACCTTGCGGCCAGCCAGTTTGATTCGAGGGGTGAAGGAACTGCAAGAGTTCTGACTTTTGGAGGTGTAGAAGCTGCAGGCGTGAAAGACAAAGAAGCAAGCAAGATATAAAATCCATCAATTTTACCGTTGCAGAAAAATGTAATTATATTCATCGTTCTTGTTGTTATCTCTGCCAGCAGAATCATGTGATCGGGCATGTGTGTGTGTGTGTGCATCGCTGTGTCTGTCCACGGCTTATCTCACTTTCTGCTGCAGCAAACTATAATATTTTGGGTCCCCAGTTATGGCTGCATGCTCAAGGGTCACTCGTAATTGCGTTGACTTCCACTTTCTCAAAAGAAACTGTATTACCTGTTTTATACAGTCATTGACTGCCTGCTGACTACTCACTCACTACCCGATAGTGATGGCTGAGTGCATCATAGTAAGTGGAAAACTGTTTGCGGTGTGTTTGGCTAACTGCTAACTCAACTACCATATACACAGTGCTGCGTGCCTCTCGGCTGCTGCTCTGCATCTTACTTTGATTGTTTTGGATGGTGTTTTTGGCTAATAGCTAACAGCTAACAGAACTACCAGTACACATACTGCAGTTCCCCCAACGCAACTCAGCGGCTGCTATGCAGGCAGACAGCTTGGTGAATTAAATTTTGTTTTTGGCAAGATTGTATGACGTGTCTTATTCGACAACTTTGAACCGATTGCCTGCATACATCACCACTTGTTTCTGAATTTGAATGAAGTGTGTTTTACGATGCCTTACAGCCAGAGGTGTCCAGACGGAGAGTTATCCAATTGTGGTTTGTATTCATTCAATTACACAAAACAGCATTGGTTGTTACAGAACACACCTGGCGGAGATCTGCCTTCTACTGAGTGCAACATTCTAGTTTTACCTGTGGTTGATCCAGTGAGGAAGGTTATAGTCGTCTCCCACACGAGAGTCTCCAGGTGTCACCCTGTTGTGCAGCTACAGAGAGTAATGACCATCAGAAACCAGGTATATGGCCTAATGCACCCAAAGAGACTTACACTCTGAATGTGTTACCTTGAATAAGGGTACTGCGTGCAATGGCTGCTCCCCCATGCACACCAAGTCTACCCCAATACCTAAAGAGAGAAACAATATGTGTCAACACACCATGTTAACTTCATGTAATGAACCTTTAATTCTCGGTCAAACAGATCTGGTCAGTTTGAAGTTCCATTTTCACACTGACCGTTGTCAATCATACGCTGTTTGGTGAGAATCATAAGCAGACGGTCGACTTCAAACACTCCCACCCCGGGTGTGATGACCACTGACATCTGGCCGGTCCGGTCAAAGTTACGGTTGATGTAGTGCTTGTCAAACACTGTGGGAGACAAAATGATTGACAGCTTCTCTTCTTGTGTTTTTTAGTGCGTGACCTGCGAAAGACTAACTTTTGATATGAAAGGACAGGTTGACAATTTCACAAGCCAATATGTTCCAAAGTGTTTTCATTGCATAATCCCCTCTATCTGAGACTAACCATCCACTGCAGATCAACAAGGAAGCACTGACTGGGCAAATAACAAGGTGGAATATTCAGGGTTCCAACTTTTTTCTCAAGGACTTTTACAGGACATTTTCAGTGACAATCTACTAATACTAACACTAATGTGTTCCTTGCAATGGAAGCCTGATTTAAAAGAAGTGCAGTCTCTAGCACAATGCTAGCAAGGTAAAAAGTACCGTTAGCCAGTATTTAATGTCTGTTTCAGGCTGTTGTTTGGATCACGGCTTCCCATTCATCATCATCCAACTCCACAACATAACCTAAACACTGTGGTCCATAAACTACCATTTGAACGTTAATATGATCTTAAACATAACTTAACCCTTTCAGATGGTAATGTTATCCGTTTTGGGGAGCTCTGATAGCAAGCAAAATAGGAGAATGTTGAAATAATTCATCAGGACATAAAAAGATTTTCCAGGTCATTCTACTTTTCTCTAATTTTCCATGTGTTTTCAATGACAACAAATTCGACATTTATTTAACTTTGGGTACCTAAATAAACCTGCTATAATTCAAATCATTTTTTTTCTTTCTGAGAGCAGTTCTATTCCGGTATTAGTCTACTTACCATTGAAGGAAAGGTTAATGGCCTCCAGGTAGTTTCCTTGAGCAGCAGTTGAGTTGTAACCAATAGGAAAACCATCTGGCATAAATAAACACCAGACACAACAGGCAAGATTTGAATTTACAAAACACACCTGACCAAGAGATCTATTCATCAGCCAAACACTCGACTCCTTCACTACCTGCTTCTTTCAGCCGCACCAGGACAGGATACTGAATGAAGAGCTTCTTGATAGTGACCAGTAATGATGTCCACTCATCCCGTCTCTCATTCTGAGCCACAACCCTGATCACAAAACAGTTAAAGGGATAGTTTGGATATTCAGAGGCAGGGTTCTATGAGGTAGTGTTGTACCTACAGTAGATGGCGGGTGGCACAGTTTTAAAGGGCTAGTTTGGATTCCCCAAAGTCACGCAATGACAAAAACAAACTAATAGAGGCAGAGGAATACCAGCAACTCCCATGTTCTGTGACATAAAATGACTGTTTTTGTCAAAGGAGTCCAGTGGCTTTGAAGAAAGCATAGGTGCATATAACAGCTTCTGTTCCCCGTCAGAAAGGGCTGGAGGGCAAGGAAAAGTGGTGAAAATATTTTCATTTAGCGTACACGGATATAGATATTTTCTCGGCGTCTAAAAAACATCCACAGCAGTATATTACTTTGCCTCCGTGCTGGTACTCCTGTCTGTTTCTATAAACTGAGGGCGAGCCGACCGCCATCTACTGTCGGTAATTACCGTCAAAAAAGACCTCTGTCCTTCAGACAGTAATTCAGATTAACCTACGGTTAGATATCAAATTAAAAGCTATGAACAGCAACTATAGTTACCTGTAAAAGTCTTCATAAAAACGTCCCTCATGATCCTGTCTGATGGACCCTCTCAGAATCTCAGGAAATTCATCTGAGGAAAATGATTTTTGTATTAATGATAAATGTATTAATTTGCATCACAACTCACTGTGAAAACATAGGAAACAGACTCACCAATAGTTTTGGCATTGTAGAATGTACGGGAGAAAAGTACAACTGTCACCTCATGACTGCAGTTCTTCTCCTGTTTTAACATTAAAAACACTGTTTTGGTTTTATATCTTTTACAACAAAAGCCACCCCCCCCAAAAAACAAAATCACAAACCTTCCACTTGGTGAAAAGGTCAGACAGGAAACAATTTACAGCCTTCTCAAAGTAGAGATCACCTGAGAGCAAAACATTCACATAAGACATTCTCAAGAGAGCAAACACAACCATGCTCACAAAGTGGGAGGAACAAATCAGAGCGGGCCAACTCACCATAGATGTCAAAGTCCCACATCTCACAGCTCATCTGGATAAAGATGTACACCATTGCAGATGTGGATCTGAACACCACCTGTGTCACAAGAAATGAATGATGAATAACATGAATAAATACTAGAGTGACCATTTGATAGCAACCTTTAAAAGCCAAAGGGAGTCAGGTCCACATGCTCATGGGAAAAGTTCACATATGATCCTTGAATATCGGTAATATATGTACTTGTGGTAAAAAGGAGGTATGCAGTTCAAACATACATGATGTGATGAATGCAGCAGAAGTTGTGCTGCACTACACTATATGGACAAAAAAGAGAAATACTGCTTGTCCGGATTATTATGCATCATTGTATTTCAAGTTGTGGTTATAATTAGGGATGCAGCGATACTGATATCAGGGCAATACTGACTCTGAAAGTGGGGTTGAACTATATACTATACTATATATACTATATATATTCATAAGTGGACTGTCAATTCTGGTTCAAGTTTTGCTTCATTTGTTGCTGCATTGAAACGTTTACACTTGAATTCCTGTTCATTTGAAAGTTTAAAGTCCCTGCTACGCTCACACTACAGTGTGAGCGTAGCAGAGCCTTAGTGCTCAATTCAGATTTTTTGTTCAGATCCAATTTTTTTCCTTGGCTGTTCACATTATTTTTTTAAAATGTGGCCAATATCAGATTCCTGAACTGACCCGCGTGCACAAAAGAACAACAACAAAGACTTGGATCAACAGCTGCTACTCTTGTGAGTGGATGTGAAGCCAGAAGTGGTGGGATCGTGTCCATGTTTGTATTGACAGAGTGAATTCTGATCTAGAGTGATGGAAAGGTCGCACGGTTCAGACTTCTCGTTGCATAGAATCAGACCTGTATCTGATTTAGGACCACATATAGAAGTGGCCCATATCAGAGGTGAATAGATCAGATTCCATGTGACATGCACAAAAACAAATCTGATTCAGGCCTTCAGTCTGAATGTAGCCTAGTAACAATACAATTCTGTGGTAAACTTTTAACTAACACTAAGGTCCAATAGCATTGTTGCATGAAAACTTCAATTACATGTGTTGCTGCACTGTCGGTTCATTTCAGCATCTGCTTCCAACACTGCTCTTACCCTAGTTTCTTCACTGATGTACCCACAGGTCACTTTCTCTCCCTTCACCCAGAGTTCACTGGCCTGGGCTCTGGAGAATGAAAAAATAACATTATGAGTATGCAAAAAGCAAAGGACAGCTGACATTTAAACAACGTCCTCATCTATGGAAATGTACACTTTCTTTTCTAAGTTCCAGCAGCATAACTGGGCTCTTTGTGTGCTTTTTTAACCTTTCCACATAATGTATGTTGCTGCGCAGTCATAGAAAAAGGTGCGTACGTGTTGATTTATTTCACATTCAAGTCATTCTAAATGCATTTCTGCAAATGGAGTGTAGAGAATAGAATGTATGCTTAGTACCTGATTCCTGCAAACTCCACTTTCTGCGTCACATAAGCACATGTGCTCACCTGGAATAAAGATTGTAACAGTTGAATCCTCAACAACTGTATTGTTACACATTATACGCAGACACTTAAACCTCCACATATCCTACCAGACTCTTCTTTAGTCTCCACATGTCTCCTCTGCCGATGTACTGGTCCTTGAACGTCAGCTCCACCAGGTCCAGAGTTACATCCTGCAAGGAAAAATGAAGCTATGAGAGATTCTGTTCAACTGGCAAATGGTGAAGATGCAAAAGGGTCATAGCGAACATACCTTTGGGTCGACAATGGTAACAATGACATCCTGGTAGGCACGCAGCTTGAAGGCTTGTGCTACAGTCTGGTCCACACTGATTGTCTCTAGATAAGAACAAAATATCCATAATGAGTAGTGAACAGGCAAGGCAACCATCACAAACCTTTGCATTAAGTAGTGAAAGGACTTCATATAGTAACAGAACATTTGCAATCAATGGATATTTGTCGATTAAGCTGTATATTATAAGAGGACCAATGATCATTATTGACCAATCTGCTAATTATATTCTCAATTCATCAATTAAGTTTTGGTCAATAAAATCAGAGAAGAGAATGAAAAATGCCCATTACGGTTTCCTTAAGCCCAAAGTGAGGTCTTCAGATTGCTTGTTTTTGTTTGTACCACCCCCTGTGGATATATATATATACGTGTATATATATATACATATACATGTATATATATATATACATATACATGTATATATATATATACATATACATGTATATATATATATACATATACATGTATATATATATATACATATACATGTATATATATATATACATATACATGTATATATATATATATACATATACATGTATATATATATATACATATACATGTATATATACATATACATATACATGTATATATACATATACATATACATATATATACATATACATATACATATATATACATATACATGTATATATATATATACATATACATGTATATATATATATACATATACATGTATATATATATATACATATACATGTATATATATATACATATACATGTATATATATACATATACATGTATATATATATACATATACATGTATATATATATACATATACATGTATATATATATACATATACATGTATATATATATACATATACATGTATATATATATACATATACATATACATGTATATATATATACATATACATGTATATATATATACATATACATGTATATATATATACATATACATGTATATATATATACATATACATGTATATATATATACATATACATGTATATATATATACATATACATGTATATATATATACATATACATGTATATATATATACATATACATGTATATATATATACATATACATGTATATATATATACATATACATATATATATATATACATATACATATATATATATACATATACATACATATATATATACATATACATATATATACACATACATACATATACATATACATATATATACATATACATATACATATATATACATATACATATATACATATATAGACACACACACACATACATACATATATCTCCTTTAATCGCCAATCAAAAGTCGCTTCATTCTCTGCAATCTCAGAACCCATGGGCTCACGGTCTGTCAACAGGGAAGCTTCTGGGGACTATAGTCTATTTCAGGGCTTCCAGTGTAGCCAGCGCATATCCAGGCCAAGACTTCCTTTTCCATGTGCTGCTCGTTGTTTACAGTTGGATTAGCAACTGGAGATGAAGTTGGGGCATGATGTGTACGGCCGGATTGTTTCACAAGTAGCCAGTGTACAAGCAAATAAAAACCTGAATCGTCATCAGACGATAGCCGGTGGGTTCAGAGTTTACATTTTGGGCCAATGCTTTCTTCCTCTTTTGCTCTCCACACAGGCTGTTTGCCTGTATTTAACTAAAGCCTGCTCGAACGTGATTGGTCAATACAACTTTGACTAAAAATGTAAACCAGATGCTTCTGATACCTAAATCGTGTCCCATTGCCTGTTTGTAGAGATAACATTTTCTGTACTATGTTTATTGTTTCAGCTCTATACTCTATTGTTGTTATATTAATTCTTAATGTTTGAATGAATTCATTATTATTAGATTAATTATAACTAGCCTAATTTAATTCTTGGAATATAGCTAACATAATGAATTTACCTTTCTGAAGGTCCTCTTTCAGGCTCTTCACCTGCAGCAGGAGAGGACTGGGGATTTCCACAGAGACAATAGCAGATTATAGGCTCAGCAGGTAACAGTATGTGATGGACAGAAAGCTCCGAAGCTCACCTGTATTCATCGGTGGGGTGTGCGATCTCGATTATATCCCTCAGACTGACTTGAGGGAAAACTTTTGGGTTGACAACCAACTCATCATCTGCTCCAAGGACAAGTGAATTTGTAAGACAATCTCATTGAAATGAACGCTTTCATAAGAGAAACAATAATGTGCATGAATTCCAAGATATTGCTTACCACTTCCACCAAAACCTTTCTTGTGCAGCACGAGCTTGTATGACTTATTGGTCTTCATCGTGAACCAGCTGCGGATTCACATCGGTAGTTAATGTGGGACTTCTCAAAGTGGCAAACTTGCACGTAAGCTTTGGTACATATTTGTTCTCTATTATCGTCGTGCCATTCCTACACTCCAGGCTGCGATATACTCCACGTGATTCATTTAATACACTAGTCTTCTACACAGCGGTGTAGGTAACTTTGGATGTTTAAGTAGAAAGTAGTGAGCTAGGCTAACTAATCTGAAAGTTATATTTTGACTGAAAGTAAGTTGTGAAACTGAAGTAACGTTCCTTAAGCTTCCTGTTGAGCCAGACTAATAATGAACGTTCTCTCTATCACACAGACCTACAATACATTCAAGAGGCATAACGCTTTACTTATTACAAACGTAATACTAAATAATAGATGGGTAGGAACAGGTGAACACACAGAATAAATACAGCAGTACCTTATCAGTCTGTCCTCAACAACTCAAACTCCTAGCAGCTCTCACTGTCATGGGATGTTGACATAATGCTAGCCTCGCATGTGTCGAATTTGGGGACAATTTACAGCTACTGGAATAAATGAACTAACACCAGACCCAACGGTTCAATACCTAATTGCAATGAAAATACATCCATATTGTTGAAATAAGCTCGAGCCACCGTTTTGAGGAGGAAATAGAAAGCGGTTTGCTAGCCAGCGTTAACTAACCTAGCTCACACTGGCCCCGTACTTCCGCCAAAACATGGGCATGTGTGATGTGATTGGTTGGAGGCAGGTCAGAGAGTATTTGCGAAGTAAGAGGCTTCACTCCTCTTATTTCTATCTTCACTTATTTTGAAAGCATGTTTTATTTCTGTTTTATCCAGAATACCTACGAATTCCCCCAAATTCCACACAATTTATTTAAATTGTATATATGTACTTGAATTCCTGGTCATACCTTCAGTTGAGATCAAGCATAAACCACTACAATGTGATGCAAATATTTCATTCAAGCCTTTGTACACATTCAGTGTTTTTCAGTAGATAAGAAAGTCCTAATCATTAAGGATACATTAGGTATTTTGCTTGTAAATCTTGCATAACCATTAGTTATCTCGAATTTTATCATGAGAAGAAGAACAGTTCAGACAGCTGATAAACCACTTTATTGGGCTTTGACAGCAATACTGGTTCCATAAAAGCACAGCTGCTATTACTTTAAGAAATTACATTATAATGTCGTGACCATTATATATGTAGAGTTAAGAGTAGAGTCATTTACTCTATTATTACTTGAAAGTAAACATTAAGATTTGGTTTCCTTGGTCACAGAGTCCAGTCCATAAACATATTCATATATGAGACATATTCCACAACAATACTGTATTTAAAAAAACAAACAACAACAAAAAAGAATCAAAAGCATCCACAAGGGTTTCACCAGGGTCCATATTGGCCTGTCCCAAATGAGTCTGGTCCAGGCACTACTGTCCACCGCTGAAATGATGGACATAGCGGCGTATACTTCACAGATATTGCAGAAGTGACCAATAATACATGAGAAGACAGTAAACTGAATCGATTTTAATGAGACACACTGATTTGTCTGATTTGTTATTGGCATGGTAAAGTATTTGATCTTGGGTTTCCCATGGTCTAAATTCTGTATTAAATATTGACAGCTATTCCATGAAAATGGTCAAATTCATAATATTTTGTATCAGCAAAAAGAGCTCATTTTTGTCAGCTTCAATCGTAAAACAGCTGGCTTTCAGGAGCGTATACTGCTTGAACCCTTTGCAATAGAATGCATGGCAGTTTTGATGACTTTGACGGTGAGAAATCTAGTGAAACATGTCCTAAGGCACATTGGAACACGATCAGTCACTTTCATTTCTGCAGCTGAAGCTCAAACAGAGCCTCTGTCTGGTTCCGCTCTCCTTAACTTTGAGAGTTCCTCTTTTCATCAGCAGCAGCCTCTCTTCATATCTTGGGGCGAGGCCTTCTCTAGGTTTGCACAATCTGATCCTGTTGAGACAAAGATCGACGGTAGATTTATATGCCCTCGCCTCGAGGCTTTCATTATTAACATATCTGCTTGTTGGGAGTCAAGTCATTACTTACTGATACTACCTCCATGTCCGATGCTAGCAGGAAGCCTATTCTCCATGGCCTTCAGTACACACTTCTCAAAGGCCAAAGCTGCCACCCTGAAGAAAAACCCCTGCACATTCTCCCCTGGAAATAAGAACAATTAACAGTTTCTCATTGTATTCATGTTGTCTTTATCTACCACACAGCACTGACAAGTCTGAGCTCTTGGGTTTCGTACCCGTTTTAGCCGAAACAGCCCAAAACTCTGCATGCATTTCTGTTGCTATCCTGATGGCATCCTTTTCTGTCCTCTGTCTTTCATCTAAAGGCTTAAGAACAAGATAATTGGGTACTAGAAGAAAATTGTGTTTGTTAAAATCTACAAAATATACATATAATATAAAATGTATTTACCAGCAGGTCATTCTTAGTTCCAACCAAGAAGATGAAACAGGAGTCAGGCTCATTTTCTCTCATGGCCTCCTCCAACCATTGGCTATGAAAACAAAACAAGGTTGGGTAACACGTTCTATGATGGCCATGTCTATAATGCATTCTAAACACACGTATAATGTGTTATAGTCTGCTTATAGCACTGAATAATTATGGTGTCCGGGAAAAGACATGGTTTTCCAGGATATTTGACTCTTCTTTTCCATGTATTTTCCATGAATGAAAAATTGGCCAACTGTTTTCCAGGTTTTCCAGGAGGCGTGAGAACCCTGTCCAATTGTTAATATAAAAATATATTTTATAGCCGCTGTAAAATTCGCAAGACACTTATTCTATCCATCCATCTGCTGTCTTTTCCTGACTCGTCCTGTTGAGTGTTACGGTACAGTTACATTAGGCTGTTGTCCAGCAAAAATGCTCCACATCCGATCTGAAAAAAGTTGTGACGTCACAGCTCAGATGTGGGTAATAAATAAGAGTGATCACAAACTGTACATGTGATGTTGCAGTCTGTAGTCTGGTAAGAAAGTATTGGACTAAACAGGGTGATCCCACATAAATAAGATATTTCATTCCCAAACACAGGGCATTCATGTTTTTACAACTGTAGAATAAGCCCAATGAATATATATAGACGTACCGTGTATGATCCAGGGACTTAATGTCTGCCATGTCAAAGACTGTGATAATGACTGGAAAAGAAACAGGAAGTTTCAGCATTATTAGTTTACACCAGTTAAAATGTCAGCTTGTCTCACCTAGCATCAGACCCACAACCATTTTTTTTTACTTCAGTTATTACAGAAACTTCTTACCCTGAGCACCTCTGTAATATGCAGAAGCGATGCACTTGAATTTTTCTTGCCCAGCAGTATCCCAGCTATTAAGAAAAGTCCAAATGAATGGCAGTACTCTAGAAATACATGTTTAGGGAAAAACAAATCTTATTTAAAATCTTACTTACATCTGAAGGGAGAAAGGTACTCCAGATACCTCAAACCTCTCAATTTCAAAGTCTACGCCTATGGTGGCCTTGTAGTCTCTTTCAAATACATCTTTACAAAACCTGAAAACAGCATAAACAAAGCAAGTTTTTATTTCTTCCTTTTGTTCATGGTTTTCAGAACTCAGACACTCATACAGATCTGTCTATAATTGGTTCCTTTTTCTTCTTAATACCTTAGTGTCTTATTCATGCAACCAGTCAGTTCCAAGAAAGAAGTGTGATAGGGCTGGGCATCATTTAACAAGTTGCTTCAGTTAAGGGGTCACTTGGGAACCCCTCACCTGAAGAACTCGTCTGCTTTGTACAACTATATGCAGACAGCGTAACAGATCTGATTTTGACATCATAGTCTCAGGTATGCATGTTTTGTCTTGATCGGCTAATTGTTGATAAAGTACCTGTTAATGAGGCAGGTCTTCCCCACATTAAGGTCTCCAACAACCACCACTTTTGACATTCTCTGCCGGTCCCACCTTTGAAGAAGACAACAGATTTTTAACACGAGTAAGATGTAATTGGTTTTTCTGTGATGTTCAAGCTAAGAATGACGACTCAAAGCTGGAGACTCACGGCTGATGCCTAGCGGCTCTGTCTTTACAGGCCGCTTTAGCCTGAATGTCCCAATCTTTCTTCAGCTGCAGAGAGGCATTGGGCGTGTAGCACTGAATAGAACAGGACCATATATCAGTAACATTTATTCTGCAAAAAGCCACTTAATACATGTTAAAACAAGATTAAGTCACATATAAAGTTCTTCAGCTTGTCCTCATAGAAGAACCCTTATTAGTTCATGGTAAAACCTTTTATAAAGGTTCCACATGGAACCCTTTCAGAGGATTCTACCTTGAACCGTACTTAAAGGGTTATACATAGAACCATCAGTGAAAGGTTACACCCAGAACCCCCTATGGGAGGTTCCACAGAAAACCCATCTTTGGTGCAATGGTTCCACCCAGAACCCTCTCTGGAGGTTTTATCCAGAAACTTTCCACCCTTTGAGGGTGCAAACAAGAACCCACGAGTCGGTCCCTGCATGGTTTTACTTTAACGGGTTAGCCTGGATCAATGGGAACCACGTCCAGCAGCATTGGGCATTGTAAGGCTCCTCATGAGGGTGTGTGGGCTGGTTTGTGGGCGTTCCCTTTCAACACCCATGCTTTCAACAATAATTGAGGAACCCTCTCTTTTGAAAAGGTTCTTTGGATGAAAAAGGTTCTTAATGGAACTCTTCTTACAAGGAACCCTTGGAAAACCCTTCCTTCAAAGGTCTTGCTGAATCTTTCATAATTCCGCACCAAAGGAAGAAAAATACAATCTTCTTGACAGTGCTAAGCTCTGAATGGAACTTTGTTCTATGTCTGCAAACTAACTTCTGCAAAAATAGGGGCAAGCATTTATATATCCTATTACAGTAATACCTTATGTTTCAAGATTCAGTATCTTTGATTTTAGACTTCATGACCTTTTTAATGCCATGGATGAAGATAAGATCATGTTCATCATTACAAAATCCAAAAGACAGCAATTCTTACCTATTAGAACATGAGTATAGGCAAAAGAACTGCAAAAACAAGTAGCCATGACATTTTTAAGGACTTCTAAAACAGAGTCTATGATATACTATATTAAACTTGTTCAAAACCATTCGAGACATGAATCTTAACAACACAATTGAAGACATTCAGGAATAGACCTGAATGTTAATTCTATAATCTATAATCGAAAATATTGGATAGAACCACTAGCAGGGTTTCTCAGGCAAACACGGATTGACATTTGCAGAGAGAACCTGTGAACTGACCCCATTAGAAGACATTATTGAACATTCCTAATGTCTTATTTTGAGAAGATTTACAGGGCAGAATGATGTGCTGACTGAGTCTGTGATTGGGTAGCTGACTGCAACAGCCTGTACTTTCTGAGTGCTGTAATCTGACACTAACTTCGCTCTCAGAGAAAGTAAAAAGTCACACGTTTCCAATCAAATGAACATCTCCTAGACTGCCGCTTTTACCGTTTTAACCACAGTGATCCCACAGTAAAAGACAGGCGTTTTCTTGGAACTGGATTAAACTGGAGCAGACATTATTGGAAATAAAAACAGGACATACCTTTGGGAATTCCCAGATGACCCTGTCTCTGTTGATGGGTGGTGGGAAGGGAATCATCCCATTCCTGTTACCCTGCATGACAACCTGTGAGGGAATGTGGAACAGAAGTTAGCCTTATGTAATTAACTCTAATACCGAGCACTCCGTCAATGTGTGTGTGAATTTTTACTAAGGGTCAAATGTTCTCTGAACCAGATTAAAGCATCAGGTCCCAAATTGTGATTCTTATTTAGCTTCATTGCATTACATAACATCTACATACTGCATGTACAATGTGTGCGGCAGCAGAACAACAAAGGTGTTCATTAGTGACTACATCCATATTAAACCTTTCACTGTGTGTGTTACAGACCGGGACGTTAAACGCACTACTATTCAGGCTGTTTAACAAAGATGCTAGTGCTGCTGCTGCATCGTGAAATGATCCACTATAAGGCCGGAAGTAAGGTGACTTTGCCTTTAAAATAAAAGCCCACTGACAAAATTCGCATTATTATTTCGTAAATATTTACTCACCCTATAAGTGCATTCTTTATTACCAATTATGTTTTGCTTTGTATTGATTTTCTGTGTTTTATATTTCCTCCTCCTGCCTCCAAAACTGCTAACGGTTTTAGTGTGAATGTCCTGAACGGAAGTCACATTTCGTTTAGGCTCACTGTGACGACAGGCAGATCCCACAACCAACTCTAAAAAAACGGTACCTATTATTTCACAAGCGTCGTCTTTTTTCTTCTCTAGATGGCACTATGTCACACCGGGGTTCAAACTACGAAGACTGGGAATGGCTTGTACTCACCACAGATGAAATATCGGTAAATTTGTCCTCGATTTCTTTGACGGTGCCGCTTGCAGTTGCCAGCCTGGACGCTGTTTGATGAGGGGCTCGTTTCCGTGACAACCGTAGTGTCTGTGTCACGTGATAATTGGACCTCTATGGCATGTGGTTAAATGTGGGGGCCATTACGGGGGCCCGAAGATTGCCATCAAAGCACATTTTAGTTTGTTTTCACTGTACGTCCATACTATTCAAAGTAACCCATTTGCTACAAGGCAATAATTACGTGATAACATGTAATGCACAAAATATGATTACTGAGCCATATCTGGTACAGCTGTAAACATGCCAACCTGTGTTAGTAATAATTACAACATAACTATACTACTGGATACACAAGCACGGTATTGGGTCCTAAAGCATCATTTTTTGGCATCCTGAAGAAGATTTCAAGCATATTTATTCATGTGTGGATCAAATCCTGTGCAGGGACACACACACACACATGCACACACTATGGATAGAACAGCCCGTTTTGGCGATTTTGTAAGAAATACAAACTAAATGCATTAAACAACACCTCTTATTACTGCATCAAATGTTAAATCCGTGTAATTATTACCGCTTACACCGCTAATGCATCAACGTAGCATCTAACTGTTGAATTCGACAACATGGAGGTGATTTATCTCATTTTTATACTGTTGGGACATTTTAATCTGCAAATAACCTAAAGATGTTTCTGAAGCTTTATAAAGCAACTTAGTGCAGTGTTTTTAATTGAATCTGCTTCTTTAAAGAATGTTGTAGAAATGTTCTGAAAAAAACCGATAAGGAAGATCACTTTAGAATTACTAAAAAGGTGACATGATTTAAAACGTAACAAATATACATAAAACAAGTTGATCAATTGTACAATATTTCCATCTGAAATGTATTGTAGTGGAATAATAAAGTAGCATTAAATGGAAATACTTAGTAACCTATACTCCAGAATTGTACTTAAGTACAGGGCTTGAGTAAATGTAGTTGCATTGCACCACAACTTGTGGTTACCACATTTACTCTCTCAAAGTCCTTACCAGTTAACTTTATTCCCAATAATTTTGCACGTGGAGAAAAAAGTCGTTAGCTCCTCTGCTCCAAAGTTTAACACAGTCATATTTGAAAATAGAGGTAGACTAATTGCACCACCTTGTGGTGTAACAGTCAAAAAATACTCCATTCAATTTACATTTCTTTCTTCTCTTTAATTTAACAATTTGTCAAAAAACATAACCACTACTATTATGTATTTATGTGTGCATTCCAAATTTCAAATCATTTCCAAATATCTTATAATCACTTTTACAACTAAGTAATACTTATTTTCTCTTTATAATATGAAGACTAACGATTTGCATTAATGCCAGTGAGTGAGATGTCAGTACTATCATTCTAAAAATGTTAGTATTGTATAATGTGTGAAATTAACATATCTGGTCAGTAACAAAGTGGCTGGGTTGTATCCATACCAGAAGGCCCTCAGTTTTGTAAAAAAAACGGATTAATAATTTAATAATACTGTTAGTAATGTACACTAATTTAAATTGCAAAAATGTCACATCAACAGTACCTGAACGCACCAGGTCATGTGTCGAAGTTGATGCTGTTGGGGCATGCTGGAAACTGGCGAGCAGCGCACTGACAGAGCACGAGGTCGAGATTAACCAAATCTTACACTTGTTCAACTGTCTTCAGACTGTGTTGTTTTATTAATATTTCACAGTAAGCAGTGTTAAATACCCTTTACGCCAGTTCATTTGGGTTTGAGACGACTGCCGAACTTGGGAAAGAAGAGAACACAGGTTATGCTAATGCTAATGTTTCATTACCTTTCGCTTGCTGGGCTAACATCAGTGATCACGATCTATGCTTTATTTGGACCTGTTAAAAGAAGCATTTGTGGACTTTGATTTGAACAAGAACCAGTGGCAGTATCATGGCTGTAATGGAAATAGAGCATCGTTTCTCTGAGAGCATGCTGTCATTTCATAATTCATATGATAACGTCTATTCGTTGAGATTTTTTAAGAGGTGGGTGTTGTTGCTGTTTTCTGCAACATAGAACAGCTTGCACTGAAAAAATATCTCCAATCTAAGCAGTATGTGATATTCTGTTCTCACGCGTGCACAGTCCATTTATGAAAATTTCTCATGAAAAATGTGAGTTGTACTTGTGATTGATAGTCACTGTATGAAACTGGACACTAGCGTACCCTGGCTGAACCTAGAGAGGGTTGGACGTTGTGGTGGAAATTAAAGCATTTCCTTGAGAGAAATCAAAAATATCTTTAAGCTTTCTGTCTTTTAAGTATTTATTACAAGATAAAGATATAGAAAAATTATAAAAAGCATACAAACAAATAAACAAAATCAAACAGATCTAACGAGCCCAAACAGCTCAAATGTGCACTAACAGAATAAACAGAATAAAACAGAGTAAAACAGAGTAAAACAAAGTCATAGGTTGCTAATCAGCTGATAGCATTGAGAGCGTCTCCTTCACCCTGGAGGATCAAGGGAGACTCTGACTTCTCCACAAAGAAGCGAGCCTTAAGAACACGACTGAGTGCCGCCTTTTCCACATCAGCAGGAAGCTGCATGTCAATCAAACTTCAGTCAGTCAGTCAGTCTCCTGTTGTCTGAGGGATGTTTACACAAAATCAAGTAATCATCTGTCTCCTATAAGGCTCCCCACTTGGGAAGAAACTCTTACTTTGGTTCTCAGAAGACACAGGAAACCCCTGCTCTGTTGCCCATAGGTCACGCTGTAACTTATAATGACGGGATGAGGGTGGTGGACGAAACCGTCACGGTATGTAGGTTGTTTAAAGAGAAAGACATACGACAACAACAGTACATCGGGCATGTCCACAAATATGAAGCGCCACCAGTGGTGGGCTGTCAGGGCCAGCTAAGACTTCTCTGCTGGCCTAAACAGAATCACAAAGTTATAGCTATTTTATAATTTAATACTTTTTCACAAATACACTACATTATATATTATCATTTTTTCCCCCCATTAGCTTATTTTCTCATTGCACAGCTCCTGTGTTCCTCTGTTGCTCTGCTTCCAGCACAACTTGTTTTAAGGAGAGCTTTCATCCAATCAGATTCAGCCCCTATGTCTCTATGTAAGGAGAGAGGCCCGATGCCCACTAGAGAGCCTTTGCAGTTTAAGTAAATGGGGACGTTATTGTTGATTGTCATAGTCTTCAACCAATCAGATTTTTAGTTTGACATGTTGGGCGTATTCTTTGACGTGCCAGTGCTACCGAGGTAGCCTCCTAAGTACGTCAGCATTAACGTGCGCCGTGATTGGTCAGTGGGCCAGCATGACTTTTGTCAAACAGAAAGCTAGCTAGCAGATGTTAGTATTTAGTAAGAGTTCAGGTTGAAACATATGTAAGAGAAGTTATGACATTTTTAGCGTTTTGCTTGGTGTAGATTCTTTTTTTTTACCTAGCTTTGCTTTTTTAACACTCAATGGCTGAAGGAGGAGAAATGGATTTGGGAGTTACTGACTTTGTTAACAAAGAAAGGATGGACTTTGTCTTTAAGTGAAGGCAGCTTTTGGTAAGTCAACTGCTTTTGTTTTTTTACATCTGCAGTAGCGTTTCCTCTGTGTTCATTTGTCTGTCGTGTCGTTTTTATGAATAATATGAATGGCTCGTGCTCTAGCGCTGCAGTGTTGCTGGGTTGATTTGTCATGCTTGACATTTTATGTTGTCATATAAATATATGTGACTGGTTCTTGTGAGTTTGTTCTTGTCATTGTGTTAATTACATTGATTCTGACTTGTCCATTAATGACGAAGCATCCCGTCATCGCGGGGTTAGGTTTGAACATTTGATTCTCTGTTTGAATCAGTAGGGAACAGCTAACTGCTGTTGTTTCCCCTAAGCCTTTACTTGAAGAGTTGATCAACTTTTATTGTGTAAACAGTGTCACAGCTCTTTTGTCAATCAGTTGTATTTTTAATATCGTGGACTAAGCTAGTTTAGCTTAGCCTCCCTGAAGACACGTGGGGTGCCTCAGCTGTTTTTTGTTATTGTTCCGGGTTCAAAAGGTCACACAGCCCGTTGACTCCTACGTGAGTGCAGTCCACCGAAAACATTATATTTCCCACAATTTAAGCTTCTGCATTTTCCAAATGCACTAGTATTATTCAAACATATTGTTCGGTTCGTAAGCCTCGTACCGAACGGTTTAATACGAATACGTGTATTATTACACCAATAGAAACAAATAACCGTAGCTCAGTAGGACAGCACAGAAGGCCCAGGTATAAAATGCACGGCCCGCCACTGAGCGCCACCATCCCGGTCTGTCAGAGACGGGGGACACTCCGGTGTGGAAAACAAAAGGATTTCAAAATCTGGTTAAAGTGCTTGAGCCATGCTCAAGCACCCACTTCAGTATGAAGATCCTTCCTCTATGAAGAGCAAAAGACTGACTGCTCACTTCATCACGGAGGAGCTGCAGACACGCCCCCTCAGTGAGAGTCACACAGACAGGAGCTGTAGACACGCCCCCTCTGGGAGAGTCACACAGACACACCTGGTGCAGGTGCTGACAGAAGCAGTAGAGTGGAAGCTAGACACGCCCAATAGTAATATCCCAGTCACCACAGAAAGGTCTACCCTCTCCCCAGACAATGGAGATATTCTCATCTTTTTAAAAACCATGTAAAGTTGTAGACCATTTCACAGTAATGTAAACATTATTGCAGTGTATTTGAATGACTTAACCTGACAGGAAGTAAACATAGACCCAAGCCCAAGTTGTTGCCGAGCAGTTCAGTTCAGTTGAAACAGTGGAAGCTAGCTCACTGGCTGTTTCTTTCTTTCAATATTGATCAAAGGACGAGGGTATCAACATACCTCATGTTGCACTTAAACTTAACAGAATTGAGTATTCTTTTTTTTTTTTCAGTTGCTGTTACACTGAACAAAAATCACAACAAAACATCCTTAATGACAAAAATAAAAATTAACATAAAAGTAAAAGGGGGTCACCATTCACTCTTTACAACCTTTGATCTGTTCTTTTCAGACCAGCTGAGAACACGACCCATCTTTCCTCTTGTATACAGTCCATTTTCCCCAGCGTTGATCATGGATCCCTGCTTTAATCCTTAGATAATGAGTCAATTTTTCCATGGAGTATATTTCCTCTTCAATGTCCAGCCACTGTCCCGGACTTGGAGGGTCACTTTTCAACCAGCTCCTTGTAATGGCCTTTTTACATGCGAGTGTCAGGATTTTGAAGAGATATATGTCCTTTTGAATTATGTCGCCAGGTATCAATCCCAGGTACACAAACCGGGGGTCTCTGGGAATCTTGTAGCTTAGAATCTCCTCCAGAGTCTGAATAACTCTGTCCCAGAATGTTTGTATTTTTATACATGTCCAAAAAATATGTGAGTGATTGGCATTCATCTGCCCACACTGTCTCCAGCATTGCTGCTCTTTACCCAATTGTTTATGTTTTATGTGCGGTGTAATAAAAAAGCGGATTAACTTCTTCCAACCGAAGTCCCTCCATCTTTTAGAGCTAGTGGAAGTTTGTTGCGTTCTACACATGGAATGCCAATCACTCTTCGACAGTTTAATGTTCAGTTCTACTTCCCATTTCAATTTTACGTATAGTGAATTTCTTCTGTTTAGTTTTTGTAAACTACTGTACAGTTTGGAAACCAACTTTGAGGGGGTTTGTTTGTATGCACCTGTCAACACTTCAATCACTTCATTACCTTCTGCTGAAATTACTTTTTTTAATTTCTGTATCATAGAAATGTCTTAGCTGTAAATATCTGAACAGGTCCCCATTTTCTAAATTAAATTCTCCTTTGAGTTTTTCAAAAGTTTTTTAAGTTTTTCCCTCTATGAGTGTACATACAGCTGTTATTCATTTTTCTCTCCACCATACAATTGTATTATCTATCTGTCCAGGTCTAAACCTGGGGGTCTGAGAAGGCCAAATCAGAAGTTTACTGTCTCCTTCCAATTTGTATTTTTTGACTATCTCATTCCAATTTTTCAGTGATTCTTCTAAAATGGAATTTAGATATATACAGCTAGCAGCCCTGACCCAGCCAGGAAAAGGATTTGTGCGAACAGTATTCCTGGCTGACAGCGTCGGAGAAGCGTTGCAAATTGTATGGCTAAGAATGCGTTTTATTTGCAACTGAGTGTCTTGGTGTTTGGAGCTACGCTACGCTAACCTGAGTTGCCTGACCAAAGCAGCAACAAGACACCAAAGCACGACAGGACACTTACAAGCTACGGTGCTTTTGAAACATTTTGGAGAGACTCGAGTGGATCTACAACTCAACTCACAGGTTCGCAGGAGGACCTCTGACTGGAACTGAACCGCACCGATGCTCTGTACAACCGCGGTATTAAACTCTTTGTAATCAAAGAAAGGAGGATGGACTTTGTCTTTAAGTGAACAGCAGCTTTGGTAAGTGAACTGCTTTTGTTTTTTTACATCTACAGTAGCGTTACTACTGTGTTAATTTTTCTATCGTGTCGTTTTTATGATATGGTTAATATCGTTCCCTCTGATGTAAATAATATTTGAATGGTGCTCTTTAGTGTGCGGCGGAATGCGTGTGTTAGTGCTGCAGTTTTGCTGGAATGTGCAGAGGCCTGTTGAATCGTGTTATTTGGGTTTTATGTTATTCTACATCAGGGGTCACCAACCTTTTTCAAACTGAGAGCTACTTCAAGGGTACTGAGTAGTACGAAGGGCTACTTGTTTGATACAAACTTCCTGAATAACAAAGTTGCACAGATCACCTTCTAATAATAATGAATATATGTGAAGAGACTGATCACATGTCAGTTAATTATTCCTCACACTAATTATTAACAATGATTGTGTACTTTGTTCAAAATCGCACTTGTTATATTTTTGTAAAAATGATCACTTCTAAAAAATTTTAGGAAATCATTCTGTCATATCTTCACATCATGACTCATTTGTACTAACCACTACCTTCGTAACATGTTTGAACAAATCATGAACTCTGTCCCATGTTTATACAAATGATCAGTTATGTAAGATAAAAAAATCAACTCTTTCACATGTTTAAATGAATCCTATTACATTAGTACTAATCACCACATTTTGGGAAATCTGGGTCAACTTTGCATTGCGCAATGAAGCCTGCATGCCGGCCTGTAGTCTGTAGTCACCAGCTTTTTTTTGGGTACCTTTTTCTCCACGAAGAAACTAGTAAAAAGTCTCGTCTATAGCCGAGGGGGGGATCCAACCCTCCTAGGCAGGCGAGCGTCTTTGGGCGCCTGCGTTCAAGCCTCTAGTCTGGGCCTTTTCGATCGTACTGCGTTGCCTCGCCTCTACCCCCGCCACCCACGAGTTGTTGCCCCGCGGCCTGTTCCGAGGACTGACGGACCTGACGACGGTGTGCGATCGCGGCGGCGGCGGCGCATCCAGTGCCACACCATTCGGAACCTGAAAACCTAGTGCGGTGCGGCAGCCTCTTCCTTTTAAAATCTACATGAATGCAAGCGTTTTTGATTAAAAAAAGAACAGAAACTACAATTTTTAGACGGAGCTCCATGGGGACTAGTGCTATTTTTAGAACATGCCTTGCGGGCGACTCACATGGTCTCTGCGGGCGACCAGGTGCCCGCGGGCACCGTGTTGGCTACCTCTGTTCTACATGCTTTGTTGTCATATCAATATATGTGACTGGTTCTTGTGAGTTTGTTCTTGTCATTGTGTTAATTACTTTGATTTTGACTATATGCATTGTCCGTTAATGACGAAGCATCAGACATGGGCAGTATTTTATTACTTGTATTTGCAATACATATTTCAAATACTTTTGAGTATTTTGTAATTTGTATTTGATAGGGCCTATAAAAAATCTAACGTAATTTGTAACAAAATACTTTAGAATGGAGTAATTTTGTATTTAAAATACTCAAAATACTTTCTCCACGGATCAAAAAACAGTTCACGAGTTCAGTCTTCAGATCTTCAAGTTCAACGGATTGTCTGTCAAATATTTTATCTGAGTGTGACAGATGTCAACTAGCTTGATGTATAATTTATGTCTGGGTCTGGCTACATAGCCTATTGTATATACATGGTGATGGTTATAATATCAAGCTAGCGATCGATGCTAACATGCTAATGACGCTAGCATGCTGTCTAGGCTAGTGCATAGCCAGTGTTTAGCAAGTTAACCTATCAGTCGAGTAGCTAGCTATATAGGAAGAGGGAGATTGGAGCTTGTATGTTCATGATAACCTTATCAAGAGACGTGTGACCATCTAATCTTGCACTGTATTACAAGTTATGCTGTATCTTCTCAATGTGAATGTCATAATGCCATATCAATTAGGCTACTGGCAGATAATAATAGTTCACAGTTAGCCAGGCTATGACAGTAGATGTCCATTTGTTCAAAAAAAAAACATTAAATATCCAATATATTTTATATATTTTATTTAAAAGGTATATTATGAAAGTATTCTTAGTTTCATTATTTCATACATTCTACAGTTGGCCAGGTGGACATGTCTCAGCAAGATGATGTTCAAGAAGGACCATCAACAAGCACAGATGTGCTTAGTTACACTGACATTCTGTGACTGTGACCTTTTTGTGGGCTTCACCAGAGCTTTGTGTACATTATATAGCCCAAACCTGAATGCTCTGCTATACCAAATTGTGAGAAAACGGAAAATCCAGAAAAAAGTATTTCCTATATTTTAAATACAAAATACATGTCACAAAGCAATGTCACCTGAAACTGGCTTTACTCAACACCCGCTCACTCTACAATAAAAGCCTCATTCTGAATGAATTGATAACGAACAGTAACCTTGATTTCCTCTGCCTCACTGAAACATGGCATAAACCACTGGACTATTTCTCAGTAAACCTCGTCCTGAGGGGCGGGGAGGTGGTGTTGCTGCTGTTTACAGGAAGTACATTAAAACAACCACCATTCCCATTCCTGCCATTCATTCTTTTGAACATCTTGCCTTCAAACTCTCTGGTCCCACTCCTTTGGTTACTGCTGTAATCTACCGTCCCCACAAGCCAATCCCCTCCTTTCTCTCTGACTTTTCTGATTTTCTGACCCAGCTATGGACCATCTCACCTTCCGTTCTCCTCCTAGGTGAGTTTAACATCCATATTGACAACACTGACTATAAATCTGCCACATAATTCCTGGAACTGCTACAATGCTTCAACTTCACACAACACATCAACTTCCCCACTCAGAGCCGAGGTCACATCCTGGATTTGGTCTGCTCCACTGGTCTCACAATACCTCAACTCTCCACCCCCAACCTCAACATCTCTGGCTATTACCATGGACATCATTCACACACTCAGCTCCCTGGTACACTCCTGAACTCCACCATATGAAATCCCGTAAGCGCCAGCTTGAAAGACTCGTCAGGAAAACAGGTTTAACAGTCCATCTCCAAGCCCACTCTGACTACCTTCAACAATACAAAGACGCTCTCATCTCACCTACTACTCACACCTCATAGACTATGGCTCCTCTAACACAAAGGCTCTCTTCTCTACAATAAACAAGCTTCTCAAACCCACGGACAACACATCCTTCACATTGAACAAATATAACTCTTTCCTTTTATTTTTCCAAACAAAAATTGACACCATTTACAGCAACCTGAACACCTCCCCCACCCTTTCCAACTGTTCTCTCCTGGCTTAAATCATATCTTACAAACAGACAACAGTTCATCAGTATCAACAACTGCACCTCCTCCACTGCCCCTCTGTCTCAAGGCGTCCCCCAGGGTTCGGTGCTTGGTCCTCTTCTGTTCATCCTCTACTTGCTCCCTCTTGGTAACATCATACGTCAACATGGTTAATAACCACTTAATAAACTTTGATCCACACCTTCATCACCTCCAGAATTGACTACTGCAAGAGTATTCTCTATGGCACATCATCCAAAATCCTAAATAAACTCCAGTATATCCAGAACTCTGCTGCTCGCCTGCTCACCAGCACCCGCTCCTGGGATCACATCACCCCTGTTCTCCAAAATCTCCACTGGCTCCCCATCCAACAACGAATCCAATACAAAGTCCTTCTCCTCACTCATAAAGCCCTCCACAATCAGGCACCCTCCTACCTCACCGACCTGCTCCACCACCACACTCCATCCCGTTGGCTCCGCTCCTCTGATGCCAACCTCCTGTCCCTTCCACTCAGGACCAAGCACCGGACATGGGGCGACAGAGCCTTCTCCATAGCTGCCCCCTCCCTCTGGAACTCCCTCCCCAAACACATCCGAGACTGCACTGAGCTTTCCATATTCATATCACAAATCAAAACCCACCTAATCAGAACTGTTTTTAATGTGTGACCGATATTATGTTTTAAAATTTTTAGTGTATAGCTTTCTTTTATATGATGATTTTAATGTAAAGTGTCTTTGAGAATTATGAAAAGCGCTCAATAAATAAAATGTATTATTATTATTATTATTATTATTATGTATTTAATAAAATATCCATTGTGTGTCACCATAGCGTGTGTTAGAAACGTACTCATGTTACCAGGACCTAGTTGTTGACATGTGTGGTCAGATAGGTTTGTTTTTGGATTACTATATTTGTAAGGCTTATTGGTTTGTATTTGTTCAGGCATTGGCTGAGTCTAGTACACACACCTTTTTGCTCACCAGTAAGAAATATTTTATCGAAGAAAAATATTACCTAATGTATATTTTTATCTTTCATTCTTAATAGGTTTTAATGATGCTTCTTTGAGTCATATTTATTTTTCTACCAACATTTAAATATTAAACATGTGTTTCCCCTTGGCATTATTTGAAATGACTGCTGACAACAACATTGAAAATGTGTTTCTTTTTTTCATTCGTGACAGAATCTGCAATTTCAGGTGCAACCAAGATCCAAGAAACAAAGATCAATTGCTGAGACTATAACAGTACAAGGTCCAGGATATTCCCATCGCTCTCAACCGATTGGCCCGAGGCAGGACACCGACACAAGTGATCATGATGCTGATAAAGTCTGACTCCTACTTTCAAATGACTGATCTGACCAGTGCACTTCCTAATGACTCCCCACAAACACAGACTCAGCACATATGTTAGGAAACGATTCCTGATGTTCCAGAAGTAGACAAGCAAGATATAGTTGTTTACTTTGTTAAAAGAGACATGTTGGCATCCACAACAATAACATTTGTATATTATGTATATTATTATAAAAATGTATATAAAACCATAATATTCAAGTTGTGCACAACTTGTATCAAAACAGATGTGTAGTTTTGAAAGGTGCAGTGGAAGTCAACAAAGTCCTTTTGACTTGATTCCTGGGATTGTGCAGCAGTTTTTATAAACTTTTTTTGAAACTTTGCAATAGCTTTACTTGAAATGAGCGTGTCAGATGCTTTCATTGCGTTCGGGCCCTCCAGGAATACCTGGAGGAGGACGTGACTGGGAAGACAGGATTTTAGCGCACATTTCGTAGCCCGTCCCGACCTCCACCCAGACCTAGAGAAGTGAGTGGTAAGAAAGTGGATGGACGGAAGCGACACCAACTGCCACTGTTCAATTTTAAATGTGTAGCTATCCACGTAATCATCATGTATACAAATTTGAGGAAGGTCACTGTGGAAATGGCTAATAGGATACCAAAATGTAAAACTGGCAACTGGATAGTTATATCCCCAGTACATAATCTCTTACTTGTGTCTACTCTGCCGTCATTAGTCCATAACACTGAGCCTGGTATCACACCTAATCATATTAGACAACATTATATTACAGTGACGATGGAGATGACTGTGAAGATAAAGCTTATTCCCTCATCTCTCTCTCCACCCTTTTCTAAACTTGTGTTCCCCTTCCTCCTGTCCATCTATATGTGGACACGCTACTCAGTGAAAGCCTCGATTGACAGAAGAAAACAAATAGAAACAACTGGCAAAGGTTGAATAAAAGAACAAGCTGTAAGAAACCGAGAGACACCGGTTCTCACTCAAAGACGCAAAGGTAAGAATTTCTGGCTGTTTTAGTGACATACAATGCAGATATACCATGTCTATGTCTAATCATCTTCTGAGTTCTGAAGCTACAGGTTTAGTTTCTCCACACTAACATGCAAGTGTTAGAGATTTGAGCTTTATTTTATACACAAATTCAAATTGTATTAAATGTGCATTTAGCAAGCAGCACAATATAGTGTTACATCCATTTGAATATGCTTACATAAGCATTGCTTTAGTCCAGGGATTCCCAAAGTGTGGTGCGCGCACCCCCAGGGGTGCGCGAGCTGCCTCTAGGGGGTGCGCGAGAGGAAAAATGTAATGGTGGTCTAATGGTGCAGTCCTGTCTCCTAAAAATTACGTTCCCCCAAAACTAAAATGCATTCTCAATTACGTTTGACCATAAACGTATTTTCTCCCTGATTACGTTTGTGTTTGACGTATTACAAATGCGTTTCTCATCAACATATCTTTGCCATACTCTAGTCTTTATTATTTTTCTGTGATCTGCCTCGCCTCTACCCCCGCCACCCACAAGTTGTTGACCCGCGGCCTGTTCCGAGGGCTGACAGACCTGACGATGGGGTGCCTCACGGCGGGGGCGGCTGGAGACCTCGCGTCCGGCGCCAACAGGTGAGCGCCCGCCACTCGGAACCATAAAACCAAGTCCCGGATTTCACCCCGGGGACATTCTGGAGGTATTGTGGCCGGGTGATGTGCCTCGTTGCTGGGGAGGTATGAGCCGAGAGTGGCGGGGTGTTATGGAGGTATATTTTATTTATTTGTATCCATCTAACCCTAACCATAACTTCCACTAGGAAGCCACGTCCCCACCCAAACCTAACCCTTAAGAGAGTCACGGTTACTCCCGGATTTTACACGCGGGCCTTTGTGGAGGTATTGTAGCCGCCTAATGTTCCTCGTTGCTCGGCCTGGATGAGCGCGTTTCTGCTGGAGACAGGCGGGGTGTTTTGGTGGTATCTCGGCCGACAACTCGGTGTTGTTCCCGTGCGTGGATGAGCGCATTTCTGCCGGAGACAGGCGGCGTGTTGTGGTAGTATTCTGACCGCGTAATAGGGAGAAGGAGAGGCGGTGGTGGAGAGGGAAAAAAATGTTAGTGTTAAAATGTTGATTAAAAACGTATTTGTAATAAGTCAATGTAATAAGTCAAACACAATTTTTAGGAGACAGGGTTGCATGCATGCCTGGTGCAGTGAGGTTCTGGCTAACAGCTGTCTGAAGCCCTCTTATTTACGTCGCCACCTGAACACCAAGCATGCCAGTGCAAGTCAAACGTCCCTTACATTTTTATATCGAAATTGGAGGAGTTACAAAACAGCCAAAAACAACTGCAGTCTCATTCATGTCTTGGGTCTACAAAAAACGCACTACGGGCTTCTGGTCACAGAATAGCAAGAAAGGGGCTACCTCACACAATCGCCGAAGACGTGTGCTTGCCAGCTGCCAAAGAGATGGTGGAATGTATGACTGGAGAGAGAGAGAAGCAAACAAGTTGGACATGATCCCGGTGTCCAACAACACTGTCGCGCAGCATCGATGTTTTGTCCGAAGACATCCTGGCTACATTAATCGGTCGCGTGAAGAAGAGTGAGTTCTACTCTCTGCAAGTAGACGAGTCTACAGATGTGGCCAATCTGGCCAATCTTCTGGTGTACGTCCGTTACCTTTTCGAAGGCACGGTGCAGGAAGTTTATTTGTCTTTTTTGTGTTTTTTATCTCGTAAAAACAAACGCTACGCGCGAGCAAACTGTTCTCTCATTGGTCCGATTTTTATGCGGCTATAAATAGGCTCTGTTGCTTTTTTTTTTAAGGTGATTTTTAAGGGGATTGGGGGTGCGTGAACCCGGTCGGGATGTAGAAGGGGGTGCGTGGCCTAAAAAGTTTGGGAACCGCTGCTTTAGTCAAATCATTTGTTCATGCATATGCATATATTATGAAGTGTTTTGGTTTTCAAGTCATGTTATGCTATTTTTACAGCTGTGTTAAAGTCCACTGGCTGAACTGCATTTGAATTAATGAAAAACCAAACATGCAAGAAATGTATTGCTTTGATGACATGAAGGAGTTGCTGCCTCAGACTAAAGGGCATTATCAGTTTTACCACTGACGCAGTGTTGATCAGGACCCTGTTGTCATCGAGCTGTATCAGCACGACGGCTTTCATGTGGCCTCTACCAGTGTATCCAGGGTAGATGTGCCCCATGAATGTATTCCTCGATACTCAGAGCATCAGTACACACTCGGCATCTAATCGCAACATAGTAACTGCTGTTGGTTTATTTGATATTTAAAGGAAGCGTTCATGTCACCTTTCAGTTACTTTGACAGAAAAAAGAAAAGAGAGGTCAAGTGTTTGACATTACAGAATTACATTTTACAATTCCTTGAATTCCAGCATAATCACTGATTAAAGGGATAGTTTGGATTATTTGAAGTGGGGTTATATTAGGTACTTATCCAGTCAGTGTATGGAGTAACAGACAGGAGTACCAGCACGGGAGCAAAGCAACGTGCTGCAGTGGACGAGGGCAGCAGCTAAACGTGTTCTAGACACCTAAATAAAAGATAAGATAATCCTTTATTAGTCCCACAGCGGGGAAATTAGCAGGATTACAGCAGCAAAGTAGATGCAACAAGAGACATCCGTTAAAAACAAAACAAGTGTAATAAATGAGTTATCAAACAGTGAATATAATAAATAACTAAACCATAAAAAACAACAAAAACTAAGATATGATAAAAATCAAACTGAGTTGTTGGGTTTACATTATTGCATATATGAAGTAGGAAATATGAAGTGTTGGTATTGCACAGTGGTGTACATTGATATTGATATTGCACATGAATGAATAAATGAATGGGTAATTTGCCAGTTATTTTGGTGTTTGACCCACCCTAATACTACCTGACCGCTGTCTACTGTGCATAAAACACTGACTATAAATGATTACTACATACAACCCAAAATCAAATAATCCTAACTATCCTTTATAGATTATTAAGTAATATTCTTTCCTTTTTTTCTCTAAAAATTGAGTCTCTCAGCAGAGATTCATCTTACATTTTTAGGATCGCAACAATAGAATAATACTTTATTTGGGTTTCAAAAAGGTGAACAGAATGACAGGTTTAGCTAGCAGATAATCTCATATCACGCACACACATGCTATGGTGTCCTAGGCATGTGTACACGTCAGACTCCCGGTAATCTCAACGTAATCTGATTCGTAAACCTCAGCCCGGCTCACAGTAAGTGGTCGTGATAACAGTGTGTCCAACATTTACACATGGATGTGGCAAAGTGTTGGATACTGCTGTTATGTTCACACGAAGACAGCATTTTTTCACCCCAATAACAATGTGTATTCCTTGGTGTATTTTGCTGTCTGAATTAGTTCTTAGTCCAGCTCAACTTTTATTTTGCAAAGTTATACCAGGGACACATACATGATCCATAAATCATATATGCATCAATGCAGTTGAGCGAGAACAATGGATCAATATACAGTCAGGTTATGCAGTTTGTGTGTTCTCTGTATTGCAGACTGCTAGCAGGATGTCTGGCTCTACCCAGGAAGAGGAGGACTTGCCTGCCAACCACACAGGTCAGAGGCACAAATCAGGAAGATGCAGTGGACATAAATTGCTTAAATCACTCTGCATAGTGTAGCTCTGGGAAATCATCAGATGTACAAATCTGACTCAAAACCAATGAATTCTGTCTCTATAAAAAGTATTACTGAGGCATCACCCGACGTGCACTTAATGGTGCGACTAATTTCAATGCAGTTTCAACCGTACGTTGTATTTAAGTATGTCTTCGTGAAGTCATGTCTTCGTATCTGCAGGTCCAAAAGGTGTAATTAATGACTGGAGAAGGTTTAAGTTGGACAGCGTGGATCAGACTGTCCCCCAAAGCAAGAGAGAGCTGCTCAGACAAATGTCCAATCCACGGGAGGACGACAAGGAGAGACTCAACAGAAAGGTGGACGGAAAGACTCACCGAACCTTACGCACATAAACACGCCATCGACCTGTTTTAGAGTTAATCAGAGGATGACAAGCGACTCGGCCACAATTGCACAGATATTTGCCAACAAAAACAAAAAGATATGTACAGAGGAACACAATAAAAATCTGGGACATTCACGCACTTACAGGAAGATAGACACGATCAAACAAAAACATACAGTACACACAACAACAATCTACTGTATGTCGCGTTGGACACAAACGTCTGCCAAGAGAATACATTGAAAGATAACAAAAAAGAAAAGAAGTAACACGTTTTTCCTCCACCTCCAGATGAGCGTTCAGGAGTATGAAATGATCCAAGAAGAGGACGAACGCGGCCTGAAACGCTACAGAAAACATTGCATGCAGGAAATGCACGAGCGCCTGAGCTGCGGCCCCACGTTTGAAGAAGTGTACGAGCTTGAAACCGGAGATGCCTTCCTGGAAGTCATAGAGAAGGAACACCGGCTGACCCTAGTGGTAGTCCACATCTACCAGCACGGTGTCAAAGGTTTCTTTGTTTAAGTCTTAGCTCATTGACTCACGATACCACTCCTATACAGAATAGTCTCATTGCTTCAACCCAAACTCCAGAAATGTCCAGTGAGATGGTTCACTACAGTGCTATCAGCTAATCGTTGTGCTTGTTCCGTTTGTCCTGTCAGGCTGTGAACATCTGAACTCCTGTCTGGATTGTCTGGCTTCAGAGTACTCAAGCATTAAATTCTGTCGTATTGATGCCGTGGCAACAGGCGCTGCTGAGCGCTTCTCGCCTGAGGTTAGTAAACCAAGAGCAAAGCAAACTAGAAAATGCATTTCCTGCTGAAAATGCGTTGGAATGCTGAAAGCTGAAATGAATCTCAAAATGAAATGAATCTCAAAAACATTGCTGTAAACAGTGATTTTGAACAAAGCCCCTTTTAACAAAAAGCGGGAGTCTGAGTGCCAATATGGATACCGTGAGAAAGATAAGACTCTGCCGAACGCGGTAATGTGTTTTTTATGTTTGTGGTGTTAAAAATGTGAGCTGCAGAGCAATATACAAAACTGGTACCGTCTGCTTTCTTTGAGAAATGAGTGGTCAGATTTAACATGGAGTCTAATGGAGCAGTTTGTTGGAGTTCATGTCGCTCTGCGGCTCCTTGAGCCAAATGTGTAAGTCTGTGGGATTCCACAGTCATTTGTCTACGACAAGGACAAGATTAGCTACTTCTACATCCAGAAATTATGCATGAAGAGTGAAGATTGTGGACACAGTGGCAAAACACAAATCTTTTTTTCACAAGAATCTCAAGCTGCTCTTCACTCTAGCGGTGACATCACGCACTCTAAGCTGCGCAATACACACCCATTATAAAGTCAGAAAAGGACTGAAAAAATCATAAAAGTTAAATTGCTGCAGTTCAAAAAGTGTAAAAGATATCAAAAAGCTGAATCATGTGGCAATAGATCAGGGTTTTCTAAACATTTTAAAGTTTAAATGGTGTCTGTAGCTGAACGTATGAGGAAGTAGAAGGATTTGAAAGTTGAAGAAGTTTAAGAGGATTTGAAAAATGTCTCCATAGACATCCCATTGAAAATAAAAATTGCAAAAAGCTTAATAATTTAAAAAGTTTAAAGATTATAAATATGAAGAGATATAGCACCCATGAGCTGAAAGAGCTGAACATTTTGATAGTTGAACGGTTTCTGTAGCTTAAAAAATGAAGAAGAAGAGTTTCAAAAAATGTACGGAAGAAATAGTTGAGTGAAGTTGAATAAAGATTCGAAGAACAATAGTTGGAATGCTTAACAGCATTCCAACAATAAAGATTCGAAGAACAATAGTTGGAATGCTTAACAGCATTCCAACAATAACTAGAAAATGCATTTCCTGCTGAAAATGCGTTGGAATGCTGAAAGCTGAAATGAATCTCAAAAACATTGCTGAAAATAGATATCCAATTTAAAAAAAATTGCAAAAAGCTTAATAATTCAAAAAGTTGAAAGATTACAAATATGAAGTCATATGTAGCTGAAAGTATGAGGAAGAAGAAGGCTTTGAAAGTTGAAGAAGTTTAACAGGATTTGAAGATTTTCTCCATAGAGATCCCATTCAAAAGAAAATTGCAAATAGCTTAATATTTCAAAGAATTTAAAGATTACAAATATGAAAATTCATATCACCCCTCTCCTGAAAGAGCTGAACATTTTGATATTCAAATGGTTTCTGTGGCTTAAAAAATGTCATCAGTGGTGATATTTGTAGTAGTAGAAGTTGTAGTAGAAGTATTATTAGTAGAAGTATTAGTAGCATTAGAATAAGTACTAGTAGTAGCAGTAGTGATATTTGTAGTAGTAGTAGAAGTTGTAGTTGTAGTAGAAGTATTATTCGTAGTAGAATTATTAGTAATTAGAAGTAGTAGAAGAAGTAGTATCAGTAGTCATAGTAATAGCTGTAGTATTGGTCGTAGTATTTAATATAACAGTAGTAGAAGTAGTAATGGCAGTAGAAGAAGTAGCAGTAGTAGTAGTAGTACTAGTAGCAGTCGTACTAATAGCTGTAGTAGTATTACTACTTTTAGTAGCATGAATAGCAGTAGTAGTAGTAGTAGCAGTTGTAGTATAAGTAATAGCAGTGGTGGTAGTAATAATATTGATGGTAGCAGTAATAGTAGAAGTAGTAGTAGTAGCAGTAGTAGTAATACTATATTAGCAGCAGCAGTAGTAGTTGTCGCAGTATTAGTAAGAGCATTCATTTTTTTAACAAAAAAGCCTAATTTTGAGCTTGTTTAAATACAGTTAAACCATGGGGCTTTTATTTTGAAAGGGTGGGGCTGGGTGGGGGGTGGGGGGGGGGTGAGGGGGAGAGGAGACATAATCATAATGTTTGACACACAAACAGAGGTTATTAAATGCCAGGCTTCATCACAAGCATTTCAGTTAGAATTCACTCTTTGGGGGTTGTATTTTGAAATGGGGTGTGTGTGTGTGTGTGTGTGGGGGGGGGGGGGGGTCCTCTAAAAGTCTCCAAGACCTGAATAACTGTATGAGAGAGAGACACACACACAGAGAGAGAGAGAGACACACACAGAGAGAGAGGGGGAGGAGTGTATGTGCATGTGCCAGTGCCTCTCTGTGTTTATCAACATCACTAATTAGCTTAATCATGAACACCTGTGTCCTTTCAGCCTTTTCATGGAGATAAAACAGAGAAACACCTCTCAAACAAATCCTCAAAACTCCCATAACCGTAGCTCCTATTGCTCCGATATTAATAAATGAGAGGAAGGATGAGTTGAAGAACAGATCCTGTAAAAATTGTGTCTGTAGTGTAAAAAATGTGGCTGAACTGGCGATTTAGAAATGGGGTACCGTGTTCTGTGGAAGATGTTTTTGAAGCAAAATTTAACATTGGTCTCTATGGAGCAGAAAGTTGGTTTTCCTCTCAATTACAGGCTTCTGTGTCAAATGTGTAAATCTGTGGGATTCCACAGTCATTTGTCTACGACAAGGACAAGATTAGCTACTTCTACATCCAGAAATTATGCATGAAGAGTGAAGATTGTGGACACAGTGGCAAAAGACAAATGTTTTTTTCACAAGAATCTCAAGCTGCTCTTCACTCTAGCGGTGACATCACGCACTCTAAGCTGCGCAATACACACCCATTATAAAAGCAGAAAAGGGCTGAAAAAATCATAAAAGTTAAACTGCTGCAGTTCAAAAAGTATAAAAGATATCAAAAAGCTGAATAATGCGGCAATAGATCAGGGTTTTCTCAACATTTTAAAGTTTAAATGGTGTCTGTAGCTGAAAGTATGAGGAAGTAGAAGGATTTGAAAGTTGAAGAGGATTTGAACATTTTCTCCATAGAAACCCATTCAAAAAAAAAATTGCAAAAAGCTTAATAATTCATAAAGTATAAAGGTTAGAAATATGAAAAGTCATAGCACCCCTCTGCTGAAAGAGCTGAACATTTTGATAGTTGAACGGTTTCTGTAGCTTAAAATATGAAGGAGCAGAAGAGTTTCAAAAAGCGTACGGAAGAAATATAAAATAAAGAAGAATAAAGAAACAGGATAACAATAGTTGGAATGCTTAACAGCATTCCAACAACTAGAAAATGCATTTCCTGCTGAAAATGCGTTGGAATGCTGAAAGCTGAAATGAATCTCAAAAACATTGCTGAAAATAGATATCCAATTTAAAAAAAATTGCAAAAAGCTTAATAATTCAAAAAGTTGAAAGATTACAAATATGAAGTCATATGTAGCTGAAAGTATGAGAAGAAGAAGGCTTTGAAAGTTGAAGAAGTTTAACAGGATTTGAAGATTTTCTCCATAGAGATCCCATTCAAAAGAAAATTGCAAATAGCTTAATAATTCAAAGAATTTAAAGATTACAAATATGAAAAGTCATATCGCCCCTCTCCTGAAAGAGCTGAACATTTTGATATTCGAATGGTTTCTGTGGCTTAAAAAATGTCAGCAGTAGTGATATTTGTAGTAGTAGTACTAGAAGTTGTAGTTGTAGTAGAAGTATCATTAGTAGTAGAAGTATTAGTATTTAGAAGAAGTAGTAGTAGTAATAGCTGTAGTAGTGGTCGTAGTATATAATATAACAGTAGTAGTAGTAGTATTAGTAATGGCAGTATTTGAAAAAGTCAAATTTTGAGCTTAATGTTTACATACAGTTAATCCATGGGGCTTTTATTTTGAAAGGGTGGGGCTGGGTGGGGGGGAGAGGAGACATAATCATAATGTTTGACACATAAACAGAGGTTATTAAATGACAGGCTTCATCACAAGCATTCCAGTTAGAATTCACTCTGTGGGGCTTTTATTTTGAAATGGGGTGTGGGGGGGGATGGACTTATAATGTTAGATAAACACAAGCAGGTTATTAAATGTCAGGCTTCATCATAAGCATTTCAGTTAGAATTCATTCTGTGGGGCTTTTATTTTAAAATGGAGTGGGGGGAGGGGAGTCCTGTAAAAAGCTGTAAGACCTGAATGACTGTATGAGAGATACACACAGAGAGAGAGAGACATACAGAGATAGAGGGAGAGAGACATACAGAGAGAGAGAGAGAGAGAGAGGAGTGCGTGTGTGTGTGTCTGTGAGTCTGTGTGTTTATCAACATCACTAATGAGCTTAATCAGAAACACCTGTGTCCTTGCAGCCTTTTCATGGAGATTAAACAGGGAAACACCTCTCAAACAAATCCTCAACACTCCCATAACCGTAGCTCCTATTGCTCCGATATTAATAACTGAGAGGAAGGATGAGTTGAAGAACAGATCCTGTAAAAATTGTGTCTGTAGTGTAAAAAATGTGGCTGAACTGGCGATTTAGAAATGGGGTACCGTGTTCTGTGGAAGATGTTTTTGAAGCAAAATTTAACATTGGTCTCTATGGAGCAGAAAGTTGGTTTTCCTCTCAATTACAGGCTTCTGTGTCAAATGTGTAAATCTGTGGGATTCCACAGTCATTTGTCTACGACAAGGACAAGATTAGCTACTTCTACATCCAGAAATTATGCATGAAGAGTGAAGATTGTGGACACAGTGGCAAAAGACAAATGTTTTTTTCACAAGAATCTCAAGCTGCTCTTCACTCTAGCGGTGACATCACGCACTCTAAGCTGCGCAATACACACCCATTATAAAAGCAGAAAAGGGCTGAAAAAATCATAAAAGTTAAACTGCTGCAGTTCAAAAAGTATAAAAGATATCAAAAAGCTGAATAATGCGGCAATAGATCAGGGTTTTCTCAACATTTTAAAGTTTAAATGGTGTCTGTAGCTGAAAGTATGAGGAAGTAGAAGGATTTGAAAGTTGAAGAGGATTTGAACATTTTCTCCATAGAAACCCATTCAAAAAAAAAATTGCAAAAAGCTTAATAATTCATAAAGTATAAAGGTTAGAAATATGAAAAGTCATAGCACCCCTCTGCTGAAAGAGCTGAACATTTTGATAGTTGAACGGTTTCTGTAGCTTAAAATATGAAGGAGCAGAAGAGTTTCAAAAAGCGTACGGAAGAAATATAAAATAAAGAAGAACTAGAAAATGCATTTCCTGCTGAAAATGCGTTGGAATGCTGAAAGCTGAAATGAATCTCAAAAACATTGCTGAAAATAGCTATCCAATTTAAAAAAAATTGCAAAAAGCTTAATAATTCAAAAAGTTGAAAGATTACAAATATGAAGTCATATGTAGCTGAAAGTATGAGAAGAAGGCTTTGAAAGTTGAAGAAGTTTAACAGGATTTGAAGATTTTCTCCATAGAGATCCCATTCAAAAGAAAATTGCAAATAGCTTAATATTTCAAAGAATTTAAAGATTACAAATATGAAAATTCATATCACCCCTCTCCCGAAAGAGCTGAATATTTTGATTTTTGAACGGTTTCTGTGGCTTAAAAAATGTCAACAGTAGTGATATTTGTAGTAGTACTAGAAGTTGTAGTTGTAGTAGAAGTATTATTAGTAGTAGAAGTATTACTGGCATTAGAATAAGTACTAGTTAACGTTTAAATACAGTTAATCCATGAGGCTTTTATTTTGAAAGGGTGGGACTGGGTGGGGGAGAGGGGGAGGAGACAGAATCAGAAAGTATGAAACACACATACAGAGGTTATTAAATGACAGGCTTCATCACAAGCATTCCAGTTAGAATTCACTCTGTGGGGTTTTTATTTTGAAATGGGGTGTGGGGGGGGGGGGGGGGATGGACTTATAATGTTAGATAAACACAAGCAGGTTATTAAATGTCAGGCTTCATCATAAGCATTTCAGTTAGAATTCATTCTGTGGGGCTTTTATTTTAAAATGGAGTGGGGGGAGGGGAGTCCTGTAAAAAGCTGTAAGACCTGAATGACTATGAGAGACACTCACAGAGAGAGAGACATACAGAGATAGAGGGAGAGAGACATACAGAGAGAGAGAGAGAGAGAGAGAGAGAGAGAGAGAGAGAGAGGAGTGCGTGTGTCTGTGAGTCTGTGTGTTTATCAACATCACTAATGAGCTTAATCAGAAACACCTGTGTCCTTGCAGCCTTTTCATGGAGATTAAACAGGGAAACACCTCTCAAACAAATCCTCAAAACTCCCATAACCGTAGCTCCTATTGCTCCGATATTAATAAATGAGAGGAAGGATGAGTTGAAGAACAGATCCTGTAAAAATTGTGTCTGTAGTGTAAAAAATGTGGCTGAACTGGCGATTTAGAAATGGGGTACCGTGTTCTGTGGAAGATGTTTTTGAAGCAAAATTTAACATTGGTCTCTATGGAGCAGAAAGTTGGTTTTCCTCTCAATTACAGGCTTCTGTGTCAAATGTGTAAATCTGTGGGATTCCACAGTCATTTGTCTACGACAAGGACAAGATTAGCTACTTCTACATCCAGAAATTATGCATGAAGAGTGAAGATTGTGGACACAGTGGCAAAAGACAAATGTTTTTTTCACAAGAATCTCAAGCTGCTCTTCACTCTAGCGGTGACATCACGCACTCTAAGCTGCGCAATACACACCCATTATAAAAGCAGAAAAGGGCTGAAAAAATCATAAAAGTTAAACTGCTGCAGTTCAAAAAGTATAAAAGATATCAAAAAGCTGAATAATGCGGCAATAGATCAGGGTTTTCTCAACATTTTAAAGTTTAAATGGTGTCTGTAGCTGAAAGTATGAGGAAGTAGAAGGATTTGAAAGTTGAAGAAGTTTAAGAGGATTTGAAAAATGTCTCCATAGACATCCCATTGAAAATAAAAATTGCAAAAAGCTTAATAATTTAAAAAGTTTAAAGATTATAAATATGAAGAGATATAGCACCCATGAGCTGAAAGAGCTGAACATTTTGATAGTTGAACGGTTTCTGTAGCTTAAAAAATGAAGAAGAAGAGTTTCAAAAAATGTACGGAAGAAATAGTTGAGTGAAGTTGAATAAAGATTCGAAGAACAATAGTTGGAATGCTTAACAGCATTCCAACAATAAAGATTCGAAGAACAATAGTTGGAATGCTTAACAGCATTCCAACAATAACTAGAAAATGCATTTCCTGCTGAAAATGCGTTGGAATGCTGAAAGCTGAAATGAATCTCAAAAACATTGCTGAAAATAGATATCCAATTTAAAAAAAATTGCAAAAAGCTTAATAATTCAAAAAGTTGAAAGATTACAAATATGAAGTCATATGTAGCTGAAAGTATGAGGAAGAAGAAGGCTTTGAAAGTTGAAGAAGTTTAACAGGATTTGAAGATTTTCTCCATAGAGATCCCATTCAAAAGAAAATTGCAAATAGCTTAATATTTCAAAGAATTTAAAGATTACAAATATGAAAATTCATATCACCCCTCTCCTGAAAGAGCTGAACATTTTGATATTCATATGGTTTCTGTGGCTTAAAAAATGTCATCAGTGGTGATATTTGTAGTAGTAGAAGTTGTAGTAGAAGTATTATTAGTAGAAGTATTAGTAGCATTAGAATAAGTACTAGTAGTAGCAGTAGTGATATTTGTAGTAGTAGTAGAAGTTGTAGTTGTAGTAGAAGTATTATTCGTAGTAGAATTATTAGTAATTAGAAGTAGTAGAAGAAGTAGTATCAGTAGTCATAGTAATAGCTGTAGTATTGGTCGTAGTATTTAATATAACAGTAGTAGAAGTAGTAATGGCAGTAGAAGAAGTAGCAGTAGTAGTAGTAGTACTAGTAGCAGTCGTACTAATAGCTGTAGTAGTATTACTACTTTTAGTAGCATGAATAGCAGTAGTAGTAGTAGTAGCAGTTGTAGTATAAGTAATAGCAGTGGTGGTAGTAATAATATTGATGGTAGCAGTAATAGTAGAAGTAGTAGTAGTAGCAGTAGTAGTAATACTATATTAGCAGCAGCAGTAGTAGTTGTCGCAGTATTAGTAAGAGCATTCATTTTTTTAACAAAAAAGCCTAATTTTGAGCTTGTTTAAATACAGTTAAACCATGGGGCTTTTATTTTGAAAGGGTGGGGCTGGGTGGGGGGTGGGGGGGGGTGAGGGGGAGAGGAGACATAATCATAATGTTTGACACACAAACAGAGGTTATTAAATGCCAGGCTTCATCACAAGCATTTCAGTTAGAATTCACTCTTTGGGGGTTGTATTTTGAAATGGGGTGTGTGTGTGTGTGTGTGTGGGGGGGGGGGGGGGGTCCTCTAAAAGTCTCCAAGACCTGAATAACTGTATGAGAGAGAGACACACACACAGAGAGAGAGAGAGACACACACAGAGAGAGAGGGGGAGGAGTGTATGTGCATGTGCCAGTGCCTCTCTGTGTTTATCAACATCACTAATTAGCTTAATCATGAACACCTGTGTCCTTTCAGCCTTTTCATGGAGATAAAACAGAGAAACACCTCTCAAACAAATCCTCAAAACTCCCATAACCGTAGCTCCTATTGCTCCGATATTAATAAATGAGAGGAAGGATGAGTTGAAGAACAGATCCTGTAAAAATTGTGTCTGTAGTGTAAAAAATGTGGCTGAACTGGCGATTTAGAAATGGGGTACCGTGTTCTGTGGAAGATGTTTTTGAAGCAAAATTTAACATTGGTCTCTATGGAGCAGAAAGTTGGTTTTCCTCTCAATTACAGGCTTCTGTGTCAAATGTGTAAATCTGTGGGATTCCACAGTCATTTGTCTACGACAAGGACAAGATTAGCTACTTCTACATCCAGAAATTATGCATGAAGAGTGAAGATTGTGGACACAGTGGCAAAAGACAAATGTTTTTTTCACAAGAATCTCAAGCTGCTCTTCACTCTAGCGGTGACATCACGCACTCTAAGCTGCGCAATACACACCCATTATAAAAGCAGAAAAGGGCTGAAAAAATCATAAAAGTTAAACTGCTGCAGTTCAAAAAGTATAAAAGATATCAAAAAGCTGAATAATGCGGCAATAGATCAGGGTTTTCTCAACATTTTAAAGTTTAAATGGTGTCTGTAGCTGAAAGTATGAGGAAGTAGAAGGATTTGAAAGTTGAAGAGGATTTGAACATTTTCTCCATAGAAACCCATTCAAAAAAAAAATTGCAAAAAGCTTAATAATTCATAAAGTATAAAGGTTAGAAATATGAAAAGTCATAGCACCCCTCTGCTGAAAGAGCTGAACATTTTGATAGTTGAACGGTTTCTGTAGCTTAAAATATGAAGGAGCAGAAGAGTTTCAAAAAGCGTACGGAAGAAATATAAAATAAAGAAGAATAAAGAAACAGGATAACAATAGTTGGAATGCTTAACAGCATTCCAACAACTAGAAAATGCATTTCCTGCTGAAAATGCGTTGGAATGCTGAAAGCTGAAATGAATCTCAAAAACATTGCTGAAAATAGATATCCAATTTAAAAAAAATTGCAAAAAGCTTAATAATTCAAAAAGTTGAAAGATTACAAATATGAAGTCATATGTAGCTGAAAGTATGAGAAGAAGAAGGCTTTGAAAGTTGAAGAAGTTTAACAGGATTTGAAGATTTTCTCCATAGAGATCCCATTCAAAAGAAAATTGCAAATAGCTTAATAATTCAAAGAATTTAAAGATTACAAATATGAAAAGTCATATCGCCCCTCTCCTGAAAGAGCTGAACATTTTGATATTCGAATGGTTTCTGTGGCTTAAAAAATGTCAGCAGTAGTGATATTTGTAGTAGTAGTACTAGAAGTTGTAGTTGTAGTAGAAGTATCATTAGTAGTAGAAGTATTAGTATTTAGAAGAAGTAGTAGTAGTAATAGCTGTAGTAGTGGTCGTAGTATATAATATAACAGTAGTAGTAGTAGTATTAGTAATGGCAGTATTTGAAAAAGTCAAATTTTGAGCTTAATGTTTACATACAGTTAATCCATGGGGCTTTTATTTTGAAAGGGTGGGGCTGGGTGGGGGGGAGAGGAGACATAATCATAATGTTTGACACATAAACAGAGGTTATTAAATGACAGGCTTCATCACAAGCATTCCAGTTAGAATTCACTCTGTGGGGCTTTTATTTTGAAATGGGGTGTGGGGGGGGATGGACTTATAATGTTAGATAAACACAAGCAGGTTATTAAATGTCAGGCTTCATCATAAGCATTTCAGTTAGAATTCATTCTGTGGGGCTTTTATTTTAAAATGGAGTGGGGGGAGGGGAGTCCTGTAAAAAGCTGTAAGACCTGAATGACTGTATGAGAGATACACACAGAGAGAGAGAGACATACAGAGATAGAGGGAGAGAGACATACAGAGAGAGAGAGAGAGAGAGAGGAGTGCGTGTGTGTGTGTCTGTGAGTCGGTGTGTTTATCAACATCACTAATGAGCTTAATCAGAAACACCTGTGTCCTTGCAGCCTTTTCATGGAGATTAAACAGGGAAACACCTCTCAAACAAATCCTCAACACTCCCATAACCGTAGCTCCTATTGCTCCGATATTAATAACTGAGAGGAAGGATGAGTTGAAGAACAGATCCTGTAAAAATTGTGTCTGTAGTGTAAAAAATGTGGCTGAACTGGCGATTTAGAAATGGGGTACCGTGTTCTGTGGAAGATGTTTTTGAAGCAAAATTTAACATTGGTCTCTATGGAGCAGAAAGTTGGTTTTCCTCTCAATTACAGGCTTCTGTGTCAAATGTGTAAATCTGTGGGATTCCACAGTCATTTGTCTACGACAAGGACAAGATTAGCTACTTCTACATCCAGAAATTATGCATGAAGAGTGAAGATTGTGGACACAGTGGCAAAAGACAAATGTTTTTTTCACAAGAATCTCAAGCTGCTCTTCACTCTAGCGGTGACATCACGCACTCTAAGCTGCGCAATACACACCCATTATAAAAGCAGAAAAGGGCTGAAAAAATCATAAAAGTTAAACTGCTGCAGTTCAAAAAGTATAAAAGATATCAAAAAGCTGAATAATGCGGCAATAGATCAGGGTTTTCTCAACATTTTAAAGTTTAAATGGTGTCTGTAGCTGAAAGTATGAGGAAGTAGAAGGATTTGAAAGTTGAAGAGGATTTGAACATTTTCTCCATAGAAACCCATTCAAAAAAAAAATTGCAAAAAGCTTAATAATTCATAAAGTATAAAGGTTAGAAATATGAAAAGTCATAGCACCCCTCTGCTGAAAGAGCTGAACATTTTGATAGTTGAACGGTTTCTGTAGCTTAAAATATGAAGGAGCAGAAGAGTTTCAAAAAGCGTACGGAAGAAATATAAAATAAAGAAGAACTAGAAAATGCATTTCCTGCTGAAAATGCGTTGGAATGCTGAAAGCTGAAATGAATCTCAAAAACATTGCTGAAAATAGCTATCCAATTTAAAAAAAATTGCAAAAAGCTTAATAATTCAAAAAGTTGAAAGATTACAAATATGAAGTCATATGTAGCTGAAAGTATGAGAAGAAGGCTTTGAAAGTTGAAGAAGTTTAACAGGATTTGAAGATTTTCTCCATAGAGATCCCATTCAAAAGAAAATTGCAAATAGCTTAATATTTCAAAGAATTTAAAGATTACAAATATGAAAATTCATATCACCCCTCTCCCGAAAGAGCTGAATATTTTGATTTTTGAACGGTTTCTGTGGCTTAAAAAATGTCAACAGTAGTGATATTTGTAGTAGTACTAGAAGTTGTAGTTGTAGTAGAAGTATTATTAGTAGTAGAAGTATTACTGGCATTAGAATAAGTACTAGTTAACGTTTAAATACAGTTAATCCATGAGGCTTTTATTTTGAAAGGGTGGGACTGGGTGGGGGAGAGGGGGAGGAGACAGAATCAGAAAGTATAAAACACACATACAGAGGTTATTAAATGACAGGCTTCATCACAAGCATTCCAGTTAGAATTCACTCTGTGGGGTTTTTATTTTGAAATGGGGTGTGGGGGGGGGGGGGGGGATGGACTTATAATGTTAGATAAACACAAGCAGGTTATTAAATGTCAGGCTTCATCATAAGCATTTCAGTTAGAATTCATTCTGTGGGGCTTTTATTTTAAAATGGAGTGGGGGGAGGGGAGTCCTGTAAAAAGCTGTAAGACCTGAATGACTGTATGAGAGATACACACAGAGAGAGAGAGACATACAGAGATAGAGGGAGAGAGACATACAGAGAGAGAGAGAGAGAGAGAGAGAGGAGTGCGTGTGTGTGTGTCTGTGAGTCGGTGTGTTTATCAACATCACTAATGAGCTTAATCAGAAACACCTGTGTCCTTGCAGCCTTTTCATGGAGATTAAACAGGGAAACACCTCTCAAACAAATCCTCAACACTCCCATAACCGTAGCTCCTATTGCTCCGATATTAATAACTGAGAGGAAGGATGAGTTGAAGAACAGATCCTGTAAAAATTGTGTCTGTAGTGTAAAAAATGTGGCTGAACTGGCGATTTAGAAATGGGGTACCGTGTTCTGTGGAAGATGTTTTTGAAGCAAAATTTAACATTGGTCTCTATGGAGCAGAAAGTTGGTTTTCCTCTCAATTACAGGCTTCTGTGTCAAATGTGTAAATCTGTGGGATTCCACAGTCATTTGTCTACGACAAGGACAAGATTAGCTACTTCTACATCCAGAAATTATGCATGAAGAGTGAAGATTGTGGACACAGTGGCAAAAGACAAATGTTTTTTTCACAAGAATCTCAAGCTGCTCTTCACTCTAGCGGTGACATCACGCACTCTAAGCTGCGCAATACACACCCATTATAAAAGCAGAAAAGGGCTGAAAAAATCATAAAAGTTAAACTGCTGCAGTTCAAAAAGTATAAAAGATATCAAAAAGCTGAATAATGCGGCAATAGATCAGGGTTTTCTCAACATTTTAAAGTTTAAATGGTGTCTGTAGCTGAAAGTATGAGGAAGTAGAAGGATTTGAAAGTTGAAGAGGATTTGAACATTTTCTCCATAGAAACCCATTCAAAAAAAAAATTGCAAAAAGCTTAATAATTCATAAAGTATAAAGGTTAGAAATATGAAAAGTCATAGCACCCCTCTGCTGAAAGAGCTGAACATTTTGATAGTTGAACGGTTTCTGTAGCTTAAAATATGAAGGAGCAGAAGAGTTTCAAAAAGCGTACGGAAGAAATATAAAATAAAGAAGAACTAGAAAATGCATTTCCTGCTGAAAATGCGTTGGAATGCTGAAAGCTGAAATGAATCTCAAAAACATTGCTGAAAATAGCTATCCAATTTAAAAAAAATTGCAAAAAGCTTAATAATTCAAAAAGTTGAAAGATTACAAATATGAAGTCATATGTAGCTGAAAGTATGAGAAGGCTTTGAAAGTTGAAGAAGTTTAACAGGATTTGAAGATTTTCTCCATAGAGATCCCATTCAAAAGAAAATTGCAAATAGCTTAATATTTCAAAGAATTTAAAGATTACAAATATGAAAATTCATATCACCCCTCTCCCGAAAGAGCTGAATATTTTGATTTTTGAACGGTTTCTGTGGCTTAAAAAATGTCAACAGTAGTGATATTTGTAGTAGTACTAGAAGTTGTAGTTGTAGTAGAAGTATTATTAGTAGTAGAAGTATTACTGGCATTAGAATAAGTACTAGTTAACGTTTAAATACAGTTAATCCATGAGGCTTTTATTTTGAAAGGGTGGGACTGGGTGGGGGAGAGGGGGAGGAGACAGAATCAGAAAGTATGAAACACACATACAGAGGTTATTAAATGACAGGCTTCATCACAAGCATTCCAGTTAGAATTCACTCTGTGGGGTTTTTATTTTGAAATGGGGTGTGGGGGGGGGGGGGGGGATGGACTTATAATGTTAGATAAACACAAGCAGGTTATTAAATGTCAGGCTTCATCATAAGCATTTCAGTTAGAATTCATTCTGTGGGGCTTTTATTTTAAAATGGAGTGGGGGGAGGGGAGTCCTGTAAAAAGCTGTAAGACCTGAATGACTATGAGAGACACTCACAGAGAGAGAGACATACAGAGATAGAGGGAGAGAGACATACAGAGAGAGAGAGAGAGAGAGAGAGAGAGAGAGAGAGAGAGAGAGTGCGTGTGTCTGTGAGTCTGTGTGTTTATCAACATCACTAATGAGCTTAATCAGAAACACCTGTGTCCTTGCAGCCTTTTCATGGAGATTAAACAGGGAAACACCTCTCAAACAAATCCTCAAAACTCCCATAACCGTAGCTCCTATTGCTCCGATATTAATAAATGAGAGGAAGGATGAGTTGAAGAACAGATCCTGTAAAAATTGTGTCTGTAGTGTAAAAAATGTGGCTGAACTGGCGATTTAGAAATGGGGTACCGTGTTCTGTGGAAGATGTTTTTGAAGCAAAATTTAACATTGGTCTCTATGGAGCAGAAAGTTGGTTTTCCTCTCAATTACAGGCTTCTGTGTCAAATGTGTAAATCTGTGGGATTCCACAGTCATTTGTCTACGACAAGGACAAGATTAGCTACTTCTACATCCAGAAATTATGCATGAAGAGTGAAGATTGTGGACACAGTGGCAAAAGACAAATGTTTTTTTCACAAGAATCTCAAGCTGCTCTTCACTCTAGCGGTGACATCACGCACTCTAAGCTGCGCAATACACACCCATTATAAAAGCAGAAAAGGGCTGAAAAAATCATAAAAGTTAAACTGCTGCAGTTCAAAAAGTATAAAAGATATCAAAAAGCTGAATAATGCGTCAATAGATCAGGATCTTCTCAACATTTTAAAGTTTAAATGGTGTCTGTAGCTGAAAGTATGAGGAAGTAGAAGGATTTGAAAGTTGAAGAGGATTTGAACATTTTCTCCATAGAAACCCATTCAAAAAAAAAATTGCAAAAAGCTTAATAATTCATAAAGTTTAAAGGTTAGACATATGAAAAGTCATAGCACCCCTCTGCTGAAAGAGCTGAACATTTTGATAGTTGAACGGTTTCTGTAGCTTAAAATATGAAGGAGCAGAAGAGTTTCAAAAAGCGTACGGAAGAAATATAAAAAAAATAAAATAAAGAAGAACTAGAAAATGCATTTCCTGCTGAAAATGCGTTGGAATGCTGAAAGCTGAAATGAATCTCAAAAACATTGCTGAAAATAGATATCCAATTTAAAAAAAATTGCAAAAAGCTTAATAATTCAAAAAGTTGAAAGATTATAAATATGAAGTCATATGTAGCTGAAAGTATGAAGAAGGCTTTGAAAGTTGAAGAAGTTTAACAGGATTTGAAGATTTTCTCCATAGAGATCCCATTCAAAAGAAAATTGCAAATAGCTTAATATTTCAAAGAATTTAAAGATTACAAATATGAAGTCATATGTAGCTGAAAGTATGAGAAGAAGAAGGCTTTGAAAGTTGAAGAAGTTTAACAGGATTTGAAGATTTTCTCCATAGAGATCCCATTCAAAAGAAAATTGCAAATAGCTTAATATTTCAAAAAGTTAAAAGATTACAAATATGAAAAGTCATATCACCCCTCTCCTGAAAGAGCTGAACATTTTGATATTCGAACGGTTTCTGTGGCTTAAAAAATGTCAGCAGTAGTGATATTTGTAGTAGTAGTACTAGAAGTTGTAGTTGTAGTAGAAGTATTATTAGTAGTAGAAGTATTAGTAGCATTATAATAAGTAGTAGCAGTAGTGATATTTGTAGTAGTAGTACTAGAAGTTGTAGTTGTAGTAGAAGTATCATTAGTAGTAGAAGTATTAGTATTTAGAAGAAGTAGTAGAAGTAGTAGTAGTAATAGCTGTAGTAGTGGTCGAGATGGACTCATATTGTTAGATTAACACAAACAGGTTATTAAATGACAGGCTTCATCATAAGCATTTCAGTTAGAATTCATTCTGTGGGGCTTTGATTTTAAAATGGGGTGTGTGTGTGGGGGGGGGGATCCTCTAAAGATCTCTAAGAACCTGAATGACTGTATGAGAGAGAGACACAGAGAGAGAGACACAGAGAGAGAGACACACACACAGAGAGAGAGAGACACAGAGAGAGAGAGAGAGAGAGGAGTGTGTGTGTCTGAGTCTGTGTGTTTATCAACATCACTAATGAGCTTGATCAGAAACACCTGTGTCCTTGCAGCCTTTTCATGGAGATTAAACAGGGAAACACCTCTCAAATAAATCCTCAAAACTCCCATAACCGTAGCTCCTATTGCTCCGATATTAATAAATGAGAGCAAGGATGAGTTGAAGAACAGATCCTGTAAAAATTGTGTCTGTAGTTTAACAAATGTGGCTGAACTGGCGATTTAGAAATGGGGTACCGTGTTCTGTGGAAGATGTTTTTGAAGCAAAATTTAACATTGGTCTCTATGGAGCAGAAAGTTGGTTTTCCTCTCAATTACAGGCTTCTGTGTCAAATGTGTAAATCTGTGGGATTCCACAGTCATTTGTCTACGACAAGGACAAGATTAGCTACTTCTACATCCAGAAATTATGCATGAAGAGTGAAGATTGTGGACACAGTGGCAAAAGACAAATGTTTTTTTCACAAGAATCTCAAGCTGCTCTTCACTCTAGCGGTGACATCACGCACTCTAAACTGCGCAATACACACCCATTATAAAAGCAGAAAAGGGCTGAAAAAATCATAAAAGTTAAACTGCTGCAGTTCAAAAAGTATAAAAGATATCAAAGAGCTGAATAATGCGGCAATAGATCAGGGTTTTCTCAACATTTTAAAGTTGAAATGGTGTCTGTAGCTGAAAGTATGAGGAAGTAGAAGGATTTGAAAGTTGAAGAGGATTTGAACATTTTCTCCATAGAAACCCATTCAAAAAAAAAATTGCAAAAAGCTTAATAATTCATAAAGTTTAAAGGTTAGAAATATGAAAAGACATAGCACCCCTCTGCTGAAAGAGCTGAACATTTTGATAGTTGAACGGTTTCTGTAGCTTAAAAAATGTGGAAGGAGATAAGTAGCAAAAAACGTACGGAAGAAATAGAAGAAGTTGAAGAAGTTGAAGAAAGAGAAACAGGATAACAACTAGAAAATGCATTTCCTGCTGAAAATGCGTTGGAATGCTGAAAGCTGAAATGAATCTCAAAAACATTGCTGAAAATAGATATCCAATTTAAAAACAATTGCAAAAAGCTTAATAATTCAAACAGTTGAAAGATTATCAATATGAAGTCATATGTAGCTGAAAGTATAAGAAGAAGAAGGCTTTGAAAGTTGAAGAAGTTTAACAGGATTTGAAGATTTTCTCCATAGAGATCCCATTCAAAAGAAAATTGCAAATAGCTTAATATTTCAAAGAATTTAATGATTACAAATATGAAAATTCATATCACCCCTCTCCTGAAAGAGCTGAATATTTTGATATTCGAACGGTTTCTGTGGCTTAAAAAATGTCAACAGTAGTGATATTTGTAGTAGAACTAGACGTTGTAGTTGTAGCAGAAGTATTATTAGTAGTAGAAGTATTACTGGCATTAGAATAAGTACTAGTAGCAGCAGTAGTAGTAATTGTCGCAGTATTAGTAAGAGCATTCATTATTTCAACAAAAAAGCCTAATTTTGAGCGTAACGTTTAAATACAATTAATCCAAAGGGCTTTTATTTTGAAAGGGTGGGGCTGGGTGGGGGAGAGAGGAGGAGACAGAATCAGAAAGTATGAAACACACATACAGAGGTTATTAAATGACAGGCTTCATCACAAGCATTCCAGTTAGAATTCACTCTGTGGGGCTTTTATTTTGAAATGGGGTGTGGGGGGGGGGGGGGGGGGGGGGGTGGACTTATAATGTTAGATAAACACAAGAAGGTTATTAAATGTCAGGCTTCATCATAAGCATTTCAGTTAGAATTCATTCTGTGGGGCTTTTATTTTAAAATGGAGTGGGGGGAGGGGAGTCCTGTAAAAAGCTGTAAGACCTGAATGACTGTATGAGAGATACACAGAGAGAGAGAGACATACAGAGAGAGAGAGAGAGAGAGAGAGAGAGGAGCGCATGTGTGTCTGTGAGTCTGTGTGTTTATCAACATCACTAATGAGCTTAATCAGAAACACCTGTGTCCTTGCAGCCTTTTCATGGAGATTAAACAGGGAAACACCTCTCAAACAAATCCTCAAAACTCCCATAACCGTAGCTCCTATTGCTCCGATATTAATAAATGAGAGGAAGGATGAGTTGAAGAACAGATCCTGTAAAAATTGTGTCTGTAGTGTAACAAATGTGGCTGAACTGGCGATTTAGAAATGGGGTACCGTGTTCTGTGGAAGATGTTTTTGAAGCAAAATTTAACATTGGTCTCTATGGAGCAGAAAGTTGGTTTTCCTCTCAATTACAGGCTTCTGTGTCAAATGTGTAAATCTGTGGGATTCCACAGTCATTTGTCTACGACAAGGACAAGATTAGCTACTTCTACATCCAGAAATTATGCATGAAGAGTGAAGATTGTGGACACAGTGGCAAAAGACAAATGTTTTTTTCACAAGAATCTCAAGCTGCTCTTCACTCTAGCGGTGACATCACGCACTCTAAGCTGCGCAATACACACCCATTATAAAAGCAGAAAAGGGCTGAAAAAATCATAAAAGTTAAACTGCTGCAGTTCAAAAAGTATAAAAGATATCAAAAAGCTGAATAATGCGGCAATAGATCAGGGTTTTCTCAACATTTTAAAGTTTAAATGGTGTCTGTAGCTGAAAGTATGAGGAAGTAGAAGGATTTGAAAGTTGAAGAGGATTTGAACATTTTCTCCATAGAAACCCATTCAAAATAAAAATTGCAAAAAGCTTAATAATTCATAAAGTTTAAAGGTTAGAAATATGAAAAGTCATAGCACCCCTCTGCTGAAAGAGCTGAACATTTTGATAGTTGAACGGTTTCTGTAGCTTAAAATATGAAGGAGCAGAAGAGTTTCAAAAAGCGTACGGAAGAAATATAAAACTAGAAAATGCATTTCCTGCTGAAAATGCGTTGGAATGCTGAAAGCTGAAATGAATCTCAAAAACATTGCTGAAAATAGATATCCAATTTAAAAAAAATTGCTAAAAGCTTAGTAATTCAAAAAGTTGAAAGATTACAAATATGAAGTCATATGTAGCTGAAAGTATGAGAAGAAGAAGGCTTTGAAAGTTGAAGAAGTTTAACAGGATTTGAAGATTTTCTCCATAGAGATCCCATTCAAAAGAAAATTGCAAATAGCTTAATATTTCAAAAAGTTAAAAGATTACAATTATGAAAAGTCAAAGCACCCCTCTCCTGAAAGAGCTGAACATTTTGATATTCGAACGGTTTCTGTGGCTTAAAAAATGTCAGCAGTAGTGATATTTGTAGTATTAGTAGTACTAGAAGTTGTAGTTGTAGTAGAAGTATTATTAGTAGTAGAAGTATTAGTAGCATTATAATAAGTAGTAGCAGTAGTGATATTTGTAATAGTAGTAGTAGAAGTATCATTGGTAGTAGAAGTATTAGTATTTAGAAGAAGTAGTAGAAGTAGTAGTAGTAATAGCTGTAGTAGTGGTCGTAGTATATAATATAACAGTAGTAGTAGTAGTAATAGTAATGGCAGTATTTGAAAAAGTCTCATTTTGAGCTTAATGTTTACATACAGTTAATCCATGGGGCTTTTATTTTGAAAGGGTTGGGGCTGGGTGGGGGGGAGAGGAGACATAATCATAATGTTTGACACATAAACAGAGGTTATTAAATGACAGGCTTCATCACAAGCATTTCAGTTATATTTCACTCTGTGGGGCTTTTATTTTGAAATGGGGTGTGGGGGGGGGGGGAAGAGATGGACTCATGATGTTAGATAAACACAAACAGGTTATTAAATGTCAGGCTTCATCATAAGCATTTCAGTTAGAATTCATTCTGTGGGGCTTTTATTTTAAAATGGGGTGTGTGTGTGGGGGGGGGGGATCCTCTAAAGATCTCTAAGAACCTGAATGACTGTATGAGAGAGAGACACAGAGAGAGAGACACACACACAGAGAGATAGAGAGAGAGGAGTGTGTGTGTGTCTGTGAGTCTGTGTGTTTATCAACATCACTAATGAGCTTCATCAGAAACACCTGTGTCCTTGCAGCCTTTTCATGGAAATTAAACAGGGAAACACCTCTCAAACAAATCCTCAAAACTCCCATAACCGTAGCTCCTATTGCTCCGCTATTAATAAATGAGAGGAAGGATGAGTTGAAGAACAGATCCTGTAAAAATTGTGTCTGTAGTGTAAAAAATGTGGCTGAACTGGCGATTTAGAAATGGGGTCCCGTGTTCTGTGGAAGATGTTTTTGAAGCAAAATTTAACATTGGTCTCTATGGAGCAGAAAGTTGGTTTTCCTCTCAATTACAGGCTTCTGTGCCAAATGTGTAAATCTGTGGGATTCCACAGTCATTTGTCTACGACAAGGACAAGATTAGCTACTTCTACATCCAGAAATTATGCATGAAGAGTGAAGATTGTGGACACAGTGGCAAAAGACAAATGTTTTTTTCACAAGAATCTCAAGCTGCTCTTCACTCTAGCGGTGACATCACGCACTCTAAGCTGCGCAATACACACCCATTATAAAAGCAGAAAAGGGCTGAAAAAATCATAAAAGTTAAACTGCTGCAGTTCAAAAAGTATAAAAGATATCAAAAAGCTGAATAATGCAGCAATAGATCAGGGTTTTCTCAACATTTGAAAGTTAAAATGGTGTCTGTAGCTGAAAGTATGAGGAAGTAGAAGGATTTGAAAGTTGAAGAGGATTTGAACATTTTCTCCATAGAAACCCATTCAAAAAAAAAATTGCAAAAAGCTTAATAATTCATAAAGTTTAAAGGTTAGAAATATGAAAAGTCATAGCACCCCTCTGCTGAAAGAGCTGAACATTTTGATAGTTGAACGGTTTCTGTAGCTTAAAATATGAAGGAGCAGAAGAGTTTCAAAAAGCGTACGGAAGAAATATAATTATAAAAAAAATAAAATAAGGAAGAATAAAGAAACAGGATAACAATAGTTGGAATGCTTAACAGCATTCCAACAATAAAGATTTGAAGAACAATAGTTGGAATGCTTAACAGCATTCCAACAATAAGAAGAAGTATAAAGATTTGAAGAACAATAGTTGGAATGCTTAACAGCATTCCAACAACTAGAAAATGCATTTCCTGCTGAAAATGCGTTGGAATGCTGAAAGCTGAAATGAATCTCAAAAGCATTGCTGAAAATAGATATCCAATTTAAAAAAAATTGCAAAAAGCTTAATTCAAAAAGTTGAAAGATTACAAATATGAAGTCATATGTAGCTGAAAGTATGAGAAGAAGAAGGCTTTGAAAGTTGAAGTTTAACATGATTTGAAGATTTTCTCCATAGAGATCCCATTCAAAAGAAAATTGCAAATAGCTTAATATTTCAAAGAATTTAAAGATTACAAATATGAAAATTCATATCACCCCTCTCCTGAAAGAGCTGAGTATTTTGATATTCGAACGGTTTCGTAACGTTTAAATACAGTTAATCCATAGGGCTTTTATTTTGAAAGGGTGGGGCTGGGTGGGGGAGAGAGGAGGAGACAGAATCAGAAAGTATGAAACACACATACAGAGGTTATTAAATGACAGGCTTCATCATAAGCATTTCAGTTAGAATTCATTCTGTGGGGCTTTTATTTTAAAATGGAGTGGGGGGAGGGCAGTCCTGTAAAAAGCTGTAAGACCTGAATGACTGTATGAGAGACACACACAGAGAGAGAGACATACAGAGATAGAGGGAGAGAGACATACAGAGAGAGAGAGAGAGAGAGATAGAGGAGCACGTGTGTCTGTGAGTCTGTGTTTATCAACATCACTAATTAGCTTGATCAGAAACACCTGTGTCCTTGCAGCCTTTTCATGGAGATAAAACAGGGAAACACCTCTCAAACAAATCCTCGAAACTCCTATAACCGTAGCTCCTATTGCTCCGATATTAATAAATGAGAGGAAGGATGAGTTGAAGAACAGATCCTGTAAAAATTGTGTCTGTAGTGTAAAAAATGTGGCTGAACTGGCGATGTAGAAATGGGGTACCGTGTTCTGTGGAAGATGTTTTTGAAGCAAAATTTAACATTGGTCTCTATGGAGCAGAAAGTTGGTTTTCCTCTCAATTACTGGCTTCTGTGCCAAATGTGTAAATCTGTGGGATTCCACAGTCATTTGTCTACGACAAGGACAAGATTAGCTACTTCTACATCCAGAAATTATGCATGAAGAGTGAAGATTGTGGACACAGTGGCAAAATACAAATGTTTTTTTCACAAGAATCTCAAGCTGCTCTTCACTCTAGCGGTGACATCACGCACTCTAAGCTGCGCAATACACACCCATTATAAAGTCAGAAAAGGAGTGAAAAAATCATAAAAGTTAAAATGGGACAGTTCAAAAAGTATAAAATATATCAAAAAGCTGAATAATGCGGCAATAGATCAGGGTTTTCTCAACATTTGAAAGTTTAAATGGTGTCTGTAGCTGAAAGTATGAGGAAGTAGAAGGATTTGAAAGTTGAAGAAGATTTGAACATTTTCTCCATTGAAACCCATTCAAAAATAAAATTGCAAAAAGCTTAATAATTCATAAAGTTTAAAGGTTAGAAATATGAAAAGTCATAGCACACGTGTCCTTAATGAGCTGAACATTTTGATAGTTAAACGGTTTCTGTAGCTTAAAAAATGTGGAAGGAGTTAAGTAGCAAAATACGGGCGGAAGAAATATAAGAAGTTTAACTAGAAAATGCATTTCCTGCTGAAAATGCGTTGGAATGCTGAAAGCTGAAATTAATTGTTAAAAAATTGCTGAAAATTAAGAAATGGGAGACTACCTATCTGAAAAATGTTGAAGCTCGAAAGCATTTAAACTGCACCGCTGAAAACCCTTCTAGTTGAAATGTCTAACTATGGTGTCTGTAGCTGAAAGTATGAGAAGAAGAAGGCTTTGAAAGTTGAAGAAGTTTAACAGGATTTGAAGATTTTCTCCATAGAGATCCCATTAAAATAAAATTGCAAATAGCTTAATATTTCAAAAAGTTAAAAGATTACAAATATGAAAAGTCATATCACCCCTCTCCTAAAAAGCTGAACATTTTCATATTCGAATGGTTTCTGTGGCTTAAAAAATGTCAGCAGTAGTGATATTTGTAGAAGTAGTACTAGAAGTTGTAGTTGTAGTAGAAGTATTATTAGTATTATAATAAGTAGTAGCAGTAGTGATATTTGTAATAGTAGTAGTATAAGTTGTAGTTGTAGTAGAAGTATCATTAGTAGTAGAAGTATTAGTATTTAGAAGAAGTAGTAGAAGTAGTAGTAGTAATAGCTGTAGTAGTGGTCGTAGTATATAATATAACAGTAGTAGTAGTAGTAATAGTAATGGCAGTATTTGAAAAAGTCTAATTTTGAGCTTAATGTTTACATACAGTTAATCCATGGGGCTTTTATTTTGAAAGGGTGGGGTTGGGTGGGGGGGAGAGGAGACATAATCATAATGTTTGACACATAAACAGAGGTTATTAAATGACAGGCTTCATCACAAGCATTTCAGTTATATTTCACTCTGTGGGGCTTTTATTTTGAAATGGGGTGTGGGGGGGGAGAAGGGGAGAGGAGATGGACTCATATTGTTAGATTAACACAAACAGGTTATTAAATGACAGGCTTCATCACAAGCATTTCAGTTAGAATTCACTCTGTGGGGTTTTTATTTTGAAATGGGGTGGGGGGGGGGAGAAGAGATGGACTCATAATGTTAGATAAACACAAACAGGTTATTAAATGTCAGGCTTCATCATAAGCATTTCAGTTAGAATTCATTCTGTGGGGCTTTTATTTTAAAATGGGGTGTGTGTGTGTGTGTGGGGGGGGGGGGGATCCTCTAAAGATCTCTAAGAACCTGAATGACTGTATGAGAGACACACAGAGGGAGAGAGACATACAGAGATAGAGGGAGAGAGACATACAGAGAGAGAGAGAGAGAGAGAGAGAGAGAGAGGGAGAGAGACATACAGAGAGAGAGAGGTGTGTGTGTCTGTGAGTCTGTGTTTATCAACATCACTAATGAGCTTAATCAGAAACACCTGTGTCCTTGCAGCCTTTTCATGGAGATTAAACAGGGAAACACCTCTCAAACAAATCCTCAAAACTCCCATAACCGTAGCTCCTATTGCTCCGATATTAATAAATGAGAGGAAGGATGAGTTGAAGAACAGATCCTGTAAAAATTGTGTCTGTAGTGTAAAAAATGTGGCTGAACTGGCGATTTAGAAATGGGGTACCGTGTTCTGTGGAAGATGTTTTTGAAGCAAAATTTAACATTGGTCTCTATGGAGCAGAAAGTTGGTTTTCCTCTCAATTACAGGCTTCTGTGTCAAATGTGTAAATCTGTGGGATTCCATAGTCATTTGTCTACGACAAGGACAAGATTAGCTACTTCTACATCCAGAAATGATGCATGAAGAGTGAAGATTGTGGACACAGTGGCAAAAGACAAATCTTTTTTTCACAAGAATCTCAAGCTGCTCTTCACTCTAGCGGTGACATCACGCACTCTAAGCTGCGCAATACACACCCATTATAAAAGCAGAAAAGGGGTGAAAAAATCATAAAAGTTAAAATGGGACAGTTCAAAAAGTATAAAATATATCAAAAAGCTGAATAATGCGGCAATAGATCAGGGTTTTCTCAACATTTGAAAGTTTAAATGGTGTCTGTAGCTGAAAGTATGAGGAAGTAGAAGGATTTGAAAGTTGAAGAGGATTTGAACATTTTCTCCATAGAAACCCATTCAAAAAAAAATTGCAAAAAGCTTAATAATTCATAAAGTTTAAAGGTTAGAAATATGAAAAGTCATAGCACCCCTCTGCTGAAAGAGCTGAACATTTTGATAGTTGAACGGTTTCTGTAGCTTAAAATATGAAGGAGCAGAAGAGTTTCAAAAAGCGTACGGAAGAAATATAAAAATAAGAAGAAGTATAAAGATTCGAAGAACAATAGTTGGAATGCTTAACAGCATTCCAACAACTAGAAAATGCATTTCCTGCTGAAAATGCATTGGAATGCTAAAAGCTGAAATGAATCTCAAAAACATTGCTGAAAATAGCTATCCAATTTAAAAAAAATTGCAAAAAGCTTAATAATTCAAAAAGTTGAAAGATTACAAATATGAAGTCATATGTAGCTGAAAGTATGAGAAGAAGAAGGCTTTGAAAGTTGAAGAAGTTTAACAGGATTTGAAGATTTTCTCCATAGAGATCCCATTCAAAAGAAAACTGCAAATAGCTTAATAATTCAAAGAATTTAAAGATTACAAATATGAAAAGTCATATCACCCCTCTCCTGAAAGAGCTCAACATTTTGATATTCGAATGGTTTCTGTGGCTTAAAAAATGTCAGCAGTAGTGATATTTGTAGTAGTAGTACTAGAAGTTGTAGTTGTAGTAGAAGTATTATTAGTAGTAGAAGTATTAGTAGCATTATAATAAGTAGTAGCAGCAGTGATATTTGTAATAGTAGTAGTAGAAGTTGTAGTTGTAGTAGAAGTATCATTAGTAGTAGAAGTATTAGTATTTAGAAGAAGTAGTAGAAGTAGTAGTAGTAAATAATATAATAGTAGTAGTAGTAGTAATAGTAATGGCAGTATTTGAAAAAGTCTAATTTTGAGCTTAATGTTTACATACAGTTCATCCATGGGGCTTTTATTTTGAAAGGGTGGGGCTGGGTGGGGGGAAGAGAGGAGACATAATCATAATGTTTGACACATAAACAGAGGTTATTAAATGACAGGCTTCATCACAAGCATTTCAGTTAGAATTCACTCTGTGGGGCTTTTATTTTGAAATGGGGTGTGGGGGGGGGGAAGAGATGGACTCATAATGTTAGATAAACATAAACAGGTTATTAAATGTCAGGCTTCATCATAAGCATTTCAGTTAGAAATCATTCTGTGGGGCTTTTATTTTAAAATGGGGTGTGTGTGGGGGGGGGGGGGGGGGATCCTCTAAAGATCTCTAAGAACCTGAATGACTGTATGAGAGAGAGACACAGAGAGAGAGACATACAGAGATAGAGGGAGAGAGACATACAGAGAGAGAGAGAGGAGTGTGTGTGTGTGTGAGTCTGTGTGTTTATCAACATCACCAATGAGCTTAATCAGAAACACCTGTGTCCTTGCAGCCTTTTCATGGAGATTAAACAGGGAAACACCTCTCAAACAAATCCTCAAAACTCCCATAACCGTAGCTCCTATTGCTCCGATATTAATAAATGAGAGGAAGGATGAGTTGAAGAACAGATCCTGTAAAAATTGTGTCTGTAGTGTAAAAAATGTGGCTGAACTGGCGATTTAGAAATGGGGTACCGTGTTCTGTGGAAGATGTTTTTGAAGCAAAATTTAACATTGGTCTCTATGGAGCAGAAAGTTGGTTTTCCTCTCAATTACAGGCTTCTGTGTCAAATGTGTAAATCTGTGGGATTCCACAGTCATTTGTCTACGACAAGGACAAGATTAGCTACTTCTACATCCAGAAATTATGCATGAAGAGTGAAGATTGTGGACACAGTGGCAAAACACAAATCTTTCTTTCACAAGAATCTCAAGCTGCTCTTCACTCTAGCGGTGACATCACGCACTCTAAGCTGCGCAATACACACCCATTATAAAAGCAGAAAAGGGCTGAAAAAATCATAAAAGTTAAACTGCTGCAGTTCAAAAAGTATAAAAGATATCAAAAAGCTGAATAATGCGTCAATAGATCAGGATCTTCTCAACATTTTAAAGTTTAAATGGTGTCTGTAGCTGAAAGTATGAGGAAGTAGAAGGATTTGAAAGTTGAAGAGGATTTGAACATTTTCTCCATAGAAACCCATTCAAAAAAAAAATTGCAAAAAGCTTAATAATTCATAAAGTTTAAAGGTTAGAAATATGAAAAGTCATAGCACCCCTCTGCTGAAAGAGCTGAACATTTTGATAGTTGAACGGTTTCTGTAGCTTAAAATATGAAGGAGCAGAAGAGTTTCAAAAAGTGTACGGAAGAAATATAATTATAAAAAGAACTAGAAAATGCATTTCCTGCTGAAAATGCGTTGGAATGCTGAAAGCTGAAATGAATCTCAAAAGCATTGCTGAAAATAGATATCCAATTTAAAAAAGAATTGCAAAAAGCTTAATAATTCAAAAAGTTGAAAGATTATAAATATGAAGTCATATGTAGCTGAAAGTATGAGAAGAAGAAGGCTTTGAAAGTTGAAGAAGTTTAACAGGATTTGAAGATTTTCTCCATAGAGATCCCATTCAAAAGAAAATTGCAAATAGCTTAATATTTCAAAGAATTTAAAGATTACAAATATGAAGTCATATGTAGCTGAAAGTATGAGAAGAAGAAGGCTTTGAAAGTTGAAGAAGTTTAACAGGATTTGAAGATTTTCTCCATAGAGATTCCATTCAAAAGAAAATTGCAAATAGCTTAATATTTCAAAAAGTTAAAAGATTACAAATATGAAAAGTCAAAGCACCCCTCTCCTGAAAGAGCTGAACATTTTGATATTCGAACGGTTTCTGTGGCTTAAAAAATGTCAGCAGTAGTGATATTTGTAGTATTAGTAGTACTAGAAGTTGTAGTTGTAGTAGAAGTATCATTAGTAGTAGAAATATTAGTATTTAGAAGAAGTAGTAGTATCGGTAGTAGTAGTAATAGCTGTAGTAGTGGTCGTAGTATTTAATATAACAGTAGTAGTATAAGTAGTAGTAGTAGTAATGGCAGTATTTGAAGTAGCAGTAATAGCAGTAGTAGTAGTACTAGTAGCAGTCATACTAATAGCTGTAGTAGTATTAGTACTGGTAGTAGCATAAGTAATAGTAGTAGTGGTAATAATAGAAGTAGTGGTAGTAATAATATTGATGGTAGCAGTAATAGCAGTAGTAATCGTAGCAACAGCAAAAGTTGTAGTAGAAGTAGTAGTAGTAGCAGTAGTAGTAGTAATACTAGAAATATTAGCAGCAATAGTAGCAGTTGTCGCAGTATTAGTAAGAGCATTCATTACTTTAAAAAAAGCCAAATTTTCAGCTTAATGTTTAAATAGTTAATCCATGAGGCTTTTATTTTGAAAGGGTGGGGCTGGGTGGGGGAGAGAAGGGGAGAGGAGACATAATCATAATGTTTGACACATAAACAGAGGTTATTAAATGACAGGCTTCATCACAAGCATTTCAGTTATATTTCACTCTGTGGGGCTTTTATTTTGAAATGGGGTGTGGGGGGGAGAAGGGGAGAGGAGATGGACTCATATTGTTAGATTAACACAAACAGGTTATTAAATGACAGGCTTCATCACAAGCATTTCAGTTAGAATTCATTCTGTGGGGCTTTTATTTTGAAATGGGGTGTGGGGGGGGGGAGAAGGGGAGAGGAGATGGACTCATAATGTTAGATAAACATAAACAGGTTATTAAATGTCAGGCTTCATCATAAGCATTTCAGTTAGAATTCATTCTGTGGGGCTTTTATTTTGAAATGGGGTGTGGGGGGGGAGAAGGGGAGAGGAGATGGACTCATAATGTTAGATAAACATAAACAGGTTATTAAATGTCAGGCTTCATCATAAGCATTTCAGTTACAATTCACTCTGTGGGGCTTTTATTTTGAAATGGGGTGTGGGGGGGGGGGGGGGGATGGACTTATAATGTTAGATAAACACAAGCAGGTTATTAAATGTCAGGCTTCATCATAAGCATTTCAGTTAGAATTCATTCTGTGGGGCTTTTATTTTAAAATGGAGTGGGGGGAGGGGAGTCCTGTAAAAAGCTGTAAGACCTGAATGACTGTATGAGAGACATACAGAGAGAGAGAGAGAGAGAGGAGTGCGTGTGTCTGTGAGTCTGTGTGAGTCATAGCATAAATGTCATTAAAGAGCTGAACATTTTGATAGTTGAACGGTTTCTGTAGCTTAAAATATGAAGGAGCAGAAGAGGTGGGACGGAAGAAATATAACAATAATAAAAAGAAGAACTAGAAAATGCATTTCCTGCTGAAAATGCGTTGGAATGCTGAAAGCTGAAATGAATCTCAAAAACATTGCTGAAAATAGATATCCAATTTAAAAAAAATTGCAAAAAGCTTAATAATTCAAAAAGTTGAAAGATTACAAATATGAAGTCATATGTAGCTGAAAGTATGAGAATAAGGCTTTGAAAGTTGAAGAAGTTTAACAGGATTTGAAGATTTTCTCCACAGAGATCCCATTCAAATGAAAATTGCAAACAGCTTAATATTTCAAAAAGTTAAAAGATTACAAATATGAAAAGTCAAAGCACCCCTCTCCTGAAAGAGCTGAACATTTTGATATTCGAACGGTTTCTGTGGCTTAAAAAATGTCAGCAGTAGTGATATTTGTAGTAGAAGTTGTAGTTGTAGTAGAAGTATCATTAGTAGTAGAAGTATTAGTATTTAGAAGAAGTAGTAGAAGTAGTAGTAGTAATAGCTGTAGTAGTGGTCGTAGTATATAATATAACAGTAGTAGTAGTAGTAATAGTAATGTCAGTATTTGAAAAAGTCTAATTTTGAGCTTAATGTTTACATACAGTTAATCCATGGGGCTTTTATTTTGAAAGGGTGGGGCTGGGTGGGGGGTAGAGGAGACATAATCATAATGTTTGACACACAAACAGAGGTTATTAAATGCCAGGCTTCATCACAAGCATTTCAGTTAGAATTCACTCTTCGGGGGTTGTATTTTGAAATGGGGTGTGTGTGTGTGTGTGTGTGGGGGGGGGGGGGGGGGGGTCCTCTAAAAGTCTCCAAGACCTGAATAACTGTATGAGAGAGAGACACACAGAGAGAGAGACAGACAGAGAGAGCCTGCGTGCGTGTAACTGGTTGCCATGGTGAGGACGCACCTGTTGGAGAGTCTGTGTTTATCAACATCACTAATGAGCTTAATCAGAAACACCTGTGTCCTAGCAGCCTTTTCATGGAGATTAAACAGGGAAACACCTCTCAAACAAATCCGCAAAACTCCCATAACCGTAGCTCCTATTGCTCCGATATTAATAAATGAGAGGAAGGATGAGTTGAAGAACATATCCTGTAAAAATGATGTCTGTAGTGTAAAAAATGTGGCTGAACTGGCGATCTAGAAATGGGGTACCGTGTTCTGTGGAAGATGTTTTTGAAGCAAAATTTAACATTGGTCTCTATGGAGCAGAAAGTTGGGTTTCCACTCAATTACAGGCTTCTGTGCCAAATGTGTAAATCTGTGGGATTCCACAGTCATTTGTCTACGACAAGGACAATATTAGCTACGTTTAAATCCAGAAATTATGCATGAAGAGTGAAGATTGTGGACACAGTGGCAAAACACAAATCATTTTTTCACAAGAATCTCAAGCTGCTCTTCACTCTAGCGGTGACATCACGCACTCTAAACTGCGCAATACACACCCATTATAAAGTCAGGAAAGGAGTGAGAAAATCATAAAAGTTAAAATGGGACAGTTCAAAAAGTATAAAAGATATCAAAAAGCTGAATAATGCGTCAATAGATCAGGATCTTCTCAACATTTTAAAGTTTAAATGGTGTCTGTAGCTGAAAGTATGAGGAAGTAGAAGGATTTGAAAGTTGAAGAGGATTTGAACATTTTCTCCATTGAAACCCATTCAAAAAAAAAATTGCAAAAAGCTTAATAATTCAAAAAGTTTAAAGATTATGAATATGAAAAGTCATAGCACACATGAGCTGAAAGAGCTGAACATTTTGATATTTGAACGGTTTCTGTAGCTTAAAAAATGTGGAAGGAGATAGGTAGCAAAATACGTACGGAAGAAATAGTTGAAGAACTAGAAAATGCATTTCCTGCTGAAAATGCGTTGGAATGCTGAAAGCTGAAATTAATCTCAAAAACATTGCTGAAAATAGATATCCAATTTTAAAAAAATTGCAAAAAGCTTAATAATTCAAAAAGTTGAAAGATTACAAATATGAAGTCATATGTATCTGAAAGTATGAGGAAGAAGAAGGCTTTGAAAGTTGAAGAAGTTTAACAGGATTTGAAGATTTTCTCCATAAAGATCCCATTCAAACGAAAATTGCAAATAGCTTAATATTTCAAAGAATTTAAAGATTACAAATATGAAAAGTCATATCACCCCTCTCCTGAAAGAGCTGAACATTTTGATATTCAAATGGTTTCTGTGGCTTAAAAAATTTCATCAGTGGTGATATTTGTAGTAGTAGAAGTTGTAGTAGAAGTATTATTAGTAGAAGTATTAGTAGCATTAGAATAAGTACTAGTAGTAGCAGTGGTGATATTTGTAGTAGTAGTAGTAGAAGTTGTAGTAGAAGTATTATTAGTAGTAGAATTATTAGTAATTAGAAGTAGTAGAAGAAGTAGTATCAGTAGTCATAGTAATAGCTGTAGTATTGGTCGTAGTATTTAATATAACAGTAGTAGAAGTAGTAATGGCAGTAGAAGAAGTAGCAGTAGTAGTAGTACTAGTAGCAGTCGTACTAATAGCTGTAGTAGTATTACTACTTTTAGTAGCATGAATAGCAGTAGTAGTAGTAGTAGCAGTTGTAGTATAAGTAATAGCAGTGGTGGTAGTAATAATATTGATGGTAGCAGTAATAGTAGAAGTAGTAGTAGTAGCAGTAGTAGTAATACTATATTAGCAGCAGCAGTAGTAGTTGTCGCAGTATTAGTAAGAGCATTCATTTTTTTAACAAAAAAGCCTAATTTTGAGCTTGTTTAAATACAGTTAAACCATGGGGCTTTTATTTTGAAAGGGTGGGGCTGGGTGGGGGGGTGAGGGGGAGAGGAGACATAATCATAATGTTTGACACACATAAACAGGTTATTAAATGCCAGGCTTCATCACAAGCATTTCAGTTAGAATTCACTCTTTGGGGGTTGTATTTTGAAATGGGGTGTGTGTGTGTGGGGGGGGGGGGTCCTCTAAAAGTCTCCAAGACCTGAATAACTGTATGAGAGAGAGACACACACAGAGAGAGAGGGGGAGGAGTGTATGTGCCAGTGCCTCTCTGTGTTTATCAACATCACTAATTAGCTTAATCATGAACACCTGTGTCCTTTCAGCCTTTTCATGGAGATAAAACAGGGAAACACTTCTCAAACAAATCCTCAAAACTCCCATAACCGTAGCTCCTATTGCTCCGATATTAATAAATGAGAGGAAGGATGAGTTGAAGAACAGATCCTGTAAAAATTGTGTCTGTAGTGTAAAAAATGTGGCTGAACTGGCAATCTAGAAATGGGGGTACCGTGTTCTGTGGAAGATGTTTTTGAAGCAAAATTTAACATTGGTCTCTATGGAGCAGAAAGTTGGTTTTCCTCTCAATTACAGGCTTCTGTGTCAAATGTGTAAATCTGTGGGATTCCACAGTCATTTGTCTACGACAAGGACAAGATTAGCTACTTCTACATCCAGAAATTATGCATGAAGAGTGAAGATTGTGGACACAGTGGCAAAAGACAAATGTTTTTTTCACAAGAATCTCAAGCTGCTCTTCACTCTAGCGGTGACATCACGCACTCTAAGCTGCGCAATACACACCCATTATAAAGTCAGAAAAGGGCTGAAAAAATCATAAAAGTTAAACTGCTGCAGTTCAAAAAGTATAAAAGATATCAAAAAGCTGAATAATGCGGCAATAGATCAGGGTTTTCTCAACATTTTAAAGTTTAAATGGTGTCTGCAGCTGAAAGTATGAGGAAGTAGAAGGATTTGAAAGTTGAAGAGGATTTGAACATTTTCTCCATAGGAACCCATTCAAAAAAAAAATTGCAAAAAGCTTAATAATTCATAAAGTTTAAAGGTTAGAAATATGAAAAGTCATAGCACCCCTCTGCTGAAAGAGCTGAACATTTTGATAGTTGAACGGTTTCTGTAGCTTAAAATATGAAAGAGCAGAAGAGTTTCAAAAAGCGTACGGAAGAAATATAAAATAAAGAAGAACTAGAAAATGCATTTCCTGCTGAAAATGCGTTGGAATGCTGAAAGCTGAAATGAATCTCAAAAACATTGCTGAAAATAGATATCCAATTTAAAAAAAATTGCAAAAAGCTTAATAATTCAAAAAGTTGAAAGATTACAAATATGAAGTCATATGTAGCTGAAAGTATGAGAAGAAGGCTTTGAAAGTTGAAGAAGTTTAACAGGATTTGAAGATTTTCTCCATAGAGATCCCATTCAAAAGAAAATTGCAAATAGCTTAATAATTCAAAGAATTTAAAGATTACAAATATGAAAAGTCATATCACCCCTCTCCTGAAAGAGCTGAACATTTTGATATTCGAATGGTTTCTGTGGCTTAAAAAATGTCAGCAGTAGTGATATTTGTAGAAGTAGTACTAGAAGTTGTAGTTGTAGTAGAAGTATTATTAGTAGTGGAAGTATTGGTAGCATTATAATAAGTAGTAGCAGTAGTGATATTTGTAATAGTAGTCGTAGAAGTTGTAGTTGTAGTAGAAGTATCATTAGTAGTAGAAGTATTAGTATTTAGAAGAAGTAGTAGAAGTAGTAGTAGTAATAGCTGTAGTAGTGGTCGTAGTATATAATATAACAGTAGTAGTAGTAATAGTAATGGCAGTATTTGAAAAAGTCTAATTTTGAGCTTAATGTTTACATACAGTTAATCCATGGGGCTTTTATTTTGAAAGGGTGGGGCTGGGTGGGGGAGAGAGGAGGAGGAGACAGAATCAGAAAGTATGAAACACACATACAGAGGTTATTAAATGACAGGCTTCATCACAAGCATTCCAGTTAGAATTCACTCTGTGGGGCTTTTATTTTAAAATGGAGTGGGGGGAGGGGAGTCCTGTAAAAAGCTGTAAGACCTGAATGACTGTATGAGAGATACAGAGAGAGAGACATACAGAGATAGAGGGAGAGAGACATACAGAGAGAGAGAGAGAGAGAGGAGTGTGCGTGTGTCTGAGTCTGTGTGTTTATCAACATCACTAATGAGCTTCATCAGAAACACCTGTGTCCTTGCAGCCTTTTCATGGAGATTAAACAGGGAAACACCTCTCAAACAAATCCTCAAAACTCCCATAACCGTAGCTCCTATTGCTCCGATATTAATAAATGAGAGGAAGGATGAGTTGAAGAACAGATCCTGTAAAAATTGTGTCTGTAGTGTAAAAAATGTGGCTGAACTGGCGATTTAGAAATGGGGTACCGTGTTCTGTGGAAGATGTTTTTGAAGCAAAATTTAACATTGGTCTCTATGGAGCAGAAAGTTGGTTTTCCTCTCAATTACAGGCTTCTGTGCCAAATGTGTAAATCTGTGGGATTCCACAGTCATTTGTCTACGACAAGGACAAGATTAGCTACTTCTACATCCAGAAATTATGCATGAAGAGTGAAGATTGTGGACACAGTGGCAAAAGACAAATGTTTTTTTCACAAGAATCTCAAGCTGCTCTTCACTCTAGCGGTGACATCACGCACTCTAAGCTGCGCAATACACACCCATTATAAAAGCAGAAAAGGGCTGAAAAAATCATAAAAGTTAAACTGCTGCAGTTCAAAAAGTATAAAAGATATCAAAAAGCTGAATAATGCGTCAATAGATCAGGATCTTCTCAACATTTTAAAGTTTAAATGGTGTCTGTAGCTGAAAGTATGAGGAAGTAGAAGGATTTGAAAGTTGAAGAGGATTTGAACATTTTCTCCATAGAAACCCATTCAAAAAAAAAATTGCAAAAAGCTTAATAATTCATAAAGTTTAAAGGTTAGACATATGAAAAGTCATAGCACCCCTCTGCTGAAAGAGCTGAACATTTTGATAGTTGAACGGTTTCTGTAGCTTAAAATATGAAGGAGCAGAAGAGTTTCAAAAAGCGTACGGAAGAAATATAATTATAAAAATAAAAATAAAAATAAAATAAAGAAGAACTAGAAAATGCATTTCCTGCTGAAAATGCGTTGGAATGCTGAAAGCTGAAATGAATCTCAAAAACATTGCTGAAAATAGATATCCAATTTAAAAAAAATTGCTAAAAGCTTAATAATTCAAAAAGTTGAAAGATTACAAATATGAAGTCATATGTAGCTGAAAGTATGAGAAGAAGAAGGCTTTGAAAGTTGAAGAAGTTTAACAGGATTTGAAGATTTTCTCCATAGAGATCCCATTCAAAAGAAAATTGCAAATAGCTTAATATTTCAAAAAGTTAAAAGATTACAATTATGAAAAGTCAAAGCACCCCTCTCCTGAAAGAGCTGAACATTTTGATATTCGAACGGTTTCTGTGGCTTAAAAAATGTCAGCAGTAGTGATATTTGTAGTATTAGTAGTACTAGAAGTTGTAGTTGTAGTAGAAGTATTATTAGTAGTAGAAGTATTAGTAGCATTATAATAAGTAGTAGCAGTAGTGATATTTGTAATAGTAGTAGTAGAAGTTGTAGTTGTAGTAGAAGTATCATTGGTAGTAGAAGTATTAGTATTTAGAAGAAGTAGTAGAAGTAGTAGTAGTAATAGCTGTAGTAGTGGTCGTAGTATATAATATAACAGTAGTAGTAGTAGTAATAGTAATGGCAGTATTTGAAAAAGTCTCATTTTGAGCTTAATGTTTACATACAGTTAATCCATGGGGCTTTTATTTTGAAAGGGTTGGGGCTGGGTGGGGGGGAGAGGAGACATAATCATAATGTTTGACACATAAACAGAGGTTATTAAATGACAGGCTTCATCACAAGCATTTCAGTTATATTTCACTCTGTGGGGCTTTTATTTTGAAATGGGGTGTGGGGGGGGGGGGAAGAGATGGACTCATGATGTTAGATAAACACAAACAGGTTATTAAATGTCAGGCTTCATCATAAGCATTTCAGTTAGAATTCATTCTGTGGGGCTTTTATTTTAAAATGGGGTGTGTGTGTGGGGGGGGGGGATCCTCTAAAGATCTCTAAGAACCTGAATGACTGTATGAGAGAGAGACACAGAGAGAGAGACACACACACAGAGAGATAGAGAGAGAGGAGTGTGTGTGTGTCTGTGAGTCTGTGTGTTTATCAACATCACTAATGAGCTTCATCAGAAACACCTGTGTCCTTGCAGCCTTTTCATGGAAATTAAACAGGGAAACACCTCTCAAACAAATCCTCAAAACTCCCATAACCGTAGCTCCTATTGCTCCGCTATTAATAAATGAGAGGAAGGATGAGTTGAAGAACAGATCCTGTAAAAATTGTGTCTGTAGTGTAAAAAATGTGGCTGAACTGGCGATTTAGAAATGGGGTCCCGTGTTCTGTGGAAGATGTTTTTGAAGCAAAATTTAACATTGGTCTCTATGGAGCAGAAAGTTGGTTTTCCTCTCAATTACAGGCTTCTGTGCCAAATGTGTAAATCTGTGGGATTCCACAGTCATTTGTCTACGACAAGGACAAGATTAGCTACTTCTACATCCAGAAATTATGCATGAAGAGTGAAGATTGTGGACACAGTGGCAAAAGACAAATGTTTTTTTCACAAGAATCTCAAGCTGCTCTTCACTCTAGCGGTGACATCACGCACTCTAAGCTGCGCAATACACACCCATTATAAAAGCAGAAAAGGGCTGAAAAAATCATAAAAGTTAAACTGCTGCAGTTCAAAAAGTATAAAAGATATCAAAAAGCTGAATAATGCAGCAATAGATCAGGGTTTTCTCAACATTTGAAAGTTAAAATGGTGTCTGTAGCTGAAAGTATGAGGAAGTAGAAGGATTTGAAAGTTGAAGAGGATTTGAACATTTTCTCCATAGAAACCCATTCAAAAAAAAAATTGCAAAAAGCTTAATAATTCATAAAGTTTAAAGGTTAGAAATATGAAAAGTCATAGCACCCCTCTGCTGAAAGAGCTGAACATTTTGATAGTTGAACGGTTTCTGTAGCTTAAAATATGAAGGAGCAGAAGAGTTTCAAAAAGCGTACGGAAGAAATATAATTATAAAAAAAATAAAATAAGGAAGAATAAAGAAACAGGATAACAATAGTTGGAATGCTTAACAGCATTCCAACAATAAAGAAACAGGATAACAATAGTTGGAATGCTTAACAGCATTCCAACAACTAGAAAATGCATTTCCTGCTGAAAATGCGTTGGAATGCTGAAAGCTGAAATGAATCTCAAAAACATTGCTGAAAATAGATATCCAATTAAAAAAAAATTGCAAAAAGCTTAATAATTCAAAAAGTTCAAAGATTACAAATATGAAGTCATATGTAGCTGAAAGTATGAGAAGAAGGCTTTGAAAGTTGAAGAAGTTTAACAGGATTTGAAGATTTTCTACATAGAGATCCCATTCAAAAAAAATTGCAAATAGCTCAATAATTCAAAGAATTTAAAGATTACAAATATGAAAAGTCAAAGCACCCCTCTCCTGAAAGAGCTGAACATTTTGATATTCGAATGGTTTCTGTGGCTTAAAAAATGTCAACAGTAGTGATATTTGTAGTAGTACTAGAAGTTGTAGTTGTAGTAGAAGTATTAGTAGTAGTAGAAGTATTACTGGCATTAGAATAAGTACTAGTAGTAGCAGTAGTGATATGTGTAGGAGTAGTATTAGTAGAAGTTGTAGTTGTAGTAGAAGTATCATTAGTAGTAGAAGTATTAGTAATTAGAAGAAGTAGTAGAAGTAGTAGTATCAGTAGTCATAGTAATAGCTGTAGTAGTGGTCGTAGTATTTAATATAACTAGTATTTGTAGTAATAGTAAATGCAGTATTTGAAGTAGCAGTAATAGCAGTAGTAGTAGTACTAGTAGCAGTCGTACTAATAGCTGTAGTAGTATTCGTACTGGTAGTAGCAGCAATAGCAGTAGTAGTAGTAGCAGTTGTAGTATAAGTAATAGTAGTAGTGGTAGTAATAATATTGATGGTAGCAGTAATAGCAGTAGTAGTAATAGTAGCAACAGCAAAAGTTGAAGTAGTAGTAGGAGCAGTAGTAATACTATAAATATTAGCAGCAGTAGTAGTAGTTGTCACAGTATTAGTAAGAGCATTCATTATGCTTAACAGCATTCCAACAATAAATGAGGTCAACACACGTCTCTCATTCGTAGCTGTGCTGGTGACTGAAGTCTCTGTCCTACTGGAGAGCAATCAATGTTTAGTTCCTTTATAGTTTATGTGTGTGGACTTCACAATAGTTGTGTAGAACAAAATAAGCATTCATAAGAAAAGGAAAGTCCTCCGTTTTGTGTCCATCCTCCTCAAAGCCGCTAACCGTGACTTCAGACGTCCACTCCGTATGGCTGGTAACCCGCTGGACACGCCGCCAAAATAAAAAATGTTTTAATAGTTTGTCAACTAAAATGTGTGTCACATCCTATTACGTCACTGTCAAGCGCCTTTCCCTGCAGGTGGCTAATTATGATTTGCAGACCTCCGCCCTCGGTAAACTATTGTAAACTATTGTGTTGAGCATGTTAAGAGATCTCTAGGAAGCAGTGTTCCTGTGTATGTGTTTGGTGCTTTTATTCTGGAGGATGAGACGGAAAGTGAAAAAGAGGTTCTGGTGAAGTGTGGGAGAAGTGAATAAAGTTGCTGCCGTCTTGCCGCAGATTACGGAGCCCCGTGTTTATTTTTTTATTATTATCATAAATTATAGGCGCAACATTAACGCTCGGCTACACTATCAATGGATAAATCCAAAAAAAGAAAAGTCATGGAGGAAAATAGAGAGTTTAATTCTGTGTATTCATTTACTTTTACTGCCAATGATGCTGGTTTACCCGTATGCTTGAAATGTTGTAATGTTGAAAGACACTTCCAGAACAAGCACACAGGTAAAATAGCAAAAAAATGTCAAGAATTGTCTTTATTCTTGTTCTATAATTTCATAAATACAACAAACTATAGTTTTGTATATATAATATAACTATATATGAAACTTTATAAGCCGTGATATCAAATAGCTTTTGCAGCTCCAGACAAATTTTATTTGGTGAAAAATAGGGCAAAATGGCTCTTTGGGTAGTGAAGGTTGTGTTGAACTTCATGTAACATTTTATTTCACTCTTCAAATGTTGCAGTGTTATGTGAATATCTGATTTTTAAACAAACAAGTATAACCCGTAGCTGTGGTGTTATAATGAGGTTATTAGAAGATGGTTCAACTGTAGTAGGACAGCACTGAAGGCCCAGGTATGAAACACACGGCCCGCCACTGTTACTAAGATTACCGTCATCATTGTTGGAATGCTGTTAAGCATTCCAACTATTGTTCTTCAAATCTTTATACTTCTTTATATTATTGTTGGAATGCTGTTAAGCATTCCAACTATTGTTCTTCGAATCTTTATTCTTCTTTTTATTGTTGGAATGCTGTTAAGCATTCCAACTATTGTTATCCTGTTTCTCTTTATTGTTGGAATGCTTTTAAGCATTCCAACTATTGTTCTTCGAATCTTTATTCAACTTCTTCAACTTCTATTTCTTCCGTACGTATTTTGCTACTTAACTCCTTCCACATTTTTTAAGCTACAGAAACCGTTCAAATATCAAAATGTTCAGCTCATTCAGCTCATGTGTGCTATATCTTTTCATATTTCTAACATTTAAACTTTTTGAATTATTAAGCTTTATGCACATTTTTTATGGAGAACATCTTCAAATTCTCTTAAACTTTAAAATCCTTCTACTTCCTCATACTTTCAGCTACAGACACCATTTTAACTTTCAAATGTTGAGAAAACCCTGAACTATTGCCGCATAATTCAGCTTTTTTTCACTCCTTTTCTGACTTTATAATGGGTGTGTATTGCGCAGCTTAGAGTGCGTGATGTCACCGCTAGAGTGAAGAGCAGCTTGAGATTCTTGTGAAAAAAACATTTGTATTTTGCCACTGTGTCCACAATCTTCACTCTTCATGCATAATTTCTGGATGTAGAAGTAGCTAATCTTGTCCTTGTCATAGACAAATGACTGTGGAATCCCACAGATTTACACATTTGGCACAGAAGCCTGTAATTGAGAGGAAAACCAACTTTCTGCTCCATAGAGACCAATGTTAAATTTTGCTTCAAAAACATCTTCCACAGAACACGGTACCCCATTTCTAAATCGCCAGTTCAGCCACATTTTTTACACTACAGACACAATTTTTACAGGATCTGTTCTTCAACTCATCCTTCCTCTCATTTATTAATATCGGAGCAATAGGAGCTACGGTTATGGGAGTTTTGAGGATTTGTTTGAGAGGTGTTTCCCTGTTTAATCTCCATGTAAAGGCTGCAAGGACACAGGTGTTTCTGATGAAGCTAATTAGTGATGTTGATAAACACAGAGAGGCACTGGCACAAGCAGATACACTCCTCCCCCTCTCTCTGTGTGTGTGTGTGTGTGTGTGTGTGTGTGTGTGTGTCTCTCTGTGTGTGTGTCTCTCATACAGTCATTCAAGGTCTTAGAGATTTTAAGAGGACCCCCCCCACACACACACACACACCCCATTTTAAAAAGAGTGAATTCTAACTGAAATGCTTGTGATGAAGCCTGTCATTTAATAACCTGTTTATGTTTATCTAACATTATGATTCTGCATCCTCTCCCCCCCCCCCCCCCCCCCCCGCCCACACTCAATTTCAAAATAAAAGCCCCAAAGAGTGAATTCTAACTGAAATGCTTGTGGTGAAGCCCGTCATTTAATAAACTGTTTGTGTCAAACATTACGATTATGTCTCCTCTCCCCCTCTCTCCCCCACCCAGCCCCACCCTTTCAAAATAAAAGCCTCATAGATTAACTATACGTTAAACTCAAAATTAGGCTTTTTTGTTGAAATAATGAATGCTCTTACTAATACTGTGACAACTACTACTACTGCTGCTAATATTTATAGTATTACTACTGCTCCTACTACTACTACTACTTCAACTTTTGCTGTTGCTACTATTACTACTACTGCTACTGCTATTACTGCTACCATCAATATTATTACTACCACTACTACTATTACTTATACTACAACTGCTACTACTACTACTGCTATTGCTGCTACTACCAGTACTAATACTACTACAGCTATTAGTACGACTGCTACTAGTACTACTACTACTGCTATTACTGCTACTTCAAATACTGCATTTACTATTACTACAAATACTACTGCTACTACTGTTATATTAAATACTACGACCACTACGACAGCTATTACTATGACTACTGATACTACTACTTCTACTACTTCTTCTAATTACTAATACTTCTACTACTAATGATACTTCTACTACAACTACAACTTCTACTAATACTACTCCTACACATATCACTACTGCTACTACTAGTACTTATTCTAATGCCAGTAATACTTCTACTACTAATAATACTTCTACTACAACTACTAGTACTACTACAAATATCACTACTGTTGACATTTTTTAAGCCACAGAAACCGTTCGAATATCAAAATATTCAGCTCTTTCAGGAGAGGGGTGATATGAATTTTCATATTTGTAATCATTAAATTCTTTGAAATATTAAGCTATTTGCAATTTTCTTTTGAATGGGATCTCTATGGAGAAAATCTTCAAATCCTGTTAAACTTCTTCAACTTTCAAAGCCTTCTTCTCATACTTTCAGCTACATATGACTTCATATTTGTAATCTTTCAACTTTTTGAATTATTAAGCTTTTTGCAATTTTTTTTAAATTGGATATCTATTTTCAGCAATGTTTTTGAGATTCATTTCAGCTTTCAGCATTCCAACGCATTTTCAGCAGGAAATGCATTTTCTAGTTGTTGGAATGCTGTTAAGCATTCCAACTATTGTTATCCTGTTTCTCTTTATTCAACTTCACTCAACTATTTCTTCCGTACGTTTTTTGCTACTTATCTCCTTCCACATTTTTTAAGCTACAGAAACCGTTCAACTATCAAAATGTTCAGCTCTTTCAGCAGAGGGGTGCTATGACTTTTCATATTTCTAACCTTTAAACTTCATGAATTATTAAGCTTTTTGCAATTTATTTTTTGAATGGGTTTCTATGGAGAAAATGTTCAAATCCTCTTCAACTTTCAAATCCTTCTACTTCCTTATACTTTCAGCTACAGACACCATTTAAACTTTAAAATGTTGAGAAAACCCTGATCTATTGCCGCATTATTCAGCTTTTTGATATATTTTATACTTTTTGAACTGCAGCAGTTTAACTTTTATGATTTTTTCAGCCCTTTTCTGCTTTTATAATGGGTGTGTATTGCGCAGCTTAGAGTGCGTGATGTCACCGCTAGAGTGAAGAGCAGTTTGAGATTCTTGTGAAAAAAACATTTGTGTTTCCCTGTTTAATCTCCATGAAAAGGCTGCAAGGACACAGGTGTTTCTGATTAAGCTCATTAGTGATGTTGATAAACACAGACTCACAGACTCACAGACACACTCCTCTCTCTCTCTCTCTCTCTCTCTGTATGTCTCTCTCCCTCTATCTCTGTATGTCTCTCTCCCTCTATCTCTGTATGTCTCTCTCTCTCTGTGTGTGTCTCTCATACAGTCATTCAGGTCTGACAGCTTTTTACAGGACTCCCCTCCCCCCACTCCATTTTAAAATGAAAGCCCCACAGAGTGAATTCTAACTGAAATGCTTATGATGAAGCCTGACATTTAATAACCTCTGTATGTGTTTCATACTTTCTGATTCTGTCTCCTCCTCCTCTCTCCCCCACCCAGCCCCACCCTTTCAAAATAAAAGCCCTATGGATTAACTGTATTTAAACATTAACTAGTACTTATTCTAATGCCAGTAACACTTCTACTACTAATAATACTTCTACTACAACTACAACTTCTAGTACTACTACAAATATCACTACTGTTGACATTTTTTAAGCCACAGAAACCGTTCGAAAATCAAAATATTCAGCTCTTTTCATATTTGTAATCATTAAATTCTTTGAAATATTAAGCTATTTGCAATTTTCTTTTGAATGGGATCTCTATGGAGAAAATCTTCAAATCCTGTTAAACTTCTTCAACTTTCAAAGCCTTCTTCTCATACTTTCAGCTACATATGACTTCATATTTGTAATCTTTCAACTTTTTGAATTATTAAGCTTTTTGCAATTTTTTAAAAATTGGATATCTATTTTCAGCAATGTTTTTGAGATTCATTTCAGCTTTCAGCATTCCAACGCATTTTCAGCAGGAAATGCATTTTCTAGTTGTTGGAATGCTGTTAAGCATTCCAACTATTGTTATCCTGTTTCTTTATTGTTGGAATGCTGTTAAGCATTCCAACTATTGTTCTTCGAATCTTTATTCAACTTCTTCAACTTCTTCTATTTCTTCCGTACGTTTTTTGCTACTTAACTCCTTCCACATTTTTTAAGCTACAGAAACCGTTCAAATATCAAAATGTTCAGCTCATTCAGCTCATGTGTGCTATGACATTTCATATTTCTAACCTTTAAACTTTTTGAATTATTAAGCTTTTTGCAATTTTTTTAAAATTGGATATCTATTTTCAGCAATGTTTTTGAGATTCATTTCAGCTTTCAGCATTCCAACGCATTTTCAGCAGGAAATGCATTTTCTAGTTGATCCATAATCTAGTAAACTGTTATTTGTAAGTGTTCATTTTAAAGTAAATGTAATGTGAGAGAGAGAGAGCAAAACCCGCAGCTTTGTAACTAAGTCTGAAAAATAAAACTTCTAAAACTTTACAGGAAATTAGTCTGTTTGAGTTTACAGAGGAATATTTTACAGGAAGCTCTTAAGTCATTCTTAAAGACTACTTTATATGAAGGCAAATCACTGTCAAAATCCGAGAGCGCAAATGAGATCCATGCGCGTGCGAAAATCAAACAGCCGCGCACGTATTTTACTTTGACGAGCGCTTTTACATCACTCTACGAGCAAAATTCCGTCTCACGCGAGCAAAAGTCGCTCGCGAAGCTTAAACCTGCTGGCTCGCGAGTCTTTTTCCTGCTTGCTCGCGAGTAGTTTTTCTTTTTGACAGTAAGTGGGCGGGCCCAGTCTCCATTGTATCTCTACATCTAATTGGTTACAATCCTCGTCTTGGATAAACCGGATATCACTCTGACGCAGACGCTAGGTCTGATAGAGGTGGTTTTCAATCCGCCACTAACTACTCCACTACATCTCAGAATGTTCTACATTTGTCTGACAGGTTTTGTAAACTTTTCAGACTGTAGAGGCTGATGAAATACAAATTATGTTAATAGCGTTGTTAAATACAATAATTAAAAATGTGTTAAAGTCAAGTTGCTCAGATTGGTTTAAATTCACTCCATCATTCTATTACAGACAATGTGTGTTTGATCGTCAAACCTCTTGTGACAAACAGCTCAAAGAAACTCTTTGATCTTAATTGATTAAAACATGATGTGATCATATTTAATCATACTGTTGTGTTTACAGAAGAGATATAATATAGTTGTATATAATATGAGCAACAATTTGGACCTGCTCAAAGATCTGGAGCCAAGATTAGGGACCACTGTTTGTATATTAACTGTTAAATCACTGACAAGTAATTAGTAGATGAAAAAGTATTCAGATCCTCACTGCAGTAAACGTACTAATACCATACTGATGAAACAATAACCCACTACGAGTAAAATACCTGCATTCAAAACCTTAGTCAACGTTATTATCAGCAAAATGTACTTTAAGTGCAGAAAGTAAAAGTACCCGTGCAGTAAAATGTACATTATTTGCCCCTGACCTGTAATCTGAAAATCTCCCCCTAGCGTCTGCGTCAGAGTGATATCCGGTCTATCCCAAAACGAGGATTGTAACCAATTAGATGTAGAGATACAATGGAGACTGGGTCCGCCCACTTACTGTCAAAAAGAAAAACGACTCGCGAGCAAGCAGGTTTAAGCTTCGCGAGCGACTTTTGCTCGCACAAGAGTGAATTCTCCTCGCGCGAGACGGAATTTTGCTCGCGATGTGATGTAAAAGCGCTCGTCAAAGTAAAATACGTGCGCGGCTGTTTGATGGATCTCATTTGCGCTCTCGGATTTTGACAGTGATTTGCCTTCATAACTTGATTACTCTTTCGTATTTTTTTAACCAAGCAACCAATCTACTTCCTGTTTACACCGGCACCATCATGCCCAATGTACGTGAATAGTCACATGATATTCGTTTTCAGGTGTTTTATTCTGGATGGAGATCATTTCGAAAACAATGCTGAAACGCCGTGTGGACGGAGATCGTTTTTGTTTGTTAAAACTCCATTTTAACACGAAAACGTAGTAGTGTGGATGTAGACTCAGGGAGCCGCAACAGAGGGGCTGAAGAGCCGCATGTGGCTCCGGAGCCGCGGGTTGCCGACCACTGACCAAGACGCTCGGTCGCAAATAAAACGTATTCCCTGCCATAAAATGTGCAACGCTTCTCTGACGCTGTCAACCAGGAATACCGTTCGTACAAATCCTTTTCCTGGCTGGGTCAGGGCTGCTAGCTGTGGGGTTGGCCGACCTTTTCTTACGATGTCCAGTTTTTCTGGAAATGTCCTTCTCCAGAAAGGCGTTGCCAGTAACTCCGCCATGTAGCCATCAAATATATTTTATATTTAAGACCCTTTTGCAGGATTCTAGGGGAGAGTCAACCAGTAAAAAGTCAACACTTTGTTTCACTAAGTTATTGTTAATTATCTAGCTGCCTGCACCCAATAAAATCTGCCACTAACAGCTGACATTTCAGTCTAAAATTTAAAAAGCCTGCTTCTGTCTTCTTCCTTGTGAAGTTAAGGATAGGGCCCAATGATTTCCACAATCCGCAAAAAAAGGCCGGAATCGCGGAAATTGATAATGAAATAGAATCCACTGTAAATATTGTGGAATTTGCCAAAATGCAATTTATGAAAACCAAGATTTTCCCGACCGTTTAAGTGTTTTTTCACAGCACTTGACCCAAATGGACAAAAAAACCTGTATTCTGCTATGTTTCATCAGAGAGTAATGTCGAAGAGGCACTCTTAGACGGCCAGCATAGTTCACGCGACATGACTTTAGTCTGGATTTTTTCACTCGACGATTTTTTGGAGCTTCCCAACAAAAGCCCCAGATCAGAGGGAAACCGGCGATTGCTCGGTGCTTGCCGTTCAAAGATGGGAGCCGAGATGCTCAAGCTGAGAACAGAAGACACGTGTTAAGCGGAAACTTTGGGGAGGGGTCGTCTGTTAGTCTCCAAAAAAACTGGGGGAAATTGACGCTAACATCTAAATTTAGGACTTTATTTTACAAAAGGACGGGATGTTTCTATTTATGTTTTGAAGCACTTTCTTTTCTCAAATATAATCGGGCAATGTTCTGTTTCATCAAATTCATTCATATTCATTCGTTTTTAATATTTTGTTATGAATTGTTGAAATTGTATTCATCCACTACATGATAAGACACCTTTTCTAATGACAAAATGTGCTTCAATCGTGGAACAAATCATAACTGAAAACAAAGAATTTGGGGAAATAATAATAATTTAAAAAAAAGATTTCATAGGCACCTAATAAAGGACCCATTGTTTCAGGAGATTACAATGATTATCAAGTGTTGCATCTCACACTGTTATCATTGTAAACTAAGTAATGCTGGAATGGAAAGATTTGCAGACATAGACAGCAAGAACTAATTAACTGACTTTTCAGTTTCACTTAGAGGCTGTAAAAACAAAATAACAAATTGTTGATTCAGCATTTGTAATGGTATAACTGAAACCGGACTAGCATTGAATTAAACACCTTGCTATTAAATAAAAAACATGAAATATGATTGTGATGAGATGCTGACTACTGACTATATTAAAACCAGTCTCACTGTCCCTATTAACTGAACTCAGAGACAGCCTGCAGCTAACTTTATGTTCCTGTTCATCTCCCTCCAGGTTCTTCCTGCTCTGCTGGTCTACAAAGCTGGTGAGTTACTGGGTAATTTCCTGGCTGTTACCAAACACTTCAATGAAGACTTCTTCGCGACGGATGTGGAGGGTTTTCTCAACGAATATGGCCTGCTATCCGAGAAGGAGTTCACAGCGTGTGCTGATGATGAGGCCGAGGGAGGGGACGTGGAATAGTGAGAGGGGAAGGAGAAAATGATGATCGTTGAGAGAAGGGGGAGAAATGGTTTACATGTGGAGGAGAGTGGATGAAGGCAGAGGGAGAGGAAACAGGAAGAAGCAGTGTAAGAGTTAAGAAAGTCTTTACATTGCATGTGTAGATAAACACACAATAGTAAACATTCACCAGCACACACAGGATGCTGAGTGCATATAGAAGCAGTTAGGTGCAAACCATTTGGTGTGAGGAAGTCTGCAGAAATACTGCTTTGCAGTCATATCACAGCTCTCCAATAAAAGCTGATATCACCAAAGTGCTGTCTGTGTCTGTCTGTGTTACATTGTACATTGGACTGATCTCTCTGGCAGTATTTCTGTGGCAATATATTACACTATATTTATGTGGGCGCAATATGGGCCATACATTGTAAAAAAATGTCTGTACATTTAAAGTGAAAAACTGTCAAATCACTACAGTAAGAGACCGTTAATTCCAAATAGGTTAAATTCAGTTTCTATGACAGTGAAACACCGTAAATATATACAGTACTGTGCAAAAGTTTTAGGCAGTTGTGAAAAAATGCTGTAAACTAAGAATGCTTTTGAAAAATATGAATAATAATTGTTTATTTTTATCAATTTACAAAATGCAAAGTGAGCGAACAAAAGAAAAATCAAATCAATATTTGGTGTTAATACCCTTTGCCTTCAAACCAGCATCAATTCCTATAGGTACACTTGCACAAAGTCAGGGATTTTGTAGGATTATAGTCAGGTGTATGATCAACCAATTATACCAAACAGGTGCTAATGATCATCAATTTCACATGTAGGTTGAAACACAGTCAGTAACTGAAACAGAAACAGCTGTGTAGGAGGCTTAAAACTGGGTGAGGAACAGCCAATCTCTGCTACCAAGGTGAGGTTGTGGAAGACGGTTTCATGTCACAGGTCATACACCATGGCAAGACTGAGCACAGCAACAAGACACAAGGAAGTTATACTGCATCAGCAAGGTCTCTCAGACAAAGATTTCAAAGCAGACTGGGGTTTCAAGATGTGCTGTTCAAGCTCTTTTGAAGAAGCACAAAGAAACGGGCAACGTTGAGGATCGTAAACGCAGTGGTCGGCCAAGGAAAGTTAGTGCAGCATATGAAAAATACATCAAGCTTATTTCCCTTCGAAATCAGGAGATGTCCAGCAGTGCCATCAGCTCAGAACTGGCAGAAACCAGTGGGACCCAGGTACACCCATCTACTGTCCGGAGAAGTCTGGCCAGAGGTGGTTTTCGTGGAAGAGTTGCAGCCAAAAAGCCATACCTCCGACATGGAAACAAGGCCAAGCGACTCAACTATGCACGAAAACATAGGAACTGGGGTGCAGAAAAATGGCAGCAGGTGCTCTGGACTGATGAGTCAAAATTTGAAATATTTCGCTGTAGAAGAAGGCAGTTTGTTCGCCAAAGGGCTGGAGAGCGGTACAATAATGAGTGTCTGCAGGCAACAGTGAAGCATGGTGGAGGTTCCTTGCAAGTTTGGGGCTGCATTTCTGCAAATGGAGTTGGAGATTTGGTGAGGATTAATGGTGTCCTCAATGCTGAGAAATACAGGCAGATACTTATCCATCATGCAATACCATCAGGGAGGCGTATGATTGGCACCAAATTTATTCTGCAGCAGGACAACAACCCCAAACATACAGCCAATGTCATTAAGAACTATCTTTAGCGTAAAGAAGAACAAGAAGTCCTGAAAGTGATGGTATGGCCCCCGCAGAGCCCTGATCTCAACATCAGTGAGTCTGTCTGGGATTACATGAAGAGACAGAAGGATTTGAGGAAGCCTACATCCACAGGAGATCTGTGGTTAGTTCTCCAAGATGTTTGGAACAACCTACCAGCCGAGTTCCTTCAAAAACTGTGCAAGTGTACCTAGAAGAATTGATGCTGTTTTGAAGGCAAAGGGTTGTCACACCAAATATTGATTTGATTTAGATTTCTCTTCTGTTCATTCACTGCATTTTGTTAATTGATGAAAATAAACTGTTAACACTTCCATTTTTCAAAGCATTCTTAGTTTACAGCATTTTTTCACACCTGCCTAAAACTTTTGCACAGTATTGTACAGTATATCAGCCCAAACAATATTTTGTGCATTTATTTATTGTAAAAAATACATTTAGTCAGTTAATTGTACTAAATATTGTACTGATAACGGAAATACATCGTAATCCAGGGGTCACCAACTTTTTTGAAACGGAGAGCTACTTCAAGGGCACTGAGTAGTACGAAGGGCTACTTGTTTGATACAAACTTCCTGAATAACAAAGTTGCACAGATCACTTTTTAATAATAATAATATATGTGAAGAGACTGCCTGATCACATGTTAATTATTCCTCACAATAATTATTAACTGATTGTGTATTTTGTTCAAAATCACACCTGTTATATTTTTGTACAAATGATCACTTCTAACATTTTTTAGGAAATCATTAACTGTCATATCCTCACATCATGTCTCGTTTGTACTAACCACTACCTTTGTAACATTTTTGAACAAATCATGAACTCTGTCCCATGTTTATACAAATGATCAGTTATGTAAGATTGATATTCGAGGGATATCCGGACAATCTAAAGACGAGGATTGTAACCAATTAAATGTAGTTATACAATGGTGACTGGGTCCGCCCACTCAGTGTCAAAAAGAAAAACTACTCGCGAGTGAGCAGATGAAAGTTTTGAGAGCAGAAGAGCAGTGATGTAGTCCCGCGCTAGGGGACGCCCCTCGCGCGCAAAGCATAGTTTTCTCCTCGCAGGCTGCAATTTTGCTCGCACGAGCAGAGATACAGTATTCTGCGCGGAGTGATGTGAAAGCACTCGTCAAAATAATATACACGCGCTGCTGTTTAATTTGCACGCGCTGGACCTCTACAGACCTGGTACTCTGGTCCCCTTCACTGAAGACTGTGTACATCATAGAGCTCACAGTCCCATGGGAGAACGCACTTGAAGAGGCCTATGAACGTAAGAAGCTACGCTATGCAGAGCTTGCAGCAGAAGCAAAGCAGCGCGGCTGGAACACAAAAAACTGTCCAGTGGAAGTGGGATGCAGAGGATTTGTGGCTTCTTCGACCATCAGACTGCTGAAAGAGCTGGGAAGCCACGGTCAGGCTCTGCGGCAGACCATCAAGGCAATCTTAGAGGCGGCTGAAAGAAGCAGCCAGTGGATTTGGATCAAGCGGAATGACCGGGCTCCAAATATGTCAGCATAACCCACTTGAGAATCCCCACCTGTTAACCATTCAAGCGTCTACCATTCTCAATGTTGTCAATTTCGAAGACAATTGGGCACGGCACACAAGCTGAGGGCTGATCATCCTGCAGCTGGCCGCCCTTGGGGAGGGTGTATAGTGTTGAAAGGTCGAAACACTCAATGACACAAGGGAACAATACTGATGTGTTCTGGGCCCAACTGTCCCAAAATTCTACAACCTAAACCAAACCAAGATACACCCCACACAAGCTGGAAAACCCCCACTTGTCGATCGTCAACCACTCAAAACAAGGTTAATTTCCTGGAAGTGCTCACCACCTTGGCACAAAGGACAGACAAACATCATGTCCTGTGTTTTTTAATAATAATAATGCATTTTATTTGTAAAGCACTTTTCATTCAGAAAATCTCAGAGTGCCACAGAGCCAGTACATAGTAAAAACATAGTTAAAACATAATTAAAACAAACTATAATAAAATAACTAGTAAACATAAGCATAATAAAAAACTGAATGAACAGAAACACAAAAGAAATAACTGACAGTGATTTAGCACAGGGTCAGAAACGCCTTCCTGAATAAAAAGGTTTTTAGGCCAGTCTTAAAAGAGACCAGTGTCTGTGTTGCCCTTAGGTGGTCAGGGAGACTGTTCCATAGGCGCGGCGCTGCCGAGCCAAAGGCCCGGTTGCCCATGGTGTGGAGCTTGGTGTTGGGGACCCGGAGGAGCGAGCTGTTTGATGATCTGAGGAGATCATGTGGAGATTTGGGGAGTAATGAGTTCTTGTAGGTAGGGAGGTGCATTTATGTGTGAGTAGTAGGACTTTGTAGTCAATCCGGAATGAGACAGGGAGCCAGTGTAGTGAGTGTAGAGTGGGTGTTATGTGCTCATACTTCCGGACTCTCATCAGGATCCTGGCAGCGCTGTTTTGGATGTATTGCAGCTTCTGGATGTTCTTGCCAGTGATCCCAGTGAAGAGTGAGTTACAGTAGTCCAGTCTTGAGGAGATAAAGGCGTGGATGAGCTTCTCTGCATCTGACAGGGTTAAAGTGGGGCGGAGTTTGGAGATGTTTTTGAGATGATAAAAGGAGGTTTTGCACAGGTGTTTTATATGGTCATTAAAGGTCAGGTATGGGTCAAACCTAACTCCTAGATTAGTGACTGTGGAGGAGAGGGGGATGACCTGACCGTCGAAGGTGAGATGAGTTATGGAGGATGACTGAACCCGGTGTGGAGTGCCAACAAGGGCTTCGGTTTTGCTACTGTTTAACTGGAGAAAATTGTTGCTCATCCACACCTTTATCTCCCCAAGACAGGCGGTGAGACATGACAATGGCTGCAGAAGGGCTTGGAGCAGCTTTGATGTAGAGCTGTGTATCCTCGGCATAACAATGGAAAGACATCCTATGTCTGCCGACGACACGACCGAGGGGGATCATGTAAGTAATGAAGAGGATGGGGCCGAGGGCCGACCGTTGCGGAACACCACAGGAGACAGGGAGCAGTCTGGACTTGCATCTTCCCAGTGAGACATATTCAGTTCTGCCTGAAAGGTAGGACTGAAACCACTTGAGTGCAGAGTCTGATAGTCCAATGGTGGTGTGGAGGCGCTCTAGGAGGATAGTGTGATCCACTGTGTCAAATAGCAGTCAGGTCCAGGAGGATGAGGAGTGAGGGTGAACCTGCATCGGCCGTCATCAGCAGGTCATTCGTCACCCTGAGTAAAGCTGTTTCAGTGCTGTGGGCTGAACGAAATCCTGACAGAAATTTTTCAAACAAGTTGTTGTGTTTGAGGTGGTCCTGAAGTTGAGAAGCAACTACCTTCTCTAACACTTTGGACAGGAAGGCGAGGTTGGAGATAGGCCTGTAGTTGGCTAGAGCCTCCGGGTCCAGGGTGGGATTCTTGAGAAGGGGACGGATGACAGCAACCTTGAGAGCAGGTGGGACACAGCCAGGCTGAAGGGAAAGGTTAACAACTTTGGTGATGAAAGGACTGAGAGTGGGGATATGTGATTTGAGCAGAGCAGTAGGAATGGGGTCCAGGGTACAGGATTTCATTTTTCTGAGGATTTCCTCAACATGGCTCTCCTGAACCTCAGCGAGATGTAGAGGAGACAGCACACTCGCAGACAAGGTGTTGGTGTCAGAGATGGAGAGCTGGACATCAGAGAGCGAATGTTGTTGACCTTGGATCTGAAAAAGTCAATGAAGCTGTTGCATTGCTCCTCTGTAGCCTCAGTTGAAGAGGATGGTTGTGGTTTCAGGAGATGGTTTATGGTTGAAAAAAGCTGTTTAGAGTTGCCAGGGTTTCTATTGATTAAGCTGGAATAGTACTGTGAGCGGGCATCTTTAAGGGAGTTGGAGTATGCCCTTTGATGCTCACGGAAAGCCTGTTTATGGACAGTGAGCCCAGAGTGTCTGCAGCGTCGTTCCAGAACACGCCCAGCTGTTTTTATTTCCGCAGCTCATGTGTGAACCATGGAGCGGAGCGTGAGAAATTGACCTCACGTGACTTGACAGGGGCATGGAGATCAAAAACACTGCTCAGGGATGTATTATAGAGTTCCACTAATTCATCCATTGATGCAGAGGCTGGACAGGTGATGAGCTGGAGATCCATGTGTAACGGACTTGGAATGGCATTGAAGGAGACAACTCAGAGGGTAGCTTTCCAGCATTATTCGCTGCAGAAGACAACATAAATCACAGTTTCTTCCTGGTCTCACTCTCTTTATGCATCCGCTCCCTCAACAGTACGAAACACCACTGTCTGGGCAAGTCGGGACTAACAGCGACATCAAATGGACAAAACAAACAACTACATGAGGTGGAATGATTAACAGAACCCGCGAAAATTATAACATTAAACAAAGGAAAATACATACCTGCAGAAGACAACATAAATCACAGTTTCTTCCTGGTCTCACTCTCTTTATGCATCCGCTCCTAAACATGCAAGACAACAGAATTCACACAAAGGAATGCTAAAGTATCTGCGTCGTTACGTTATATGACAGGGCCTGACGTAAAAGTAAATGGCGCCAAAAAGGCTAACTGAAACAGCCACTAAACTTATATTTTCCACAGTCAAAACGGCACGTAACAGCTTGATAAGGTCATCGCCTAAGCAGTTACTAAAGTACGTAGCGTAAACAGTTACATTCCCGAAGAAAACAACAAAACAGTGCAACAACATTATTCCACACAACTTACCCTCAACAGTACGAAACACCACTGTGAGGGCAAGTCGGGACTACGGGGGCTTTGGAGGTACAAAAGAGGCGAGACGCCGCTTCCGCAGGAAGCATTAACAAAATAAAATGCTAAATAAAAATAGCTCATAAAGATATAATTCACACATACTCAACAGAATAATAAAGTACATTTTTAACTCTGTTACACATGGTCATAGTGGCTGAGTCAATGCTTTTCCAGTTCCGGAAAGACATTTGACGCTTAGGTCTAATAGTAGGCAGCACAAAAGTCAAGGCCATTGAGACCACCTTGTGGTCGGACACACCGAGATCATAAACCTGTAGGTTACTGATGGAAGCAGAGTCATCGATAACCAGAAGGCCAGGCATTCCATAGAGGAAAGATCAGGCATTGGCAGAGGAGACAGTTTTAGTTCAGCCCGTTGCATGATGGCTAGTCCACCACCACGACCAGAGCTGTGGGCTTTCTCCATGTAGTTATAGCCAGGGGGGCATGCTTCATTAAGCACTGAGTAGTCCCCTAGTTTATGCCAGGTTTCTGTTTGGCACATGAATTCAAGCCCTTTGTCGTGGTCGTATATGACAGGGGTGTCCAAACTTTTTTCACTGAGGGCCACATACAGAAAAATATACCACGGGCTGGGCCACTCACTAGAGGTCCGATATATTGCCCCCTAGTGTGTTAAAGTGAGCAAAATCAATCAAATTTGGTTCTCAATGTGCTTTTGTTCATATTTAACAGAGAAATGTTTGCTCACACATGTTGAGCCGAACAGACTCATCATTCAAGAAGAAGGGAGTTGAGAACAGCGCGATGTCTTTCTCAATGAGAGAAAAATATTGAAAGCCAGTGGCGGCTGGTGGAACATGTTCTAGGTAGGGCTGTGCCACATCCAATCAATTTCAGAAAACATCCCAGTATGATTTAATGCAAAAAAAATGAAGGTATCAAACACGCATTACTACTTTGCAGTTAAATATTTAACCTTTATTCTAACATGAAAAAAGCAGTAAATAACACTGACAAATGTACACAGCAATAATTAAGTTTTCGATTAATCAGTGCATTGATGTTTGATGCAATACAGTTCGTGCACTGCTATCTGTCCACAGGTCTGTTTTCGGTAAGTAAGCAATTTATAACCATATGTGTGTTGTATTTGTTCTAAAACAGAGTTTTCCTTACACTTTAAAACAGTGTTTGATAGAAAAAATCATTTAGCTGACTATCAATTTTGTGTTTGCTACTTTAGCTAACGTCACAACAGCTAACGTTAGCTTAGTTGCTACTTTAGCTAACGTCACAACAGCTAGCTTAGTTGTGTAGTAACATAATGTGAAGGTGATATGTATGTTAACATTAAGCTAACATGATATTGCTCGGTTAATGTTACCGTCCCTCATAATGTAAACTGAACGGTGTGACACCGTAACGTTAACGTTGTATTTCAGCAGCAAGCTGCCGTTCAGTCAACACAATGACGCTGAGTCATTACAGAGCAACAGCAGAAGCTCACTTTGTGTAAGTCTAGTCTGAGTTCACCAGAAGCAGGCTTCAGTAAAGTGAAGGTAATCACCAGGTTGTGCTTTATGAGAATAACTATAAGTAAAGGTAGTAGGGTCATGTAAGCAGAACTAAGATAATTAATTATTCCATTAAGAGAATGTATAATGAAGTCAGTGTATATTTTAAGGTCACCATAGGTCCTATATATATTCTAAACATTTTTTGTAATTATTGATGTTTTGAGGGATATTTCAACAAGTGTAATCCTTTTATACAGGCGACAAGTGCTTTCAAGGGCGGCCATCCTCTAGGCATCCAACTTGAGGAAGATGATGGACATCTCATTCTGAAGTATATGGTAAGTCAATGTAACCAGCCACATGTACTGTTTTGTATTACAGAAAATGTTTTAAGATCCTAATATCACTAATAGTTATAACAAGTCATTGCGACAGCACAAAAAACTCAGTTCACACCTGTTGAATAGGTATAGAAAATGTCTGTGATTTTGAGAAAGGAAAACAATGCTGAACTTTTTTGCTTTAACTTGTCATTGTGAAGTAAATGTTGATTGCTCAGTGTAAGGGCTATAGAAAAATGACACCACGTTCCTTTTGTCTTCCCCAGCATTGTCTGCTGTTCAAGTTCAAATGTGTCAGAAATAAAGTGATGGGATTTACTAGGTTACATGTGTCACACATCAGTCATGTGAATTAGTAGAGAGTGGGAACCTCCATACCACTGGTGGTACCGCTCCATAGAGGGATGTACAGACTACTAGCAGTGTTTTAAATAATGAAGCGCATTGTATTCATATGTGAATAAGGTCTATTAATTCCTAATAGGTAGGGAGAGATCTTCCAACTGTATATTAATGTGTTCCATTGATTCTCTCATATACAGCACGCCTTGGCTGGCAGCACAGTGACGGTTTCAAAGAGGGCCTTCCTGCGGCTTAATCGATCATGACCCTTTTTTGCCAGGAGCTGGCTGCTCTGGTGTTCACAAAGGAGGTCCTTGCACTGTCCACCCTGACTGGGAAGTCTGGGAAAGTGGGACCTTCTAAAAGACAACTGGACGTTGCCAAAGTGCAGGCCATAACAGGTAGGTAATTGTCTTGAGTCGTATGTCGATAATTTAAAGCTTCTGTGATTTATAAAGCAGCAGGATCACATGTTCAACACACCACCAGTGATGAAATATGTTTGACCTGCACTGGTAGGAATATTGGCATATCATATTGATATAGTTCCTCAATATTAATCCTGATTTTCTGTTCAAAAAATAATATTGGTTCAACAGGATTTCCTGTGTGGTCAAAATAGAAGAAACTGTTGTATGAATATGCTGTGTGACATCATTTCTCGTCTCTTAACAGATGCTGTTATTCAAGAGTTTCCGCAGACGAGTGCCTCGGACGTGCGAGCGGTCATCAGACGGAAGTGTAACAACGAGCAGTTCAACCAAAAGAAAGGAACATAATGTGGAGCATGTTTGTGTTTCTATTTAGTGAGCGAGAGTCTGCAGCGGTGCAATTTGTTTTGATGGTTCAGTGTTCTGTGTTGTTTTAATTTGAAACATGGTCATTCTGTTTTGTTTAGTAATAGATGTACCATATATATATATATATATATATAATATTTGAAATTCAATAAATGTTTTTGAACTTTTTATTATTGTTGAATCTTATTGTTCAAAACAAGATCAATTACATCAGATATTGTTAATATTTGTGGTTACACTTATCACAATGTGTTTTCTGTGCATGCATTACACTAGCAAACTTAGTTTTTCCTTTACTACTTTATTGACTTGAAAGCGAAATAAGTACCACATAAAATTCCAAACTTTTTATTTAAAGGAGACGCGTCATACTGCGTGTATAGAATCACAAGCACCTGCTACCTGGAAGGGGATCTGATCATTTAAACCACTATGAAGGCCAACACACAGTGTACTCAGGCAAAATGTGACCTTTGACTTTCGTGATGATAGAGCAAATTAATCCAATTTACAACGAAAGAGGAAACTAATATTGTATCTCACTAGAAACATTCCTTTTTCCTACAAAATTACATTCCAATATCATTGAACTGCAATTTCAATTACATTTTGAGGGACATGTTTTTCTCAATAATAAAATAATAAAAAGTTCAAAAACATTTATTGAATTTCAAATATATATATATATATATATATATATATATATATATATATATATATATATATATATATAAATAATAGTACATTGCCAATAATTGTACTATTTGCAAATATATAAAATATACTAACATTGTACGTCTAACAATTTGCAAATTAAATCTTTAAACACACTTTCAAATGAATGTAATATAGTGCATTTTCGAGAAATATAACAAACATATACTTAACAGAGAGCAAAAAAATTCTGATTTAAGTTTATATGGTACATGTATTACTAAACAAAACAGAATGACCATGTTTCAAATTAAAACAACACAGAACACTGAACCATCAAAACAAATTGCACCGCTGCAGACTCTCGCTCACTAAATAGAAACAGAAACATGCTCCACATTATGTTCCTTTCTTTTGGTTGAACTGCTCGTTGTTACACTTCCGTCTGATGACCACTCGCACGTCCGAGGCACTCGTCTGCGGAAACTCTTGAATAACAGCATCTGTTAAGAGAAGAGACGAGAAATGATGTCACACAGCATATTCATACAACATTTTCTTCTATTTTGACTACACAGGAAATCCTGTTGAACCAATATTATTTTTTGAACAGTAAATCAGGATTAACATTGAGGAACTATATCAATATGATATGCCAATATTCCTACCAGTGCAGGTCAAACATATATTTCATCACGGGTGGTGTGTTTACCACGAACATGTGATCCTGCTGCTTTATAAATCACAGAAGCTTTAAATTGTCTACATACGACTCAAGACAATTACCTACCTGTTATGGCCTGCACTTTGGCAACGTCCAGTTGTGTTTTAGGAGGTCCCACTTTCCCAGACTTCCCAGTCAGGGTGGACAGTGCAAGGACCTCCTTTGTGAACACCAGAGCAGCCAGCTCCTGGCAAAAAAGGGTCATGATCGATTAAGCCGCAGGAAGGCCCTCTTTGAAACCGTCACTGTGCTGCCAGCCAAGGCGTGCTGTATATGAGAGAATCAATGGAACACATTAATATACAGTTGGAAGATCTCTCCCTACCTATAAGGAATTAATAGACCTTATTCACATGTGAATACAATGTGCTTCATTATTTAAAACACTGCTAGTAGTCTGTACATCCCTCTATGGAGTGGTACCACCAGTGGTGTGGAGGTTCCCACTCTCTACTAATTCACATGACTGATGTGTGACACATGTAACCTAGTAAATCCCATCACTTTATTTCTGACACATTTGAACTTGAACAGCAGACGATGCTGGGGAAGACAAAAGGAACGTGGTGTCATTTTTCTATAGCCCTTACACTGAGCAATCAACATTTACTTCACAATGACAAGTTAAAGCAAAAAAGTTCAGCATTGTTTTCCTTTCTCAAAATCACAGACATTTTCTATACCTATTCAACAGGTGTGAACTGAGTTCTTTGTGCTGTCGCAATGACTTGTTATAACTATTAGTGATATTAGGATCTTAAAACATTTTCTGTAATACAAAACAGTACATGTGGCTGGTTACATTGACTTACCATATACTTCAGAATGAGATGTCCATCATCTTCCTCAAGTTGGATGCCTAGAGGATGGCCGCCCTTGAAAGCACTTGTCGCCTGTATGAAAGGATTACACTTGTTGAAATATCCCTCAAAACATCAATAATTACAAAAAATGTTTAGAATATATATAGGACCTATGGTGACCTTAAAATATACACTGACTTCATTATACATTCTCTTAATGGAATAATTAATTATCTTAGTTCTGCTTACATGACCCTACTACCTTTACTTATAGTTATTCTCATAAAGCACAACCTGGTGATTACCTTCACTTTACTGAAGCCTGCTTCTGGTGAACTCAGACTAGACTTACACAAAGTGAGCTTCTGCTGTTGCTCTGTAATGACTCAGCGTCATTGACTGAGCGGCAGCTTGCGTTACATTATGAGCGACGGTAACATTAACCCCTTGCTGTTTGAGAACATCTTCAACACCATTTACTAACGTGATTTCAATGTTAGCTTTGTCTAATTCTACCATACTGAAAAGATTTTAAAACATACTTGCAACCAGTCAGGAATATACAGTTGGCATTCAGCATGGCCAGTCTACAACTCATTAAATAGTCCATTAACATTTGCATGTTTGTGAAGTCCACACGCTACTAAAACAGTCTAAAAGCTACTCAAATTGAATTCACCTAGCATTACACTTGAGAGCAATATCATGTTAGGTTAATGTTAACATACATATCACCTTCACATTATGTTACCACATAACTAGGCTAGCTCTTGTAACGTTAGCTAAAGTAGCAACTAAGCTAACGTTAGCTGTTGTGACGTTAGCTAAAGTAGCAAACACACAATTGATAGTCAGCTAAATGATTTTTACTATCAAACACTGTTTTAAAGTGTAAAGAAAACTCTGTTTTAGAACAAATACAACACACATATGGTTATAAATTGCTTACTTACCGAAAACTGAGACCTGTGGACAGACAGCAGTGCACGAACTATATTGCATCAATGCACCGATTAATCGAAAACTTAATTATTGCTGTGTACATAGATAAATGAATATTAAACAGCATGTAGTCAACTACTGATGCTAACGCACTCCCATCGGCCCAGATTAATTAATTAATGTATTCATTTCTTGCATACGGTCATTATATTGCCTTCACTTTTATTTTGAAATATTCTTGTTCCGGGTTACCTGTTGTGCTCTGCATCTCGTTTTAAATGAAAAAAACAAAAAAGGGATTTGCAAAAACGAAATACGGCTCGTTATTTGACTTTGATTTTTCCGTTTTTGGTTTGAAACGAAAAACGAGAATACCATGGTATTTCCGTATTTTCGTCTGAACGGTAAAACAGATGACTAAAACGTACACGGACCCCCTTGTCGGATGGAACCATGAAGCTGCGCAAACGCCGTAGCTGCAGGGCAGTGTATGAAATCATTTCCAGCACCGATGTCAAAAACAGAACAGAAAACAAGCCGCGCCGTCTGGCAACGACCACAGGCCAGCAGATGCCAACAGTTCAAAAACCAATAGTCATCACAGAACAAGGACTCCAGTAGAGCAGGTAAGCTCTCAGTTTGACCAAATGTCCACAGTATTTCTATTGTATTCCAACACGGGAGGTCAAATTAATCCTGACCGTATTCCAACTCAGGGAGGTAGGCAAAAAGTCGGTCGTAATCCAACTCAGGGAGCAATCACAATACGTAAAGAAAACTAAAACAGCATTCATCCCAAGGGGGGAATTTGTTTGTAGCAGCAGCAAAGAAAGTTACAGAGTAAACATAAAAATGAGTGCTGGGCAACGATTACAATCGCATTGTTATGCGCAAAGTTCAATAATTAATGCAAAAGTAGTGTATTGCGCACTTTTATTTTAAAAGTACTGCTATATGAACAAAAGTGCAATAACATTTGGTTTGCAAACACTTTAAACAAATAAGGTTCTTTTTAACAGCAGTATTCTCTTTTTTAACAGCAGTTAATATACAGTTATAATGATTCTGATCATATATATTCAGCCGGTGTTCACAACTGTATCTTCATGTGTGTAATAGATGCAATTTGAAATATACACCTTGAAAACTGCAAACCTATCTACTTCATGTTTTTTTCCTTTTTTTTAATGTTTGTTAAATTCGGCAGCAGCAGGAAGAGAAGGAAGATATGCCACACAAACAGCTGTTCACCGCTCGCTGCCCGGTGTTACGGTTTAACTAGGGACCCTGTTAACTGGCGACCTTCAGCCGAATGCGTCTGTTGTTTTCATAGTTACGGCAGCTGTTAAACCATAAATGGCAATGCCATAAAATGAAGAATTTAACCAGCCAAGAACACAGAGTGCAAGTTTAGTTCATTATACTTTAATAAGTGAATGTCATGACTTTCACTTATTAACCAGCTGTATTCAAAAGTGCTCTGTGTTACACTTCAAAATGCTGCATGGTAAACGCGCAGTGCGGTCACAAGTTGATCTGGGTTCCCTCTGCAATCACCAGTTGATCTGGTTACCCCTGCTCTTAGGAGCGACTGCTGACTGTGTTTTACATTTTTCTATATGCTTCCAGCAATTCCGTCGTATCTATCGTGGCGTAATGGCACTGCCTCTGCCCGCCAATTGTTTTTCCACTCAATGATATGAGTTCGAAACCCGTCTACCTTTTTTTTTAAAAATTGTACATTTTTTTTAAACTGCGCTACAGAGTTCTTCTACGTAACACAATCATGTTTCCACAAAACAGACTCCAAAGACGTTTATGTGTTTTTTTTACCAACTTTATTATTTCAAAGGAAGGGGAATTTGCTCCCTTCCTGTTTCAACACAAACAACAAGCAAGCAAGCGACGTTTCAAACTCGAGTGGACTACTTTCCTCAAAATACTCTCCAACGTCGAATCTGGTATGTTTTGACCACAGACTGTAAATGAGAAGGTTTGACACTGTATTCCAAAACTAAACAATGCGGCATTCACGAGGACAGCTACGTGTTCTCTACCCATTCTCAACAGCTGCCGTAACTATGACAACAACAGACGCATTCGGCTGAAGGTCGCCAGTTAACAGGGTCCCTAGTTAAACCGTAACACCGGTTCTTGTGTTAAAAATGTCTGCTTAATAAAAAATTAAAAACTGCATTTATGTGCGATAATATAATTGTCGGCGTTAATTAATGAATGTGTTAACGCGTTAACTTGCCCAGCACTAATAAAACTATTAATTCTATTTTATACTGTGCATTTTTTATTTTCTTTAAATGTACTATATTCTGCTCTGTTATTTTATTGTATATATTGAGCATCTTTCATACTTAAATAGTATTAAATTAACTAACTAGGTTAAAAAAAAAAAACAGTAGTGCAAGGATCACCAACAGCAAACAACAACAGTGTAGCGGTGTTGTAGTCAATTGAAGGATGATCTGGCCAGAGGTGGGTGATTTGTTATAAAGTCTTGTTGCAGTGGGCAGGAATGTTCTCCTGAATCTGTCCTTGTGACAGCGGAGTCTGTTGGAGAAAGTCTTCTGTTTTCATAAATAATGAAATTCCATCCGAGAGCAATACAACCAGGGCCATTATATGGTTCATGTGTGATGAGTTAACGAGGTGAAACGACTTGAAATACTGAAAGTTAAATGTGAAAGAAAATGATTCAACCTAGTGGTTTCGATATTGCATCAATTTCCCCAAGTTTAGCCTTACAGGCAGCTGCTGCCACACATCCTGCTCTGCAATGCGAACGGTGTTCATTTGTAGATGCACAAGTGTTGTGGTAAAGCGTGGTTCACATTAAGGTTATTACCTAATGCCAACTGTTTTACCAGAGGCAGTATTTGTACGCTGCACGAATATAAATGCTGCCTGATAGTCTCTACTTTGGTAATATTAAACCAGGGCGGAACCCCATGTTTGTAGTCCACTCCTGCTGTTTTGACAGTGGTGCTAGCGATTAGCACGCGGATTTCTATGATCGTGATTTGAAGGGTCCGTTAAATGTAACATTAAATTCATTCAAAATCTGAAAGATTACATTTGGAGAAGATGCAGGATGACGCGCGCTACCTCAAACGGTGAGAGCAAACAAAGCTAACATGATTGTTATTTCAAGATGTTTTTGGTAAACGGTATATGTTGTTGTCGTTAACGATGACTAGCCTTACTACAATACCGCTCGTATGTTAATATAATTAAGATATGGCAGCACAGTGTCTCAGCTCTAATTCTAGACGTTTAATAAGCACCCAGGTTAGATGAGACTAAGGAGTGTTTGGTAAGTATTTAGCCTTGATGGCTGCGGTTCTATGGCATGGAGAGAAGCCTCACCAATTGTCAAACTTTGGGCAGTTTCATATTTACTTGCTCGCTGGGTAAAGCTAGTATCAAGTGTACGATGTCTTAAGGACATTTGTAAAGCACTATGACACATCAATGAATTCGGCATGTTATGTAATCCACAGATAAATACTTACGTGAAAGAATCTTGCATGTCTCTCCCAAACCAACCCTTGGAGGATAGCGGTAGCTCATAGCTAGCGTAGTGTATCTGTGTGTATCAGTACAAGGAACTACGAGGGGAATTTCAACAATACCGAATCGACCACAAGACTTCAAAAATCATAAGGAACGTATTTCATTTGCCTACTGACCTATATTTTCGTCGGTAACTACAACGCCATTAAAGCGACAGATTGTGAAACGGGGTTTGGCATTACATCCCCTCAATGAAGGGGGCTGGGATACCTGGGTGACAGCTAACACAGCTAGCAAGCTAACGTGAAACGGTGACCGATCAAATGCCTTGCTAATTAGCTGTCTAATGTTGAATTGGGTCAATGTCTAAGAGTTAACACGTGTGTGCTGAGCTAATCTTTCTTATTATCTAGCCCTTTATGGAAACATGTTAATAAGCAGCCAGTAAGGTATGTCTCTGCATGTCGCTGTCTGGGCGTGTCTTCCCATCGGTATTGTTTGGGTGGATGGTTAAAACTTAATGACGTTATCTCCATTTAACTTGTGTATTTTTCTTATTATTATTTGCTTTATGAGCCTTTAAAAGTCAGTCATCAACATTCAGTGAAAGATGTATGATATAAACCTCCGTTCTGGGGCAACGTTACGTTCCAAATGTGGAAAAAGGAGACACATTTGTTGGCTGAGGTCACGCTGAATGACCCCACTGATTTATTGTAGAATTCACTGATTTGAGACTTAAGTCCAATGCGAGGGTTATGAAATATGTATTTAAAATTAGTTAACTGGAGTCTTAGACAGTTACGGGAAAACATCAGTTTGAGGTCTTGTTTACTTATCTGTCTGTACATTATCACCCAAAGCAAAGTGACTGCGGGCAGTCTGGATGTCCATCCCACAGAGAAGGCCCTTGTGGTCCACTATGAAGTGGAGGCGTCCATACTGGGAGAGGGTGGAGGTCATATGCTGGGCGAACGAAAGGAGGGACAAAAAATGTGAGTGTACTTTACGAGAATTTTAAGAACTCCAATGATTTGTTTTTTTTTCTCCATCACTTCTTCTTTCTTTAATTTAATTCTGATGGAATGATACAAGTTTGTCATTGAACTTTTTTAATGATTACCATTTATTTTCTATTTGTATTATCTTCCTTCTTTCGCCATCCACTCCAGATTCCATCGTTCTCTACCTCTTTTAATTCATATTTATTTTTTCTCATTGGAACTGACTTAGGGAAGGTTTTATACAGGCAGGTTCTTGAAATCACCATTGGGTTACTCTTACCTCTCTAGGACTAGCTTGCCATATAATTGTCATTTGCTTGGTATGCTTAAATGGTATGAACAAATTTTTCTTTGCAATGAAGGTTACTAAGTTTTGAATTTCACATCTTTCCTGCATTCTTCTGTTGAAAGCTTTAAGATAAATACATAAATGAAGTTCGACCAGTGTCAGATCAACCTTTTATTGATCTGTCACCATGCTCTTTTTCCCTTCAGTATCCGAGTGAAAAGTCTTTCTCCGAGCACAGATGTGGGAGCCTTGGCCAAGAAAGTGGTGGAGGAGTGTAAACTCATCCCTCCTTCCCGTTTGCCCCAGGTGGAGCAGCTCCTCTACTACTTGCAGAACAGGAAGTCGTCACCCGTCGAGGGCAAAAGTCAGTCATGTCACCATTTTTACCCCCTTGCTGTAGAGTCTAAAGCGCCTGTGGAACGAGGCTGTGTGCGTAATCGATCATGTATGATTAATGTAAATGCGCTCTCTCTTTCTCTCAAAGACAGTAGCTTACATGTAACTATCACAACAATAAATATGAATTTCCCCTTCCCTCTCACAGACCAACAGCTAACCAGCTAGCTAGCCCTACCACATCTACCGGCATCAAAACTGAAAGGAAGTTGTAAAGTAGTAAAGCCCGCCTCTTGCTCGATTTGATTTGCTGCCTGGGCCACGTGTAACATTGATGAGCGGTGCGACTCCGTGCCTTGCACTGAAAAGTTAAGATTATAAGATATGAACTTTTACCAGCGTCTAAAAAACGCTCTAAAAGTGCAAAATGTTGTGAAAGAGAGGAGCACAGGTCAGGCTCGCCATACCGCAGAAAAAATGTTTTGCTGACAACGTGCCTCCGGCAACGCACTTCTGGCAACCTTTCACACGTAAAGCTTTACTTGGAGGCTGAAGAAACGTTGTTCAATTGATTGAATTCTTTTATACGTAACTTGAATTACAATCAGCTGATTCCTCATCGAATGCTACTCTTTCTATGGCCGACAAATCACATCACAGTGTGGGTGTAAACATTGCTCAACGCCAACTTTTCCAATGTAAAGTAGATCATTTCATTAGTCTGTAAACATTCCAAAACCACTAAACCTGTAAGGACTGAGGAATGGCAGATTTGAGGAGTGTTACATCAGTGTTTACCAGTACATTAATCAGCCATGTAGATCTTGTTACGTGTACATAGTTGAATACATGATGAGAAGATTGTACAGTGTTTATTGATGCAGTGAGGACATTTTCCCACTGGTTAATATATTCTGTAATGTTTCTATAATGTTGTCTGTCTGTGTTTTTGTCTCACCAGCGGAGAAGAAAGAGAAAAGAACAGTGAAACCCAGAGAGCTGACACCGTTTGAAGGAATGGAGGTAACAAAGGAAAGCACTGACTGACTCTGCCTGTTTGTTCATGTGTCTTGTTGCTTCACAGCCGTTTCAGTTTGATCTCAGTTCTCAGACAGCACTTTGTAAATTTAATTCTGTATTTTTCATGATCGTTGTTCTTCTCTCTAATCTGATTTGAGGCCTCTGTGTCTTACAATAATCTATGACTCAACATTTATTTATTTAATTCTATTGAATCTAACTTACAACATGGCTGAAAGAAAAAACCTCAATCAAATCTCATGTTTATTGTTCACTGGAAAAGAGTGCTGCAGGAATGAGTCCTAAAACCCAGAAATGACTCGGCATTGTTGCCTTTCCGGTTCCCTCTATAGAAGTCAATGGGTGGTCAGACGCCTGATCTGTGCTTAAGACGAGACTTTATTGTTTTGTTCTGTTTTGTTCTTACTTCAGGCTTCAAAAGTCATTATTTGTGAAGATTATCTTGCTGAACAAAACATGGAAGTATCATAAATGTTTGTTTGCCACAGAGCTTATTTTTTGCACAAATCCAAAATCCATTGGAAAAATCCCGTTGTCTTTTTGTGGAGGGAACCAGTGTGACGCTAACTTCCAGGGTTTACCTACAAAAATACGTCACTCCTCCAGCACTCTATTGCGCCACGCCTTGTTATAAGACAATGACAGTATTTGTGATTGTCTGTGTAGTTAGATGAGGAAGCCAGTATCACCAGAGTGGATGAGTACATTGAACTGCTGTATGAAGGCATCCCAGAGAAGATCAGAGGCTCCGCTCTCATTCTGCAGCTCGCCCGCAACCCTGACAACCTGGAGGAGCTGCTACACAACGGTATTCCATCAGTCCACTGGCTTAGTTTGGTGGCATGTTTAGCGAAGTAGCTCTAACCTATGTTTACATCAGTGGCGGGCCGTGCATTTTATACCTGGGCCTTCTGTGCTGTCCTACTGAGCTACGGTTATTTGTTGGTGTAATAATACACGTATTCGTATTAAACGACATTTTCCATGGACTGCGCTCACGTCACAGACAACGGGATCTGTGACCTTTTGAACCCGGAACAATAACAAAAAACCGAAATAAGCCCGTGATGACGGGATGCTTCGTCATTAACGGACAAGTCAGAATCAATGTAACTAACACAATAGGCTCGTTCGAGTTGAACTGCGCCTCGCCGGAAAGCAGATGAGAGCAGGCGGACGTAGAAAGGGGCGTTGACAAAAAACTGCGTTCAAGTCGGACCGTTTTCACCCGCCTGCTTCTTCTTCTTCTTTTGCTTTTTATGGCGGTTGGCAAACAGCTTTCGGGTGCATTACCGCCTCCCACTAATCTGGAGTGTGGACTAAGGACTCTAATACGACAACCAAACGAAAATAAATACATATATACACACACATACATATACATATGTGTGTCAATAAATAAAGATATGTATAAATATATATATATATATATATATATATATATATATATATATATACACATATAGAAAAAATAAAATAGAAAAAATAAATAAGAATTCATTTCTTTCTCAAATTCTATTCATTAGTGTTGTTGACTCTAAATATTCAAGAAAACGTTTCCAACATTTGTCACTAAAGCTTTTCTTTAGTACATCAATGATATTTTCCTCTCCAATCTCTCTTAGACCTTTTTTCAAAACTTCTCTCGCTGACTCGTACCTCTGACAGGACAATAAAACATGGTCCACGGTTTCTTCTTCTCCACAAAATGTACACTTTCCATTATTATGCTTTATAATAACATAGAGGGAACTGTTCAGACCAGTATGGCCATTCCTTAGTCTTGTCATAAGCATCTCCTCTTTTCTAGTTCGTCCACTAGATCCTGCCCTCCCAACCAATGGTTTATTTTTAAACAGATATCTTCCTTTACTCCCTTTATTACATTCGTTCTGACATATCTTTTTGATTTGTCCCTTAATCACCACTTTAGCTTCTGACTTACTTATATTTACATTAACATTATTTTTCCCACTCTTCAAAGCCCTTTTTGCTGCTTTATCCGCCTTCTCATTGCCATCGACTCCAACATGGACCCACACAAAATTAACCGCTATCCGCATTTGATGGATTCTTAAAAATGATTGTAGAATTTTAGTTACTTTTCTCATTGCTCTTCCACACTGACTTGGTTTAAGTCAGTGCATCTCCTGACAGAACACCTCCACGGTTGAATTTCAGCCTGCATGCTCATTTCTTTCAGCCCAGAAGCTGAGCAGCTAATAGTGGTAGCGAGTGCGATACGTTAGTATCGCTCTCGCTTCAGTTGGCCAAGATTTCTAAAAATTCTTTCTTTGTATTGGTCTTAAGTAATATTCAAATTTTCTGAGATACTGAATTTGGGATTTTCCTTAGTTGTCAGTTATAATCATCAAAATTATAAGAAATAAACATTTGAAATATATCAGTCTGTGTGTAATGAATGAATATAATAGACAAGTTTCACTTTTTGAATGGAATTAGTGAAATAAATCAACTTTTTGATGATATTCTAATTATATGACCAGCACCTGTATATACAACTGCTTTCATTTTAGGGATAGTAATGATGCAACACATTTCTTCCATCATTAATCACTTATTTTGTACTTTGATGTGTTTACTAAGGAGCTGGCTGTAATGCACATCAATATGGCCATAAATAATAAAAACATCAGCAAAAAGGTCAACAAAAAAATCTTAAGAGTAAAAACTTCTGGTGAAGTAAACAATCTACTGTTATAAGTTTCTGTAACAGGCAACAACCGTGTGTGTGTGTGTGTGTGTGTGTGTGTGTGTGTGTGTGTGTGTGTGTGTGTGTGTGTGTGTGTGTGTGTGTGTGTGTGTGTGTGTGTGTGTGTGTGTGTGTGTGTGTGTGTGTGTGTGTGTGTGTGTGTGTGTGTGTGTGTGTGTGTGTGTGTGTGTGTGTGTAGAGGCGGCTCTGGGTGCTCTGGCCAGAGTATTGAGGGAGGACTGGAAACAGAGTGTAGAGCTGGCTACCATCATCATTTACATCTTCTTCTGCTTCTCCAGGTAATACACACACACAATGGCACACATTCCTCTGGTGTGTCGTACTGTTCTACTTCATCCGTTCACACAGTGCGCCTCTTCTCCCCTTCCTGCAGCTTCTCGCAGTTTCACGGCGTGGTGAGTCATTATAAAATCGGTGCGTTGTGCATGAGTGTTGTGGAACACGAGCTGAAGAGACATGACGTGTGGCGCGAGGAGCTGCGCAAGAAAAACAAGGCTTATATCCTTCATCTGCTGTCGCCTGTTTTTTAAATTTATTTGTATTTATTTATTTGCACATATACACGTTTATAAGAAAGTAAGTATTTTAGAAAAAGTTTAGACATGCTGCAGGAAAGGTTAGATGCCAAAAATGGCTCATGAAGATACCTCTCCTATTAGATAGCAATAGTCATCAACTAATCAAAGTCCTGTTTTTGAATAACGATCATGTAGAGTGTATTGTAGTGATGGAAGCGGGTTGTTCCAAAGAGGTGTGTGTGTGTGTGTGTGTGTGTTCGTGTTCGTGTTCTCCTTCTCCTTCCTTAACACTGGTTTGTGTACGCGAGTCAGCACCAGAGAACGGCTCTCTGAGAAGAGACCAGGACAAAGCTGTGAGGAAATACCATGGCCTTCTGTCCAAACAGGAGCAGCTGCTCAGAGGTGGGCTGGCCCTTTAACACTCAAACATTGTGCTGGTGCAAGAGCTGGTGTTTTTCTTTGCTGCGCCGTGAATGCAGTGTTGGTGCAAAATTGTGAAATCCAAATAAAAGCTTGGTTGGCTGTTTATTTTTCCGTTAAAAATTCCATAATAACCATTCAGCACATTGTAATTCAAGTGGTACACCGGGGTCGGCAGTTAACAAAAAAGACAAAATACAGCCATTATCCTGCAGCTCCGAGCACACGTCTTTGTACGCGCTTCAAACAGTAACCCATAGTCACTAATGGCAAACATCCTCCCGATCATGATCGTGATCCCGCTGCTGTTCTATGAGAATCACAATGATATTCTCTTTGCAAACGTGTGGGCCTTTAAAGCCCTTTGAGACGACATGCTGTGATTCAAGACTCCAGCTACAAGATCAGAGAAGCATTTCAGAGACGGAGAGAAAGTGTTGCTAATAGTTTAGCCTCTAATCCTTTGGCTACGGTTAGCAAAAGGCTAAACTATTGGCAACATTTTCTCTCCATCTCTGGAAGACTTCACTGATTTTCCGACTCTTTTTGATAAGTTCCTTGTTTGGGTTGCTCTGCAGTGGGCGGTTGTTGCCATTGCTGGAATAGCAACTCTCTCCCTTTTCCTTCTTTCCCTCTGACTGTCTCTCAGTGTCTCTTTACCTCCTGCTGAACCTTGCTGAGGACACGAGGACGGAGTTAAAGATGAGGAATAAAAACATCGTTGTTCTGCTCGTCAAAGTCCTTGAGCGGGATGACGAGGAGCTGCTGGTCCTGGTGGTTTCCTTCCTCAAAAAACTGTCCATCTTCCTGGAGAACAAGAATGACATGGTGAGCGTAGATGTTCTTTAGAATTCGTCCTGTCAGCCCAGATCAATGCAGCGATGAGAGACAGAGAGAAAACCTGGATATCGTTTTACGTATTCATTTACACTGAGACCCAGCGCTGTTGAGTCATTGCCAGAGTGTCACTACAAGAGTCTACAAATGAGGTGATTGACTTGTTAAACCATGAACCAAGTAACAAAGTGCATTTCGTCCTCATATCAACCTCAAAATGACAGATCCAATACAAAAATAAATCACCAACAGGGGGAGCAGTATTATGGACTGAATATTGCTTTTGTAAAGCAGTAACCAAAGGTGGGGGGGCAATAGAAAGTGCTTTGAATTAGTAAATGGCAGATAGACTTTGCTGGTATACTACAGATTCTAGGTGTAGCAGCAGGGGAGGAGAGCTCCAGGGCACAGAGCTTCAGCACCCTTACTGGCATGCCTCCTCTTTCTCGGTTTGATTGTCAGTGGACACTGTACCAAATCAATGCGGCCTTTTCACCCACATCAACGTCATGAACACGATTACCATCCATTTGACCCTTTGTTTTCAACCATACAAAGGGGTTTTCATACGGCGTAAATAAAGCATTTAACTTTTACATTCTTTGTGTAAACCTTTTTAGGTAAATCTAATTTGAAGTCTCTTATTTATTAATCTTGTGAAGGGTTCATTGCATGGATGGAATATGGTCCCATAAAAGTATAAAATGCAAGTCTCCTTCAAAAAAGAATTCCAAGGCCCATTCTAGGGTTTGTGCAAAATTGAAATGCCTCTATTCTACATGGCAAACATGTATTAAAAATGTTTTCGATATTATAGATTTTCTCCAAATGATATAAACACGGAACACCTGAAGGCTCCAAAGAGCACCTGTGTGTGGGATCACCACAGAGATCCATCTCCTAACTGGTCTCTTACTTTGAACTAAAGCACCCAATGCATTGAGATGTCTCTGTTAGTGCTTTTGTGTGCACACATTGTTGATGTCCACGTGCTTGTTAAGGGAGCAGCGGTTCCACCTCTTCGGGTCTCTCTGTTTGCAGCACGATCCGTGATTGTGATGCTCGGCGAACAGCAGATCTTGATCGTCACTGTTTAGTTGCGATACATAATTCCTTCAGAAGAGGCTTTTGGACCGAATGTTAACACACTGTTTGTTTTGGTCAGTAATGTACGTGTGGCTCCGCTATAGATTCCATTAAAGGCTCTTTGGATCCTCTCCCAACACCTGGTTTCCAGCAGTTCAGATCTTGGTCTTGCAGAAGTGACCGGGTCAGTTATTGTTGGGAGGGTGGGTCTTGGGTAACACCCAGTGAGGTCTTTACTCTTTGAAATGTTTGCCTGGTGTCCATGTTGCTGAATTCCTGTTCAAGTTTGTATCCGAGTTTGGCTTCAAGGATACGACGAGGGAAGCAGTGTTTTTGCGTTTAAAGTTCCCTCAAGCTGTAATTGTTTAATCCAGGATTTAATTTGGGATTTTTTCTTAATGTCGAAACTAAATGTGTGGTAGTGAAGTAGTCTGTGATCACAGAGCCCCATCAAATAGTGTCTGTGTTGATGATTTTCAGGCTGAGGTGGATACTGTGGAGCGATTGGCTCGTCTGGTCCCCTGTGACCATGAAGACCTGTTGAACCTGACTCTGCGTCTGCTGCTCAACCTCTCCTTTGACTCTGGACTCCGAGCCAAGATGGTGGAAGTTGGACTGTTACCTAAATTAACGGCTTTGTTGGGTAACACTAACGTATACTTTATATACTGTCTATATTGCATGTACAGTACAATATACTGTATTCACAGTACAGTAGCCATGTGAAGAAGTTTTTGCATAATATCTTAAGATGGTAGTGTTACTTATTTTCCCATTTTAAGATTTGTTTGTCGTCATGCAGGTGATGAGAACAACCGTCAGGTTGCCATGCGTATCCTGTATCACATCAGCATCGACGACCGCTTTAAGGGCATGTTTGTTTACACTGACTGCATACCTCAGGTACGATGTCATCATGTGAAAATCACTTTAAATCAAACTTCAAGGAGTAATATGTTACACTGACTAGCGTTTAAGATGGTAAATGGACTGTACTTGTATATTTCTTTTCTAGTCTTCCGACCACTCAAAGCACTTTCACACTACATGTCATCGTTCCCCCATTCACACCCTGATGACAGGAGCTACCATGTAAGGTGCCACCTGCACATCAGAACTAACTAACATTCATACACCGCAGGAACAGCCTGCGGGAGCAATTTTGGAGTTAAGTTTCTTGCTCAAGGAAGGTCGACCTGCGACTAGCGGAGCCGGGGATCGAACCGCCAATCCTCTGATTGAAGGACGACCCTGCTCTCCACTTAGCCACAGGGGGTACTGCAGGCACATTTTAAAGTGTTGGAGAGAGTTGGCCCCCCCCCCCCCCCCCCCCCCCCAGCGCAAGATGGACGAACCGAATTTGAACACATCATTGATTCAGTCACAAAAATGTAATAAACTTCTAAAACAGGTATATGGTTTAGATAAACAGGGCATGAGTTACGTTTCTCAAGTACTCGATGTGGATGTCAGTATGTGTTCAACGTAACGTTACAGAGTTATCGCTGTTGCTTCCATGGCAACAGCACGCTGTGTTTGCTTGCCAATTTGTTTCATATCTGGCAACCCGAGGTGCCGAGATGGGCAGTGGGTGGGGTCACACAGGGCAAAACAAAAACAGAAGTTCGGCACCGGAATGGAAATTTGTTGTTGTAGAAGCCAGGATTTCAACTTAATCTCTGAGGACATATCATGGTGATTTAATATAGTAAATATTTGACATGTTGTTAAATGAATATGAACTGTTAACCTCAACATTTACATTGACTTTGATAGTTCTAGAGTTACAGGTGAAACTGGTGTGTGTGTCTAGCTAATGCAGATGCTGTATGAGCACGGTGAGGAGGAAACCGAAGCTGAGCTCATCTCCATCTGCATCAACCTGGCTGCAAACAAAAGGAACGCACAGCTCATGTGTGAAGGTATATCTATCCGAGCTGCATGTACTGCAGGTTTTTTCCCCACTTAAGCTTTTGTTTTGGTGGGGGATTCTTTCCTTTTCCGAGGCAAATTTGTGATTTTTGGGCTGTATAAGTTAGTTGACTTGAATTTAATTTTAAGGCCAGATAATGGCTCACTATCTCTGCAAAATCCTCCAAATTCCATAAACTTTCTCCACGGGTAGAGCTTGTATTTCATGTTATTTGTAGAAGCAGATTGCATAGGATTGTTTCTGACTCAAGTGATCTAAACATTTACAATAACTCCATGGTGTCGTTAAGTCCAAAAGTCAAGAGAGATAGAAGTAGTCATTTCCTCATTGTTTTTATCTAAATATTCTGCTTCAATCCATATTTGTTGGTGGGTGGGTGGGTACACAACCCAGTTTGATTGTTTGTGATTTTTGGACAAACAATTCTTTTGTTTCACTGAACAAGAGTCTCTGTTTGTGTCTCCGTCTGTAGGAAATGGGTTGAAGATGCTGATGAAGAGAGCTCTGAAGCTGAAAGACTGCCTCCTGATGAAGATGATCAGAAACATCTCTCAACATGACGGACAGACCAAACCAGTGTTCATAGTGAGTTAGACATGCACAAGAAAAAGATCCCAAAAGGTTTATGAATAACTGAAGTTTTGAACAAGTATTGTTGGTATTGGTATAAGTATCAGTATAACTGTTAGTGGTAGTAGTGCAAGCAGGAGGAGCAGTCTTTTATTTTAGGAATAATGTCTCCTGTCTGCGTCTGTTAGGACTATGTTGGTGACCTGGCAGCAGAGATCCGGGCAGAGGAAGAGGAGGAGTGGCTTCTGGAGTGTCTCGGGACGCTGGCCAACCTCACCATCCCTGACCTGGACTGGGAGTTGGTGCTGAAGGAGTACAACCTGGTACCCTACCTCAAAGACAGACTTAAACCAGGTGCGGCTTAGATTTAGAGAATACGCATGAGGCTGAGATATCAACTTCAGATTTAACTTAACCCTTAACTATAATGTGCACCAGTTTTAGGGCCCAACTGATGGAGCCACACTTTTAGTAAAGTTATTTTTGCATTGGCATATACATGTATGCAGCATATACTGTATGCAAAAAAACCCTCTATCTTTCATTGGCTGCAGTGTATGTATATTATTGCAATTTTAATTTATAGTTTAATAAATGAAATAAATCATTTTATTTACAGTGAAACTTCAGAATTTACTGATATCATATATTCCCTGTTATTAGGGAATATATACCGGACATCTTTTTTTTACATTCAGAGCTCCTATTGAGGTCTTGAATGAAGCTTTGAATGTCTGACGTTATCAATAAAAGTACTCTTATTGGAATAAAGTGTTTCATCGGATTAAATGACGTAGGTTTTTTATTAACTCAACTTTCTATAATGAATATAATTAATGCATGTTGTTTTTGAAAGGCTAAACCAATATGGTTTGAAGCGGTATATTTAGATAGTTAGATAAAAACATATTGTGAATTTTGGAAATGACTACAATGCAGCCACCACTGGAATCTAATTCTACAAATAGTATAGTAATACTAATAATATAAGTGTAGCCTGATCTTTATCTGCAACTGTGCAGAAATGAATAAATGAATAAATATGCAAAAACAAATCTGTGCATCATTTGAATATTGATTTAGAATTCAAAACGCTATGAATGAAGCTTCAAATCTTTTCTGTGTAGCCCTAATTGTTCCTGTCATCTAAAGTTTAGTATTCGAGTGTAAAATATCCTACCTCAGACATATTTTTCTCACAACTCTAAAGATACATCATCTGACATAATATCATTGGGTTTTTATTGGTCCAAATGTCCCGAACACAGCAAAATAAGAAGGAAAGAGAAAACCCAGGCAGAGTGCAGGGTCTCTTTAAATAGAGACACCACACAGAGGAATTATTGTTGTATCAGTCTATACAATGTCTTTTAGGAAATTGTTGCATATTATACCCTTTTTAATAAAGTTACATCTTCTAGAATCGTTTGTGTTCCAGGCTCAGCAGAGGATGACCTCATCCTGGAGGTGGTGATTATGATCGGAACAGTTTCCATGGACGACGCCTGTGCTGCCATGTTGGCGAAATCTGGCATTATTCCTGCCCTTATCGAGCTGCTGAATGGTAACACACACACACAAACGTTTACGCACCCTTTTGAGATTTAGAATTTTCCGATGCTCTCTGATGTTAAAGTCTTCAAGATTCAATAATTGATCGCCAAATCAGCCGCAGTAACAACAAAACATATAATCTGACAGCACACAAGGAAAGGAAAGCTGCCAAAATAACAGGAGAGTAACTAGACTATAGTGCAAACAGATGGCTCAAGTTAAAGTGCATGTGCTTGTTAATACGACCGCTGAAGCATTTGGTTTGCAGGATGAGTGCTGCTGTAGAAACGACGTGTTCTAGTCTTACATCAAAACCTGTTACCACTCTGACGGCCCGCCCGCCGTCTGAACTTCTACTAGGTACTATGACTTCATGCTATGGTACCATTGTGTTTTCCAGCTAATAAGTCCTAGCCATAGTTAACTGCAGGCATCTGTTGGCCGAAAAAAAATCCAGGTGGAAATAAAAACCTTCTGTTTCAGTGTGTTGTAAACTCTATAGCTCAACTGTTTGTGAAGAAACTTCAGAGTGTTACCTTTCAATAGAGACTAAAACCATACATGTACTCCCAATGGTTCAATAAGAGCTGTCGGTTTACCTTGGGTACGCCTTGGATAGGCGTTTGAGGCAAATTTTACAGGAGTGATAAGAGGTTTTAAACTGTCTTTAAATCAGAGGTAGCCAACACGGTGCCTGCAGGGACCACGTGAGTCGCCCGCAAGGCATGTTCTAAAAATAGCACTAGTATGAAGGCAAATAACTGTCAAAATCCGAGAGTGCAAATAAGATCCACGCACGCGCGTGTGTGTAGAGGTCCCGCGCGTGCAAATTAAACAGCAGCGCGCATATATTATTTTGACAAGTGCTTTCACATCACTCCGCGCAGGATATCTCTGCTCGTGCGAGCAATATTGCAGCCTGCGAGGAGAAAGCCATGCTTTTGCGTGCGAGGGGCGTGGCCTAGCGCGGGACTACATCACTGCTCTTCTGCTCGCAAAACTTAATAATAAAGTTAATAATTATTGTGAGGAATAATTAACATTGACATGTGATCAGACAGTCTCTTCACATATATTATTATTATTAAAAGGTGATCTGTGCAACTTTGTTATTCAGGAAGTTTGTATCAAACAAGTAGCCCTTCGTACTACTCGGTACCCTTGAAGTAGCTCTCAGTTTCAAAGGGGTTGGTGACCCCTAGATTAAAAGAACAGTCTTCTGGATGATGGTGAGGAAGGGTGTCTTGCCATCTCAGGGAGAAGGAGATTGTAGTTTTGTTGTTTGTTTGTTGACGACCAGTAGTAGTTCTTTAATTTAGGTACAGATGTACCTGTTTCACAGAGGTCTGATTAAAATAAATCACTTTTATTTTGTTTGAATGAAATAACCCAATGACATCAAGGTCAATTTTTTGTTTATTTACTTTTGACAGTGACGTTTTGAAGGGCACACACAGAGACAGATATCACACCTCATATAGAAAATAATGATGTCCTGCTTTCCAAATGTTCTTCTGTTTGCTGAATGCAGCCCAACAGGAGGACGATGAGTTTGTGTGCCAGATCATCTACGTCTTCTATCAGATGGTGTTTCACCAAGCTACACGAGACGTCATCATCAAAGACACCCGTATCCTTCCCACACTGCACTCTGTCTACCCCAAATTTACACACAAATGAGAATCTCGTGGCTGGCTTTACAGCTGCTGAAGTTGAAGTGAGACAAGTTTACACACTGTAAAACCACCCAAAGAATGTCTTTCTTTAATGGTCTCTGTAGAGGCTCCAGCCTACCTGATAGACCTGATGCATGACAAGAATGCTGAGATCCGAAAAGTGTGCGACAACACCCTCGATATTATTGCTGTAAGTGAACCCTTTGCTGATGCACTCGCATGGAAGCAACCTGAACTAACTAAAGGGACACATTAGGCTTGAGCGGGATCTGTTTTTTTCATACATGCAAGGTTACAAGGTTACTTTATTTGTCATTGTACAAGAGGGTCGCACAACAAAATGCAGATTGTAGTCCCAGTCTGCTACATAACAAAACACAAAAAAAATATATTATATATGGAGAGTGGAGGATGAGTTAAGGAGTCTCACAGCCAGAGGAAAGAAGCCGTTCTGAAGTCTGGTGGTTCATCAGCTGATACTTGTGTATCTCTCTCCAGACAGCAGCAGGTTAACAGGTTGTAGCTATGGTGGGTTTTGTCTTTTAATATCCTTTAGCTCTTAGCAGGCTCCTCTTCTCACCAATATCACTGATGCTTATGGGTATGATGTTTTGATCACCCGCTGTAGAGCCCTCCTGTCCTGTCTCGTGCACATCCCATGATAGTTTGTAATGTTTCCAGTCAGGATGCTTTCTGTTGCTCCTCTGTACAAGTTGACAAGAACGTGGTACAAGAAGTTTGCGTTCTTAAGTTTCCTAAAGAAACACAGCATTTATGAGTTTTCTTCACCAGATGGAGATGTGTGATGACCATGTCAGGTTGTTTGATTCTCAGGAACTTAGGCTACATCCACATTACTCCGTTTCCATTTTAAACGCATATGTTTTGCTATGTTTACACTGAGCGTCCACACTACGCCGGCGTTTTCGAGCACTGAAAATGGAGGAGTTTGAAAACGCTCTCGAGGACGGATAAGTTTGAAAGCGGATAAGTTTAGAAACGATGGCGCCCACCCCCGCCTTCGCTACTTGATTGGTTATTAGCAGTCACGACGTATCCTTCCCTGATTCGTCACACCCCTTATCACAAACAACAGCCTTGATTACCGATCGACTACCAGCTTAATTTAACATGGACAACTGATTACAGGTGATGCTTACCTTGTTGTCTTTACTAGCAGCTGTTGTTCAGTTAAAGTCTGCATTTCTGTGGAGGAAGCAGATGTTATTGGAGCGATCAGCGAGCGGCGTGACCAGCAGCGTTATCAGACCTACTGAGCGGACATCTGAAGTCACGGTTAACGGCTTTAGGGAGGGTGATGGACGCAAAACAGAGGACTTTCCTGTCCTTATTAATGCTTATTTTGTTCTGCACAACTATTGTGAAGTCCGCAGATAAAGTGTAAAGGAACAAAAGCAGTAATTGCTCTCCAGTAGGACAGAGACTTCAGACACCAGCAGAGCTACGAGTGAGAACAACAAAACCGAGGGAACGAGTGAGAGACGTGTGTTGACGTGTGTTGAGCCACACTCATGCCCAGTGCACGTGAATAGTCACGTGATATTCGTTTTCAGGCGTTTTAGTCTGGACGGAGATCATCTCGAAAACGACGCTGAAGCGCCGTGTGGACGGAGATCGTGTGAACACAGCATTATGCCGTGTTCACACCAAACGCGGCGCCGCGTTATCGCGTCATTCGCGCCGCCGGTCTCGCCAGGGACTATTTGTAGTCATTCGCGTGAATCGCGCTGGACGCGCCGGAGAGGGGGCAGGGCTTATCGCCCTGAAACCGTTCAACTGTCCGCCATTAACCATGGAAAAAATAACCTCTATTTCTGCTTAGTACCTGTTGTGGAAGTCCCAGATATCACGGGAAACTAAACGCCGTCATGTCTGGGTTCATAACATTGTCCAGAGGAGCTCCGTGGATTTTATCGAGGTGTATTCACTGTGTCTAGCAAGCCACAATCATATCTTCTAAATACCGTGGTTTACCTTGATGCCAAGCCTATAACCATCAGAGAGTCATTTCTTTATTAAGGAATGTCTATGTCAGTAGGTTGTTCTCTAATTGATTTCCTTTTTTCCTTCATCCTCCAGGAGTACGATGAGGAGTGGGGGAGGAAAATTCAGTCTGAGAAGTTCCGTTTCCATAACAACCAGTGGTTGGAGATGGTCGAGAGTCGCCAGGCTGACGAGTCTGAACCGTATCTCTACGATAATGATGACAGGACTGATCTATTCTACAGCGCAGGTACACACACAAGCAAAACACTGGTCCGTGCACGGAAAAGAGACATGCTGGTCATTTCATCTTGACCATGAAAAGCAACTTATCTCTGATCTTGATCTTGTCACGGTACCAACAGATCATTGCGCTGGTTTCAATACATGTGTTTATGAGCAAAGTGTGTTTGAAAGTTGACACCGGAAGTGAGCAGCACAAAGCGTCTGTCCACGTCTTCCACACTGACCAGCAGCAGCACAGACGGCAGCTGACCGATATCAGAAATGCCACATGAACTCACTATATTCAGTGTATACAGGAAGCGTATTTCTATTGATTCATTTATTCACCAACACTGAAGCCTTAGGTGATAGTGTGGATTGACCACTGAATAGAAGCTGCAGTGTTTTGAGGTATTTTACTGTTTACTGTGGTAACATTAAGAAAAGATGATGATGATTTTGGTTTAGTATGAGGTGTAAGCACTATATTTAACCCCAAGGTGTGTGTGTGTGTGTGTGTGTGTGTGTGTGTGTGTGTGTGTGTGTGTGTGTGTGTGTGTGTGTGTGTGTGTGTGTGTGTGTGTGTGTGTGTGTGTGTGTGTGTGTGTGTGTGTGTGTGTGTGTGTGTGTGTGTGTGTGTGTGTGTGTGTGTGTGTGTGTGTGTGTGTGTGTTTTATCCTTATGTGTTTGTGTCTTTAGATGGAATAACTCCAGCAGACGGTTCAGTCAGCCCAGATTTCTTCAATGACCTACAGGTTCAAAATGGAGACGTGCACCATACAGGGTGAGTTAACTCACTCCAGCAACATGAGCTGTCTCACTGAAGGTCTAGACCGCTTATTCAGAGCAAGAAGAAATGAGTCCTGTCTTCCCTCCTTTTACTGAGCTGATTTAATGGTCTGCCTCCTCGAGATTTACTTTGTAAATAATTCAACTGTATATTGATTGGTGCTGAAAATCAACCTCAATTCATAAATCATATTCCAGAACGAGACCAAAAGCCGTGCAGTGTTAATAGCATAGTTATGTTATACCGGCTAGGGATTTCGCCATAACCATGGTTACATAACATCACAGTTTTCTTAACCGTAAGAATTGTAGAAGCTACAATATCTATGGTGTGCTGATTCCTGTCTGTGACACGGTTTCTGTGTGCAGTGAGCTCTCCTCTCGTGCGAGTCGCACAGCACATTGGTGTGCGATGGTGGGTTTTGTGTTTCACTCAACTAAAGATTTGAAGAGAAGAGCTGTGAAAATGTCAGAGGAAACAGACATTCAACAAAGAATACTTTAGAGCAGGGGTCTTCAAGGTTTTTCAGGCCAAGGACCCCCAAACTGATAGAGAGATGGAGCAGGGACCCCCGACTATATATATCGTATAAAATTGTGTTTTATATTAAACTGGGCCTAGTGCCATGTATAAACATACCTCTTTATTGTGCATTCAATACTAAGCTATTCAAATAATACACAGGTTCATATATTCATGTTTTTATTTTAAACATGTGCAAGGTACAGTGAGTAGGGAGGCCGTGCCACTGCCTTTTATAAACATACCTTATCAGCTGATACCAATGCCAATATCAACATTGTCTGTCAATAGCATGATAATCATGCATACAAGCTATTCAGATTGACGTTTTTATTTTAAACATAAATGTGGAAATGAAAATGAGTGATGACCTATTAGTGCCACTGCCATGCATAAGTCAATTATGACGTTATCATGTATCAATAATTGAGATTTTTTTCATCAATAAAAATACATATAGATGACTTTCACAAAGTAAAATTATATAGTTGATATTATAATAATTATAGATATCTTAGTGTGACGGCCCTGCCTCTAACAGCAGTCGTGGCTGATTGACGGATGCAGAACACCTGGTCATTGAGCATAAAGCCCTGCTCCAGTGTTGCTCTGGGCGCGGGTTGTCTGGTATACGTGGAGTGATCGCTGCCGGTTATGTTTGGTTTTGCTGACAACACACACACTTTATCACACATGCATCCACGTTGACATTACTGATGTTACTGACTGACACACTTCATAAAGTTAACTATTTCTTTATTTGGTTAAAATAAACACTTTACGTAACCATCATCTGTTGTGTCTTTGCCGTATTTGTCATAGCCTAGGAGCCGGGTTGTGACACTTAGTTCAAATATTAAGATTAATAATTGTGAAAATCTTGACAATACTCAAAATATCAAAATGTTCATATCGTGACATCCCTAATCCCGACCTGTTCAGTCTCTTTTTCAAATAGTGTTGCTGTATTTACAGCTTGCTGCTCAGCAAAGACCTCTGATTTCTGTTATTTAACTGAAGAAGAAAAGCCTACAGCTTTCATATTAAAGACTGTGGATGTCAGTGGGACATCACGGTGATGCAGTATATCACCCAACCCCAAACAATCAGGTCAGCGATCTTGTTGTCGAAGATGACCTGTGACCTGTAAAGAGCAGACTACAGGCATTCATTATGTTTTACAATATCAGACTCTGCACACAAACGCACAAATACATCACTTCAAGCTAACTTCACAGAGAACATAGAGGGCAAAACAGCATCACCGATCAAATATTCTGTGTTCCTGATTTGGTCAAAACAAAAATACACAGAATTCATCAGAGTCTGTCTGTACCGAGCTCGTTTGTACCGGTACTGTGTTCATTCGACCGGCTTTGTTTTCCAGAGATGGCAGCGATGTCTTCGACCAGACCAGCTCATCACCCGGACGACCAGCTACCGCCTACGGCTTCAGACCTGATGAACAGCCCTTCTATCAGTACACATAGACACACACAGGACGTCCTGTCATCTTAGACCCATTCCCCATCCACCTCCTGCATGTCCACCGCCATTCCACATCTTCAGATCCAATTTCACTGCTAGAATTGTCACTGCTTTACGTTGCTATAGTTAGACATTGACCATAAAGGCTGAAACACTACCACTGCAGATGTTCAACTAGTTATTACATTAGTCACCTTTCATTACCCATTTCAACCATTCACCATTATGTAAAAGGAGTAGTCTTCCTTACACACTGGCTACCGTCTTCTTATAGTGACTTCCCAGTGGGTCAGCTTTTAATTTAATGTGAAGAGACTTTTCTAATATATGTTTGTAAGTTTTTGCATGTTTTTCCTATGTAATAATGAATATTGCTTCTTCAAATCCACTGAAAGAAACGATTAGTCAAATGTTACATTTTCCTGTTTGAGACCCAACAGTTTGACTCCTCTATCACTATGTCTACGTGCTAACCTACAGTATGCTGTTGAATACAAGAACAATCTGTGGGATTATTGTAACCCACCACTGTTCCGAGGGCTGACTTTCCTTTGATGAGGAAAGTATAACCACAGATTGAGCAGCAGCGTTAGGACACGGGGTCAAATTCAAGATGAAAATTCAAAAAAGCAAACTCGGTGTGAAAGTGGCTCAAAACTGTTGCCTCAAAATTGAAGCTTAGCACCAGCATATGGCTCCTCCTGGTGCCCACCGCTCAGTGTGCTGTATATTTTACTGATGTCAACCCATAACATTTCCAACAATGCAGTATGTCACTCCATAATAACATGATGTAAGTGACCTGCCACTAGCCTTAACCCAAACACCAAGCCCCCAGGAAGCCTTTGAAGATTTTCATCGTGGTCAAACCGTGGAAGTACAACTTCTGGGTCCGTCATGTGATACCTCTGGGCCCAAAAAGCCCTTCCCCATAGACTTACACTGGGAAAGAGACATTTATAAGTTTTAAACATCTTCCCAGTACAAACCCTTATGTAGCCCTTATTTAAATCATTATGTCCTACAAGTTGTAAAATGCACTAATAGTTGAAACCAGATGTATTCTTCCTCCGTTCATGTGAATGAGCCCGAGGCCGAGCAGCTGGCAGGATGAATTACATGAAACACTAGTGCGCTTGCTTTATGGGAAAATGGATGTGGAAGGTCTGGCTAATTCTATTCTCTAATTCTGTCCAGCTGCTCTTTGTGGATGGAGTCAGTTGCAGACTTACATGTTCGGTTGGATAGTGCACTGTGTCCACCTCTTAAATGTCTAATGACAAAAGTCAAAATGAATTAAAAAAAGATCGATGCAATCATCTCTAGAATTTCATTCCATGTTTTTATCCTACGCAATAGTCTGCTTCAATCCATATTTGTTGGTGTTTAGCCTTTCAAAATCCTGTTCACTGTGGTCAGAAACTGTTTACTCTCCAGAACACACCTGCTTTACCGTTGTGGTCTGGCAGCAATCTAATGGCACCATAAATGACATTTATACAACCACAATAACACAAAATCAGACATATGCTAGCATGTTGTAACCTTTTTGATATGCTACAAGAATGTGGTGAGGCATAGAGAAAGCAAGACAACGAGAGACTGAATATACAGCAAAATTCAAAGCTTTGCTTAATTGAATATGGTTGTGCTATTGTTGACACGTCTCGTCATATTGCCCAGGCCTAATGTGGATCTGTAACCAGTTGGGACAAAGCTTTTGTTTGCGAGAGCAGTGAGCTTATTCTGCACATCCTGTTCTGACATAATGAATGTCAACATTATTGGTATGATTTTTATGTGACAAGTATAATTTTAAAAAATTGTGACTCGATTCTCACCCATTTAAATCCCAGTTTGGTTAAGTGAATAAATAATGTACCCTCAAGCAGGGCTCCTACTGCTAGACAACAGAGCATGTCTGAATGTATACATGTGAATCAGAGTAGTATAGATTCTTTCTTTCTTTTTTTTTTATTAACCACATGCAGTGTTACTTATAGGCATATTTGCACATATAGTTACATTTTGATGCATGGTTATGTTTTGTTTTTTATTGTTTAAATTATTGTTAATCTGTATATTGTGTTTTTTACAATAGTTGATTTTGTTGCTACTTAAAAAGACACTGTAAACATAGTACTGGACTATACATACTCTCCATCTCTCTCACTGTCTTTCATCCTCAGGTTCTTTAATAATAAATAAATCCCACATTTCATACGACACATGACTTTTGTTCACAATGACATAATGGGCCCCATGGACTTTTCTTGGACAAGCATTGTTTTGTGTTTCGCACCAAAAGTTCTGTATGTAACTTAAAGGTGCTCAGTATGGAGTTTAGGGCGTACCTGTGGTTGATGGATCGCTCCGCACGGCTTTCAAAAGCACCAACAGTGCAAACGGCAACGGTGCTGACAACATTGAAATTCAGATTAGTAGTTATTACAGTAAAAGTACAGGTGCTGGTATACTATCATTGTATTCCAAAAGTCTTAAAGAAAGCAAGCAAAGCTTTGGAGGTTAAAGAGTCACTGCCCGCCCGGGACACTCCAAGAAGAAAAGCAAACGCACCTGCAAAAAAACAAATCAATTCATTGATCAACATCACATCTGGCAATCTATCGGTTGGGGAATTTTGACAGGGTTTTTGAACAAAGACAATCCAAGAGCAGAGGAGATATCTGAAGATATTTCACGAGCACACAGAAAGCAGCCAAAGTGTGAGGAGGGCTAAAGCTGGAGCGCAGGAAACAGGCATACACTTTGAGCGGCAATCCAAGCGCAAGCAGGGGCTTTAGGTTTGAAGGGAGAGCATTACAAAATCTGAAGTGGAATCAATGAGTCATGCTCTCAAATTGAAAGAACATGCTCTTGGATAAAGATAGGAGAATAGCTCCATAGCGCTGACAGACGCAGGTACGTTACTTTATAGCAACACACAGACCTAGGACATTTGTTTTACAGTTTACAGTTTCAATTTAACACTTTGATGTGTGTTACATGCCGTTGAATCTGTGATGTTTTCATACATGATTATCATGCTGTTTGTGACTCAGATTTGTCCTTTGAGTGTTGTTGCTTATTGTTTTCTGAATTTGTGGAGTACGTTCTCCTTTTACAGGTCATTATTTGACAAAAGGGGAAATATACGAGCAAGAACAGCATCCTAGCTCGAGCCATGCACCACAGCGCATAACAGAAGATGGAGAAACCCACAAAATGAACTTTACAGCTTCAATCGTGTGTCTGAAAACTCAGAAAGAATCACTTTGATATAAAAATATATATTGACTGAATGATTATTTTGTCTGTGATAGATTTAGATATTAAACATTATTTATGGTACAGAGAATGTTAACTCAAAGGTCCCCTTACTGGAGCTCAAAGCTTTCAAACTCAACTTGCGGTCTTCGTCTTTATGAACATTAATGCTCAGAAATGACAAACGAAATCAGTTAATACTTCTAATCTTCAAAAAAGCGTTCATACCATTTGAAAGCTATTGGATGAAAGAAAGACGCTCTTCAGATGCTCTAAGAGAAATGCAAGTGTTTTGAGTCGTTGGACCTATTTGATGCTAAATATGTCGGGCTCAAGGTGCTTCTTCTTTTTGATATCTAAATGCCTCTATTTCTGTCAGAGTTATGACCAAGACAAAATAATGGGACACTAAGTGAGGTCATAATTATGATACATTAAGTCAAAGCTATGATAAAATACAAAGTCCAAAAATGTACTCACACAAGATAATATTTACGAACTATCTCATTATTTTACACATTGTGAGTCAAATTTCAACTTTCTAAGTCAAAATGTTGATTTATTATCTCATAATTTTGACTTTGTATCTCATGCTTTTAATCAAGTATCGCTAGACGGTTTCTAATTTAAAGCTAGAGTGCAGAAATGTTGTCTCCCTCTGCTGGCAGTGAGAGTAATTTAATTACAATAATTAAAATAGTATTTGAATCTGAATTTGAATTACACAAACACTGTCAACGTGCTTATGATGCACCAATGCCTGCAGGTGAGCTTGCCACATCTCCCCCGCCTCCAGGAACGCTCTTTTGCCATTGATTGCTGTCTGTATTGGACTTTAATCCTTCCTCTGAACGCAGAGCTTCTATTATACCTGGAAAACTCGCTCCAGGCGCTACAGCTTCTGCCATACTCCTAGCTGCTGCGCTATGGTTTCTCTCCCCTTCCTGCCTGGCAACAAGGTATTACAGAGGTAATACAGAGCAAGAATAAGCAGCCACGCTGTGAAGAACTGCAACAGTGCATGACATACGGGGCGGCCGTGGCTCACTGGCTTAAGAGGGTTGTCTGGTAACCGCAGGCAGGGTCAACGGTTCGATCCTCGACTGGGACGTGTCACGTGTCGTAGTGTCCCTGAGCAAGACACTGAACCCCCGACTCCCCGGGCGCCTGTCATTGGCAGCCCACTGCTCCATATATACAGGGATGGGTCAAATGCAGAAGTCAAATTTCGTGTATATGTATATGACAATAAAAAGGGTTTCTGTTCTCTAACCCTGACTAGATTGGTTGATGGCACCTTGTCATGTTTTTTGCTGGTGGTTGATTCTTGCACTACTGTTTTTCACCTAGTTAGTTAATTTAACACTATTCTATTTCATTGTACTGTGCATTTTTGTTATTTTATCTTCTATATTCTATATTCTGATATTTAATTTGTCCTATACAAAATGTTGCACAATATATTGTATATATTGTGCATTTTTTAATACTTAATATTTTTGGTTACTCTGTTTACTTTGCTTACTTGGTATGTCTTGCTGCTGTAACATACAAATTTCCCCCTGGGGATGAATAAAGTACATATCTATCTATCTATGTAACAACGTTGTGGAGTCGATAAACCACACATTCTGAGGAACAATCGGCGTTCTTCTGGTGTTCTCCAGCGCTGTCGCTGGCCACCAGCCTGTTGTTTTCTCATCCTCATTAACCAGCGTAATGTGAGCATGAAAACATGCTGGAATTAGCAAGCTAATTAGCCAGCCGCTAAATGAGAAAAAAAAAACAATAGAGGCTGTGAAGAGAGGCCAGGAGGGGGGTCTGATGGAAGGGAATTAACATTGTTTTTATTCATGATAAGTCCCAAGCGGTCAACTCTATCTCAGGATTACTTAAAGAGCAGGTCTGATTTAAAACAGTAGATGGCATTTAGAGCCATTTTCATTTGAAATGCAGATTTTTACAAATTTGGAAAGAAATGTCAATTTTAACACCAGCTGTGTGTTTCATCCCAGTACTGTCATTTAATTTACTTTTACAGCTAGAACATGTTTAAGTGTGAAGTTAATCCTTAACCATAAGGTTGGTGGTTCGAACCCTCGCTCCCACTGCCCGCATGTCAAAGTGTCCTTGAGCGAGACACTGAACCCCAACATGCTCCATGGGCTCTTCACAGCAGCCTCCTGCTCCTCAATGCTTAGGATGGGTTAAATGCACATGTCAAAATTCATGTACAGTGCCCTCCAGAATCATTGGTATCCTTAGTGAATATGAGCACAACAGGCTGTGAAAAAAATTCTTTGCTGTTTATCCTCTTGGTCTTTCACTCAAAATATTCACAAAAATCTTATCTTTTCATTGAAGTAAAATTATTGAAAGAAAAACAAATGTTGATATTAAACAAATATATTTCTCCAAAACATGTGTGCCACAATTATTGGCACCCCTAGAAAATCTCATGATTAAAATCTAACTGAAGTATAATTCCAGTCATATTTTACATTTTTAAGTTGACCTGTTTGATTAGGAACTCTTAAGTGGTCAACCATGACTTCCTGTTTCACTGGGGTATAAATATGAGGTGACACAGGCCAAATTCCCTTAGTCATTCATCACTGAGGGAAAGACCCGAGAACACAGTGACGATGTGCGAGGAAAAGTTGTTGCACAAATGTTGCACAAATCAGGAAAAGGATATAAGGAAATCTCTAAACAGTTGAAAATACCCATTTCCACTATCAGGGCAATAATTAAGAAGTTTAAAGCGACGGGAGATGTTAAGAATCAGCCTGGAAGAGGACGTGTGTGTACATTGACCCGACGCACTGTGAGGAGGATGGTTCGACTGGCAAAAGAATCTCCAAGGATCACAGCTGGAGAACTGCAGAGGTTAGTTGAGTCTTGGGGTCAGAAAGTCTCCAAAACTACCATCAGACCCACCTACATCACCACAAGTTGTTTGGGAGGGTTGCCAGAAAAAAGCCTCTGCTGTCAATCAACAACAAACTAAAGCGCCTACAGTTTGCCAAACGTTACTGGGACTTTCAATGGGACCGGTTATATGGTCAGATGAGACCAAAATAGAGCTTTTTGGCAACAAACATCAAAGGTGGGTTTGGCGTAGACATAAAGATAGCCATACAGAGAAGCACCTCATACCTACTGTGAAGTATGGTGGCGGATCTTTGGTATTGTGGGGCTGTTTTTCTTCCAAAGACCCTGGACATCTTGTTAGGATACATGGTATCATGGACTCCATCAAATACCAGCAGATATTAAATGAAAACCTAACAGCCTCTGCCAGGAAGCTTAAAATGGGCCGTGGTTGGACCTTCCAGCAGAACAATGATCCGAAGCACACCTCAAAATCTACACAAAAATGGTTCACCGACCACAGAATAAAGGTTTTGCCATGGCCATCACAGTCCCCCGACCTAAACCCCATAGAAGATCTGTGGGATGAGCTGAAGAGGAGAGTCCACAAGTCGACCTCGGAATCTGAAGGATCTGGAGAGATTCTGCATGGAGGAATGGTCTCAGATCCAGTGCCATGTGTTCACCAACCTCATCACGCATTATAGGAGAACACTCACAGCTGTTATCTTGGCAAAGGGAGGCTGCACAAAATATTAAATGAAGGGGTGCCAATAATTGTGGCACATATATTTTTGAGAAAAATATTTGTTTCAGGATAAGAATTTAATGTTTCTTTCAATTATGTTACTTCAGTTAAAGGTTAGATTTTTGTGAATATTTTGAATGAAAGATCATGAGGATAAACAATAAAGACATTTTTTCACAGCCTGTTTTGCTCATTTTTACTAAAGGGTGCCAATAATTCTGGAGGGCACTGTATGTACCTGTATGTATATGACGATATCATGAAGTTTGAACATACCTGCAACTTTATAATGCCATAATAGGTTAGTGCTGGCCAAATGGCCAACAAATCAGTGAATGCAGCTTTGAGATCATAGGGTGTTTTTAAGCCTTTATTGGGTCGTTTTATTTCTTTCAGTGTTAGCAGAAAAATAAAAACAGCAAATGTAAACATGAGAAGACCAAGGAATTTGTACCTTTCATAAAACAAAAATGCTTATTAAAGTATGTAAAAACAACGTTTTCTTCTTCTTCATGTAGTAGGATAAATGTGATGCAGTAGCCTAATAACATAACAAGCTAACCTTCTTTCTCTTCTCTGGATTTTGTCACCTCACTGTACCATTTCATTAGAAACTGTGAAGTAGGAGACCCGGTCGTCATAGTATCGTGTCTGTCAGGCTGTGTGGCTGCTGTTGGGACAGGGGCCGACGACTGTCTCCACTTCGGTAATCTCAATCACAAGTTCTCGGATGATCGCCACACTGTCCAATGGCAGCTCAGCAGCACTCTCTGGCTGCGGATCTATTGGCTGAGGGCTTTGGAGAACCTCCTCCTCTTTTTCTGCATGATCTTCTGTCTCCTTTCCTTCCTCCTCCTCATCTTCTTTTCCTTTCATAGTCTCAAGCTCACTATCTTTCTCTTCATCGTCTACCTCGTCTTCACGCTCTCTCTGCTCAGTGGTTAAGGCAGTGGCGCTCTCTGCTGGTGATTCAGATGGTTGGCAACCTTCGCCTCCTGATTGGGCTACACCTTCCATCTGCCCTTCACTGATGTCCCCTTCTTTCCCTTCTCCTTCCTGTGTCTCTTCTTTCCCTTCTTTGATTCTCTCATGTACCTCTTTCTCCTCCGCTGCCTCTGTCTGGTTGTCTTCTTTTACCCTCTCCACCTCCCAGTTGTCCTTTATTTCTCCCGTCAGGTAGACAGCTCTGTCAGTGGGCTGCTGTGGCATCGTCTGCGTTATAGAAGGCGCTGCGGAGTTGCAACTGATCACCTCGCTTAGTGACCCGAGGCTGATTTTCGTCGGCCTATGTGTCCCAGGGCAGGGATGCTGGACAGTTGTGTCTTCTGTCACTCTGTCTGAGGTTGAGAGGTCAGGTGTGGCAGAATTTTCAGGCGTCGACGATTGATCACTTTGAGCACATTCAGTTGGGACATCTGTGGCCTGCGACGAGGACAGAGTGGACATGGAAAGGTCGGGAGAGTCTGGGATGGGATTAGTGGAATCTTGGTTAGCAGGTGCATCGAGTGCACCGACTTGATTTGTAACAGCCGCATCAGAGTCAGTTGTGGCTTCGTCCGAAGGCTCAGCTGTTGTCAATGGTGTGTCGGTTCCAAGCCGAACTTCTCCTTGTGGTTCCTCGAGGCAATAAGCCTCCTCGGCTGCAGATTCATCAAACTCTTGTGTCACAACGATGACAGGAGACGGAAGCGCTGCGCTCTGGGCACAGCTTTGAGCGATACTGCGTTCAGATTTGACATCGCCGTTAAGATCTGGGTCACTTCGAGGGCAAACCTCAGCTGTGACCGTCTGACCTCCCTCCTCCCCCACAGGAGCAGGTTCTTTATCGTCACCTGGCGGCGCCACTGAGGAGGAGGAGGAGGAGGAGTCTCGAATGGCAATGGCGGGGCTGCCTAGTGGAGAGCGAGGTGGCGTCTCCCCCAGCAGACTGTACCGACTAAAGGTCAGATCTGAAGTGTCCAACAAGAGACTGTTGCTCTTCTTACTGGCTGCATCCTGGACCGCTGAGGAGACGGGAAGACAGGTATGTTCCATTTAACATTGATCTTTATCTTCAGAGACGTGGCCTACAGGACAGAGCTGCAGCTCCCATCAATGACATGAAGGTCATGTACTTTCAAGATATTTGTGGCTCTTTTTGACCCGAAGAGTTAACGTTCTACAATTACACATAAATCACATGTGGGGAGCTTTTTATGCCTGATTGTGTCACGGTGTTTTAGGCAAGATGAATACTGACTTAAATACAGGGGAGTTCTTTGCTAGAACTAAATTCCTGTAATTCGGGGAAAACAGCATTTAGATCATTGTTGGACTCTGCAGAGAACTTAACTTCACCCCCAGGTCTGAGCCTAACTCCACCACTGCAAACTTTAGAAAAATGCCAAAAAGTGGGCAAGGGGCTAAGAGATGAAACCCAGCCCACTCCACTAATCTTCTTGGTGAAATTGAATCAATTCAGAAACAAAGAATATCGCAACATAAAAAGAAGAAGAAAATACACTGTAATAAAGATATACAGTGTGTGTTTTTACCTGTCTCTATCTCCTTACTGAGCATCTTTCTCAGCAGATCATCGTAGACATTATGAACCAGAATGAAACTGCTGTAGTCTGAGAAAATGTACTGCTCAAACTGCTGCAGCTCCTGGACAGAAAAACGCACGTAGAATCAATGAGAGTGAGTATGAACGTTGACACTGTAATGTGTATGAGAAGTGTCTTTGACCTACACTGATCCACTTGCTGTCCATCTTCCTGGTGAGAGCAGGCAGAGTGATCTCTAGTAGAGCTTCCTGGTAGAGCCTCCTCTGGACAACTCTGCTGTCATAGTCCAGCTGCTGCTCTCACACACACACACACACACACACACACTCACACACACACACACACACACACACACACACACACACACACACACATGATGGTGATGGCATTTAGTCGTCTCAATTTGCCACTTGCTAGCGACCGCCTTTTTTAAGATGCGTAAAAGCTTCAGAATTCACAAGTATGATATTTAACAAATCGTTAAAATATTTTAAGCGTGTGTTAATTACAGACCTTATTTAGGTCATCTATCCAAAAACAAATTTAAATAAAAGCGGAACCACCAAAAATGCTGACTCATTAGAAGGTTTTAGGACTCATTCCTGCACCACTGCAACATACCATCACTTCAAGTGATGGTATGTTGCAGTGGTGCAGGAGTGACCATTTCTGACCATTTTTGGGTTCATTTTGTTCTTTTAACATACAAAAGAAATGTCAGCTAATAGTAGTATAGAAAGCAAGAAGTGAGACAGTATAAAAGAGCAGTCTGCTAACATAAAGCTAAAGTAATCACAGCCTACAGATGGAGTCAGCGCAGTATCGCCATTTGAAATATCTTTTGCAAACATAAGAAATGATTACCCTAGCGTGACAGAATACGCTTGCACATTGCACTGCATTGCACATACAGGTGCGTATGTGAAAATGCATATACACCAGTTGCCTATACAGTATATAGGATTTCGTAAGAAAGGTAGAATCTTTTTTTAAAATTTCATACCTGTATGATTATAATTTCTAAAACAGCACTTTTTCTGCATATCATTGATCCTAAACAATTATCCATATGCAGAAAATAATGATCTAGCTCACACATTTATTGTGTCACAAAGAGATGCATGACATGTTGATTTCTTATGCTGAAAAATCATTTCATGCCACATAATTCATTTGATATTCTATCTTGTCATTTGTTTTTTACCTTCAGGACTCGTTCTTTGGCTCTCTCCATCTTGACAGGGATTTGAGAAGGCTGCAGTCTGGCTGATGACTGGAGGAAGAGCTCTAAGGAGTGCACAGTGCTGTCCAACAGCTGGAAGACACAAAGGACAAATGCCGTGTTTCTCTGTGACACAAACGCTTTTAGTTGTATTGAATGTTACACTTTGCCAGCTGAAGGCCATGCCTCCGACACTGCTCCATACCTTCTCCATCTCCAGGTGCGCAGAGTGAACCAGTCTCTGAGTGCTGCTCAATCCAAACCGCTGTTTTAAGTCCTCAAGTTTCTCCGTCAGGTTCTCCACCTGCCTGTAGCACGGACCAAGATTGATGGAGCGCAGCGGGGACAAGGCCTACAGAACACGTGCAAAACCACAATCATGAGCTCAAATACAAATTTAAATACAAATAAAATGCACACATGCACATGCACACTCAGAGGTCTCTCTCACCTTCTTCGTCTTCTCCGTTCCTCCATTTGTGTGTGTGAAGTCCATCTGTGTGTACAGTGTGCGTTGCATCCCCTGAATCCCAGCGCTTATGTTTTCTGTAAGCGCTTCAAGGATGGAGGACATGTAGGGTGCTACAGACTCGCTGCAGACTCTCTCTGCTTCTTCAAGTACACACGCTGAAACACAAACACACATATTCACTTAAACTGGGTGTTATTAGACAGGAAACTCTGATTGTAGCACCAGATATTGCGTTAAAAAGCACTGTTTGCTCTTCAAAAACATCAGATGATGTGTTTTCTAACTGAAGGGGTTAACTTTGGTACCTTTGACCTTCTCCTCCAGGAAGCAGTGAGAAGATATTATCTGGTCCAGGTTGGATCTGATCGATGCCTGATTGGCTGATGCTGTCTGACGACACTCCTCCCTCAGAGCCTCCAGACTTGCAGTGAGTTGTTCCAGCACCAAAATGTAGGTTGCCTGCACTGTCTATACATACACAAACACAACACTTCCGCTCAGTAAATATAAGGTAAAAGTATTGTGTTTCTAGTGCTGAAAGCTGCATGAAAAAAAACGTTCTGAGATTAATATCTAAACTCTGACAATTGATGCATCTTTCTGAGAAGTCAGAATTATAAGATTACAATCAGAACTTGGAGGAAAGATATGTCTCAATACTTAAAGCGTTGAAGCTGCATTGCACTGAAAGCATGCAGTGCTTTTTGTGGCCCTCTTGCGGGCAGCTTAATGTACAGCTCTTATTCAAATCGTTAGGGCCTAAACATTATAAAATGCACTAATAACTGAACCGACGCAAGATCCGGGTAATTTCATCTGAATTTTAAACTCAGAAGTCAAACTTTTTTTTGCTTCGTGCACCACTGAGCAACTTTCATAGGAATGAACGGGGCCCCGCCTCCAACACTATCCAGTTCTCTTTACACATCCACGCTCTCAACCTGTGTTGTGTTGGTGCATTAGTTTAACTCACTGCCAGCCACTGTCGTATCCTTTCAGTCTTCTTGCCCTTCACTCTGGACTGAATCTGACTCTGTAACCATGACAACACTTCCTCCATCACCTGGAAGGCCAGCACCTACACACGCAAACACAATTTGATAAGCAAGTTTACGAACAACCGCAGACAAACAGAAAGCTGAAGTGTGTGTGTGTGTGTGTGTGTGTCTCTGTGTGTCTGTTCATGTGTGTGTGTGTTTGTGTTTGCTGACTTGCTCCTCAGTGCCCTGCAGTATTTCCCAGGATTCATAGCATCCTTTGTCCTGTCGGTAGAGTCGGAGGGCTCGAACATACGCCTGGCTCTCGTAGGATGAATCACACCAGGGGTCTGCAGGAAGGACTTGGTTATGTTAACGAGGAGTTTGGTTCAAATCAAATCATCCTCTTCACTTTTGTGTATCATAGCTTGTTATATGTTCTACCTACAGTAAGTCAACTGCTTTTGTTTTTTTACATCTGCAGTAGTGTTTCTACTGTGTTCATTTGTCTGTCGTGTCGTTTTTATGAATAATATGAATGGCTCGTGCTCTAGCGCTGCAGTGTTGCTGGGTTGATTTGTCATGCTTGACATTTTATGTTGTCATATAAATATATCTGACTGGTTCTTGTGAGTTTGTTCTTGTCATTATGTGAATTACATTGATTCTGACTTGTCCGTTAATGACGAAGCATCCCGTCATCGCGGGGTTATTTCGGACATTTGATTCTCTGTTTGAATCAGTAGGGAACAGCTAACTGCTGTTGTTTCCTGCTAAGCTAGTTTAGCTTAGCCTCCCTGAAGACACGTGCGGTGCCTCAGCTGTTTTTTGTTATTGTTCCGGGTTCAAAAGGTCACACAGTCCGTTGTCTCCTACCTGAGTGCAGTCCACCGAAAACATTATATTTCCCACAATTTAAGCTTCTGCATTTTCCAAATGCACTAGTATTATTCAAACATATTGTTCGGTTCGTAAGCCTCGTACCGAACGGTTTAATACGAATACGTGTATTGTTACACCAATAGAAACAAATAACCGTAGCTGTCGCCACAGTAGGACAGCACAGAAGGCCCAGGTATAAAATGCATGGCCTGCCACTGCTACGTAGTCATAAATTAACGAGGCTCTTGGTAAAAAGCAAGTATATCTTAGGGTTAGGGCGTCTCTTACATGTCATTCTCAGCCTCTCTCTACACTCATTTCCTGTCTTCTCTCTGCTGCTGGCTATCTGATAAAGTGTTGATAGAGTAAATGTGATTATATGACAGGTAATCTATCTATCTCATGTGTTTTTATGTGTTATTTTTTACTAATGTTACTCTTTACGCTGTAACTGTGATGATGATCTTACTGTTCAGTCTTTACAGTTATTAGTTCTAGTGTTGCTGTGATCGGTGGCATTAAGTTTCACATCTCTAATTTTCAACATTCTTATGTTCTGTTTTTTCTATGTATTATCTTATTATTATTTCTTTTGTGGTCTTGTTCCCCATAAGGCTTTTGGGCATTCTTTTTTCACTAAATCGATGCAGGATATTTGAGGAACAGAAAGCTCCCCTAATGCTGAGTATACTTCCCTTGTCATTAACACCATCAGTATGAATCAAACTAGTGCTGCTAAAAACTGAAGCACACAGCATAAAATGATTGCCCAGCTGACATGTGATGAGATGTTGTCAAATGGTTAACGTGTACACCAGCAATACTGTTTGAAGTAGAAAACTGAAATTGAGTTGACTGTAAACAACGATCTTCCCACTACTCATTTCGAATTATGCTTGCCTTCGTTTGAACTAACCCTAACAGTCAGGGTCACACACACACACACACACACACACACACACACACACACACACACACACACACACACACACACACACACACACACACACACGCACACGTATTCAGCCAATGTGGGGACACAAATCCCTTTACCATTTATTTTGGGGGACCTAATGGGTCATATTTCCAAAGTATAACACATTTTAAACACATTAATTATTGAATAGGCCTACAGCTGCTCTCCCTGTGTACTAACAGTAAATAAGCTGCTAACTGTGATATCCAACTTTTTGCACACCTAAAGCTACATTTATCAGTTTTTTTGGCCACTTGGGGGCAGAACTCCCAAGCTGAACATCACATGTTTGACATGCTATCCCCTTATAAAGTTGCTCATATCTTAGCAAACAATTGCCTTTTTAGACATCCAGCAGACATTAAGCAACATTAGCATGTGTTCAGGCATTGTTCATAATGCCAGCCCAAATCTGCGACTTGAGAGCGTGAGAGGGCTTATGCTTTCACATTGGAAAGCCACATCACTAGCATAGTCAAGTAGTTATTGACGCCTACGTAGCTACCGCAGCAACCCATCCAGATAGGTTGGTGATGTATGGACACAAAAATCCGATCGGCTCACTTGCAAATAACAGTGCGGACAGTCTTGCTCTAAGATCTGATTTGGGAAACAAATCGGATTTGCCTTGAGCCTGAACTTATCCCAGGACTAATGGGTCTGGCCACCTTGCTGTGTCAAGTATTAAATCTCCTTCTTGCTCTGTTTTCATCTCCACCACCACGAGAGAGGGATGTATGCACGTAAATGCTCACCTATGTTAACCAGCTGGTCGCTAGCCTTGTTAGCAGGCTATTTGGTGCTGGGAAGGTAGTGTAATGGGAAAATAGCAGTCTGCTACCGCTGTTAACTAAGTTGATGAGAACGTTAATACTGAATCAGAACAGGAAGGTTTTGGGTCATTAAAAAACAACAACTGATGGATCCAAAGCCCCGCTCATCCTTAGTTACTGTTGCTAGGTCAGACAAGCTTGAAAAAAAGAAACATGGCACAAGCCAGCTATTGCTAATATTAGTTAACTTAAGATGCGACTGTGTACAACGTAATGTGTCTGGGACGATTATCACACCAGTGCAGTGTGACTTAGATTGTAATGTTACCTTTGGAACAGAAGAAGCATATCTAAGTATTGGAAAGGGGAACGTTGGCCAAGGTTCTTTCAGGTTCCAAGCTTGCTCAGCAGTTATTGGAGCACACAGCGAAAAGGGGTGGGACTTAGGAAGGGTCAATTAGGTGAAAGATGCTAAAAAGCTCTTTAGAGGTGAGGGGAACTGCAGAGACGTTGCCCATAGTTGTTCCACTCATTGTTTATAAAAAAATATGTATTGATCTGAGTAGTTTTAAGACATTTTAGAAACTAACTTGGGTGATGTTGGATGAGAACAAGATTAGGGGAATTTCCCCCCCCCATTTACTTTTATCTTTTATCTGGTCATGCAAAACAGAATGGCTGGTCAACGCTGGTTTCGTGTGAAGTTATTTTTGACACCACAGGAAGTCTTGTCTTCAGTTTATCAAATCAAACAATTAATGTTCCAAGAAAGTAATAAGGGAGTGTTTTTGGAAAAAAAGAGTAACATATAATTTTTTTTTTAACCATTTTATAACTATAGTACCATTGTTTTGTATTGTAATTCCTGCAAGTGTCTAAAGTAGGTAGTCACTGCTGGCTATCAGCGTGTTGTTTCCTGTTACTGCTGAGAATATCTCAGTTGCTGTGTAGATATGACATGCCGTGTTTTCGCAACTTTATGATGCAAAGTAAAGGGGCTGTTTTTGCTTTGTATCCTAGCTAACCACACAGGAAGTCAACAGCATTAACATTTGTATCTGTCACCAGGGCAACTGCCACCACATGAGTGACACATTCTAAAACAGGCAACCAGCAAGGGCCCTCTGCTACAGCAGGTTTAGATATTATAAAAACTCATCTGACTTCACACGCGAGTTAAAGTGTTGAGGCCTATTTGATTGATTAGAAGCCTTGTACCAAAACGTTCCGAATGTAAACAGGAGCCATGACTTTTACCTAGTTTGGCATAAAATATGACATATCTGATATATTTAATCAATACATATGAAAAAATATAAGTGTTTTTTTTTCCAGATGTGAGTAATTCCTCATTTTCAGCTACGTCTTACATTATACCGTGTGTGTAGTGCCATATGTATCCAGCACTACACCCCCCACAATTTTGCAACTTGCAAAAGATGTCTGCCATTATGAAATCACTTCCTTTGTCTCTTTTAGTTTAAATATGCTACATATATCAAAAATAGATAAAGAACTAAGTATAAAAGTGGGCAGAGAGAAAATGTGCATGTGAGTGTGTATTTTACCAAGGTTGCAGTGTCTAATGCAGGTCTTGAGAGCAGACAGGAAGTTATCTCGTTCCTCTTCCTGTTGGAACAGGAAGCAGGTGTGGCCCATATAAGGCAGGTGCAGATACACAGCAAGCACATCTGGAGACGATACCACCGAAGAAGAATCCTCCTTCACTCCTAAACACACACACACACAACAGTGTTACAGATGTGGGCTTGACTGTGTTTTTTCTCTGAAGCATGAATTAGTAGCATGAACCATGCTCAACAAAATAAAAGCAGCTGAGGTTTATGTTAACCAGTGACAGCAACACCAGATTCTTAATCATGCTTTTAATTACATCATTTTCTAAGAAGTCCTCAAAAAAAGAGAAAATAGGTCAAGACGAGAGTAGAAACACACCAACAGAGTATTGAGTTTTGGGAACAATTCAGCTTTGGCCTGAAACAGGACTTGGGCCGTTTTGCACTCACTACTCATAGCATTTGGACTCAGTTGGTTTTGGTTTTGGTTATTTTTAGTGCTGGGCAACGATTAAAATATTTAATCGCGATTAATCGCATGGATTTTTTGCGATTAATCGCGATTAATCGCATTGTTAATGGCAATGGCAATGGCAATAATGAATTCAAAAGTAGTGTATTGCGCACTTTTATTTTAAAAGTGCTGCTATATGAACAAAAGGGCAATAACATTTGGTTCACGAGATGCAGGTAGCATGTTTTATACTTAATGTGAATATAATTCATACTTTGTTGGCATCTTATTCTGAAAACCGGATGTTCGTCTGAAGAAACCGGATGTTGTCTCACGTTAATCTTTCCGCTAACTTTCAAAGTCCTTCGCTCGCTCCCGATCTGTGCCGTTTAAATGCGTTTACCGTGAATTTCAGCATATAGGTGCACTAAAATTACTGACTATAGGATGTTTGCTGGCTTTTATCCCACTGTTCTTGTCAGCATCTTGTTGTTATGTATATGTATTGTCTCTTGTCTTTCAATAAAAAAAATAAAAAAATAAAAAATAAAAAATAAAACAATCATAATAAATTAAAAAATGTGTTAACGCGTGATAAAATAATTGTCGGCGTTAATGAATGAATGCGTTAACGCGAAATTAACGCGTTAACTTGCCCAGCACTAGTTCTTTTTAAACGTCGTTCTTCTCTCTCTGCCAATTGTCTGCACAAGATATCTGTAATATTCAACATTAGAGCCCTACTTTTTTCGACAAATCTTTGAATGCAAACAATTGATAAAAAATCAATGCAGTGTTTTTGAGAATAAATTCTCAAGTGTTTCGATATTTTCTTACACCCGTAGTAAACAGTAGATATTTGGCATTGATGTTACAAAGTACTCCACCAGCAAATAAAATAAAAGGCTGCGAGTTTTCACATTTTCCCCTGCAGAGCTCTAGGACACATATTCACATTAACAAAAATATCACCTCGACAGCATTGATCATTATTTACTTCATTTAGATCAGGGGTCTCAAACTCATCTTCACTCTGGGCCACATCAGCATCACGGTCGCCCTCAAAGGGCCGGTTGTAAATGTAAGACTGTGTAAATGTAACTACTCCTAACATATTGGTAAATAACTGTCTCTGCATTTAATTATTGTTTATTCAAGTGTACATATTGTACATGCAGTTATATAAATGTAAAAATATATTTAAGCACATTTGTGTTATTATAACTTAAATCCTTTTAATTTAGGGTTAAGAAACCCACATTACTCTATCAAAGATCAAACTATCAAAGAAAATAGCAAAGACAAATATCAAACAAGTTATTACAATAACTTTGTTCAAAGCTTAAAATCCTTTCAAGGATGCGTTTGCACAATCCCACGTGAAGTATTTCATGTGTTGTAAAGCCACGTTTAAAGTAGTCTTCAATGTACTCACAATACATTTCATGTCAAGTGTACAGTAACCAGCCAAAGAGCTGCTTCTATGACTTTGTTTAAGTATCTCATCATTATGACTTTCTATCTCATAACTTCGACTTTCTATCTCATAACTTCGACTTTCTATCTCATAACTTCAATTTTCTATCATCATTTTGACTTTCTATCTCATAACTTCGACTTTCTATCATTATTTTGACTTTCTATCATCATTTTGACTTTCTATCATCATTTTGACTTTCTATCTCAGAATTATGACTTTCTATCATAGTTATGACTTTCTATCATAGTTATGACTTTCTATCTCATAATTTCGACTATGGGGATATTTTTATTATCAAGTCTAACTTTTAATAATTGTTTTTTTTTTTTTACTTTTTTGCTGGCGGATTCGCGGGCCACATAAAATGACGTGGCGGGCCGGATTCGGCCCGCCGGCCTTGAGTTTGAGACCCCTGATTTAGATGGTCTTTAATCCTTGAACAGTGTATGTTTCATTATCATAAATACTTTGCCGTTATTAATGTAAACTGCACACAGCAGGCAGCAACATGTTGAACAAACTGGTCAGACTGTGATTCCTCGAACCAAAGCGATGAGAGAGGTGAAAGATATAGCGTTGAGGAGTCCAGGAGACACTTTGTATTGCTCTGTTATTGTTTCTTGTGTCCATGTTCAACCCCAGAAATTCAAAAACTACAACAAAAAATAATAAAATAAAGCTATTGTTGAACAGGAATAAGTTAATACCATTGAGTATTCCAGCACAGGTTTGCTCCAGGTGAGCCCTGGACTCCTCCTCCGTGGTGAACACACTGCCCCTTGCTGGCTGGAGGACCAACTTGGCAGCACATCCACGACCAAAAGTCTATAGGTGGAAACACAGACAACAATGTTCAGCACTCGCGTACATAGCATTTATATTCCGAATATCATATTTTTATGTTTATGTGAAAGTGTCACCTCCATGTTTTCATGTATCTCCACTTTGTAATCTCTTCTCAGGACGGTGTATCTCTCTCTGCATTTCTTTCCCTGCTCATCCCAGCAGGAGAACTTCATGCTCCCTTGGTACAGCACTTCCTCCGGAGCATGCTGAGGCTGCACGCAGCACACACACACACACACACACACGCACACACACACAGTAAACCAGTGTTGATTGACAATTGTTGAGCATTGTTTATGGACAGATTGATATGGGGTCAGATCAGTCTCAATAATTGCAAATGCACACAGAAAGACTCACAAATGCAAACAGAAAGATTCACAAATGCGCACAGAACAATTCACAAATATATTCGATTTACAAATGCACACAGAAGGATTTACAAATAAATTTGACTCACAAATGCACACAGAACGATTCACAAATACATTCCAATGCACACATAAATAAATTACGATTTATATAAATGTAAAAAAAAAATCACAAATATATTTCTGCATTTGTATGTATTTCTGTGTGGATTTTTTATATTTGTTTGTGGATTTGTATGCATTTATTTGTAGATCGCTACACATTTATTTGTGGATTTTTGAGACTCTCCTGACGTCGCTGGATTCGCAAATGCATTTTTTTCAACGTTCTTATTTTCAACCAATCACATGAGCGCAGCTCCCCCCTCCCCTGCCCACGAGGCTGATAGCGTTAGAGTTGCGCAATTTGCGGAGGTGACAGGTCACTTCCTGTTGCAAGCTGTCACTGTTTTGGTGCGGATTCCGCGGTAGTTTAGTCTTTATTTGTCGTTATTTGACATTATGTGACAATACATTAAGGTCCTTGAAGGTATGACTGTTGGTAGTTGTAATTAGTTTAGTAAAAAAAGGCCGAATTGTAATAGTATGGCTACTCGTTTTTATTACCAAGCTAATGTAAGCTAACATCAGTTGGTACTTGTTGCCATGGCAACGATACACACTTTCATGCAGACTGAAGGAATGCAAATTGTAAACATGGATAATATGCATTGTACTGTTTAGAATGATAGCAACCCATATAACCTATTGATTTGGATATATATACATACAGTATATGTATATAAATATATTTATATGTATGTATATATTTATACACTTTGTATACAACTTTTTTTCTCTGTTTGTCTTGTCTGTCTCAACAGGACAGGAGTTTGGGGGAGGCAGTAAGAAGAACCTGATCACATGTTTTTTTACTAAACTAATTACAACTACCAACAGTCATACCTTCAAGGACCTTAATGTATTGTCACATAATGTCAAATAACGACAAATAAAGACTAAACTACCGCGGTATCCGCACCAAAACAGTGACAGCTTGCAACAGGAAGTGCCTCTACTAGCTGCAGCTGCCACGATTTGAGCTTGCCCTTTCTCGACTTCTGACCTGTCGCCTCCGCAAATTGCGCAACTATAACGCTAGCAGCCTCGTGGGGAGGGGAGGGAGGAGCTGTGCTCATGTGATTGGTTGAAAATAAGAACGTTGAAAAAAATGCATTTGCGAATCCAGCGACGTCAGGGGAGTCTCATAAAACCCACAAATAAATGTGGGGCGATCCACAAACAAATGCAGTTTGATCCACAAATAAATTCATACAAATCCACAAACAAATAGAAAAAATCCACACAGAAATACATACAAATGCAGAAATATATTTGTGATTTTTTTTTTACATTTATATAAATCGTAATTTATTTACGTGTGCATTGGAATGTATTTGTGAATCGTTCTGTGTGCATTTGTGAGTCAAATTTATTTGTAAATCCTTCTGTGTGCATTTGTAAATCGAATATATTTGTGAATTGTTCTGTGCGCATTTGTGAATCTTTCTGTTTGCATTTGTGAGTCTTTCTGTGTGCATTTGCAATTATTGAGACTGATCTGACCCCATAGATTGACAGGTGCTCTTACCCTTTGTGTGAGCAATAGGCCCCTCCCCTCTTTTTTAGGCTCCACCTCCTGGTGTAAGTGTCCGATGTAGGCTGCTGAATACTGCTGATGGTAAAACACACTGAAGCTCTGGAACGTACTGTTGACAAGTCCTGCATGCACACACAACACATGAACATTTTTTAAAAGTCAAATACTGTATAAATAAAAGTATACTGTATTTACCTCTTTTTGCCTGGCCCTTTAAAAAATAGTATTATTTCAACCTGAAAACTGAATATTCAGTTTATTCATTTATTGCAAGAAAGCATTGGTGGATAGTAACTATAGGTGGTAGATTTAGCTTTATTGGGGAAAGTGAATTTATTTTAGCTGCACAAATCAATACATGTATTTTAACAAAGAATTAAATAACATATGTGTAATGTGACATTCCCCTTGTCTACCTTGTTTTCAATAGTACTGATAAACCAACTGTACGCCACTTGCTCAGCGCAAAACGACAGACAGACAAAGTTCAAAGTCATTAGCTGCTGAACAAAGTGGATCATTTAGCTGCTAAAGAGCCAGATATTTTTCTCAGGACTTGGTGGAGACCTATCTGATTTGTAGGATGTAGACTGTGGGTATAAGCCTTTGGCTGCGTATTTTAACGCTATCTATTTTAAAGTCCTGTGCTTAGTGCTGCCCAAGACGATTGTGATTAATTTAAAGATAATACAAACAAGTCAGAACAAAACGGAACACAAAGGAGAGCGAATAACTTTATCTTGAGATGTCTTCCTCCCACTACAAAGGCAGTTAATTACCACATGATTTTATTTAACCCACACCACTACCCGCACATTCTCTCCGCTCAGCCCACTGATGTGTCGCATGCACTGTGGCAACAAGTGTCATCAGATCCTCCAGCAAATATCAGGAAGGTATAAAAAAATAGACATCGCCGAAGCCTAATGATGATTTTAAAGTGCATCTGCTCAGATTGCGCTGTAGCAAGAGGAGGTAATGTTTTAACCATGATGGCACTGCCCGACAAAAACTGGAGCTCAAACACTCCAGAAAAACTTTTTGATTCAATACCACCATGTAGAATGGTTTAATCAAATCAGTTATCTACCGATGCAATAAATACGTTAAGTTAGTGATTCTGGTATAATGGATTAAAACAGGTGACCATCCCACTGCTGCTGCTCTGAGTTCAGTTAGAAGTATAGAGGACATCTGGTGAGAGGAAGATAGCAGTTACATCACACACACACACACACACACACACACACACACACACACACACCCCGAATGTCAAAAGAACAACTTCTCTCCAAATCTCATCATATGTAATTTGAATGCAGATCAGTCATAATCAGTTGTTTATCATTTGTTTACAGTGTATGGCCACTATCACACATTGTTTGGGTCACTCTGTAGCCTGACTTTGATCTTACACACACACACACACACACACACACACACACACACACACACACACACACACACAAAGATCAGACAACCCATAATAATCTAATGGTTGGTAATGGCAGTAATTACATTGTAGGAGATTAGTGACCGGATGTGACTTTGCTGTGCTGATAACATGTTTAGGAATGCACACATAGGAATGAGACAAGCAACTCTCATTGCACATCACTCTTTGCTTAATTTGTTTGTTTAAGTCCAGTCAAAGCAAATTTTGAGTTAAAATTATAATTTTCGTTGAATTTAATTTTTTTTTTAATTCAATGAAAAGAAAGGCTAACTGGTGGTTAATGTGAGCAACATATACCATCCCCACTTTGATTCTGAGGACCTTAGTTGCATGTCACACCCCTGCCCATTTTTTTCCTGTCTATGTCTTAGCCGAAAGCTATAATACACAGACCAACATCAATTGTTATGTTGTGCCCCCCCCCCATGCCCCCGCCCCCCAAATAAGAAGTGTCCAAAGTTGCAGAATACACTTTATAAATGTGGAACAAAGAGAAGAGATCTCCCAGTTTTACCTTTGATGTTGCTGATTTTAGCCTCATCCAACAAGCCAGAGGAAGATGCTCCCATAATGTATCTCTTTCCCTTCCTCTCAAGTGAAAAGCTTAGTTCAGCGGTCTCAATGTGTGCACACAGTTTACACGGGAAACCTACAACACACGTCAACTGAATGAGCTGCTCTAACGTGTCAAGAGGTTTTTGCCCCGCTCATTTCCTCTGAGTCAGTGTGTGGTGAGCTGGGCGGTACTATTAAGACCTGAAGCGAACTCTAACAGCAACTTCAACATCACACACAAGTGTCACAGCCTCTTTTGCCGGTGAACACGGAATCAATATTCTGCAACTGTGTTAATCTACCATCAGAACTGTTACCATAGTTTTAGTCTTCCTAACTGGAAGAGTGATTAACTGTCTATGTAAACATACTGCTGACAATTTTAACTTTCACACAGGGCTTTTTATGCTGTTTTGTGCTTTTTCCTTTGAGAAGGTGTTAAAGACATGCAGACTCATCTATATACTTTACTTTGAGACCATGGCTTTCTGTATCTGTTGCCACTACATTGCAGCAATACTCACAGTATATATATATATATATATATAAATATATACTACACCCATCACAGCCATGTTGCCTGCGTCCCCTGGTGTCGCTCAACAAGCACAAACAGTTCATGGCAGTGTAACAATGAACAGACTTCCTATGCATTCAGACAGACGTTATCAAGCTGGCCAAAAATACTTTCTGAAGATGCTGAAGGACTAAGGGTCTTTGCAGACTTCATAAATGCTCATCTGCCAGCTATGCCTCATGTAAAGGGCCTGGAAGAATCTGCCAGATTGGTCAGCAGCCAGATGGAACCACCAGGTTATAAAGGCACCGATGGAAGGTAAAGAGTTTCCCAGTTTCAAACATTGTGTTGTATTTCTATTATTGGAAGCAGAAGTTCCCTGCAACCCAGTCAGCTCCATCTATGCTCTTGGTTCTTTGAGTTGTGCAGTGACTAAAAGGAATCTAAAGGACAGCAAGAGGAACATGGCTAGTGTCTTCTGTATAAAAACAGATGCACACTGTGACAAGCAAATACAGAGCAAGCCATGCTAAAACACACATCAGCTCCAAAAATCAAGAGAAGTTAGCTGGAAGATAGAAGTACATATGTTAAGGACAATAAACTCTGTTGTGGCAGTTTGAAACAAGGTCACATTGTGAAGGGTTGTCATCGCCACCTCACCTGTGACACGAGAATGCACTCAACCTGCCTTCACGATGGCAACTACATCAAGGATGTGGAAAGAGAAAGCCATGTGAGTACACAAATTAATATATCAGAGAGAAAACAGCTGCTATGTCGTTTAATGTTACCAGGGAAGGACATGCTGCTAGTAGTTCAATGATTGTTCCAGTTTGGGTCATCTGCTGCAAACCCATACGAAGAAAAACATATATGCTTTATTGGACACTCAAAGTGACACCGCCTTCGTCGATCAAGAGGTGAGTCATGAAGATCAAGTGAAACTAAAACTAACCACCACGATGGGAGAGGAACACAGTTGTCTGGTCTCTGCGTGAGAGGTTACAGCTCAGCAACATACCTCCACCTCCCTCCCGTGCACACAAAGCACTACAAACCTGTAAACCTGAATGTATCGCTGCTCTTCAGTCGTAAAGCAGGTCTCTGTAGGTTAGAACTGCTCCAGAGCATTAGCACCTTAACAAGCGATATGGCAAAGATGATGAGCTGTTCAAACAGTGGAGCGTAGTTCAATTCAATTCAATTTATTTTTGTATAGCCCAAAATCACAAATTACAAATTTGCCTCAGAGGGCTTTATAATCTGTACACATACGACATCATCTGTCCCAGGACCCTCGCATCACAACAGGAAGAACTCTCCCAAAAAACCCTTTAACGGGGAGAAAAGAGGAAGAGACCGTAGGGAGAGCAACAGAGGAGGGATCCCTCTATTGGGATGGACAGAACTAAAATAGATGCCATATGTACAGAATGAACAACATAACAGAGTTACAACACATTCAATACATATGACAGAACCACGGCAGGAGGCAAGACCAGGATCCAGGTATAACCAGGATCCACGGAAAACCTGCGAGGCGAGAAAGCACAAAGACTCCGGTGAAGAAGCAAAGTCAGTAATGTGCGTTTATGGTATCAGTAATAGCAGGGCCATGGCAGGAGGAAGGAGCAGGGTCCAGATATAACCACGATCCATAGAAACCTATGAAGCGAGAAAGCACAAAGACTCCGGGGAAGAAGCAAAGTCAGTAATGTGCATTAAAGTTGGCCGTTTAGCACCTTTCCCCGAAACAGGTATGAGGAACAGCCTTTGTCACTGTGTTGCTGTAAAAGAGATTTTCCCATTAACTCCCCATGTTGCAATTCGTGCATTAGAAAGTGAGTTAAAAGAACTCAGTGGGAATGACAACACAGTGTCTCAAGAGGATCTCATCTTCCTCTACAAACTTATGGAAGGCATATAGAAAAATGAGCATGGACAATATGAAATGCCATTGCCTCTTAATGAAAGGCCATACATGCCTGATAGCAGACAGCTCACAGAGGTCAGTCTCGGCCATCTCAAGAAGAAATTCGAGAGCTACAAGGAAGATTATGCTAAGTACATAACTGGAATCTTCAAAAGATGTGACGTAGAAGAAGTTCAAGGGATCACGGCATTTACCACCCGAAGAAACCAGAAAAATGTCATGTTGTCTTTTAAGACCATGTCTTAGTCTTAAAAATGGCTCAACATGCCATCTACTGTTTTAAATCAGCCCAGAACCTTGCAGGCCAACGCTGACATAAAGCCGACCAGTCGGGACTTTTCTGTGTCATAAAATCTAAAAATAGAATTTTAACACCCACTGAGCAACTCCTGCCTCACACGTGCACTCCCCAGATATGCTGATGGATGGGCTTATCAAGCAAAAATACTATTTGATAATCACTGAGAATTCTTCGTTCAATATTCAAACATTGATATCGTATAACCAGGATTTAAGCCACTGTAGAAAGTATCAATATATATCCGCAAGTTGTTAAATCCCTGAGTAAACTGGTATATAGTTACTAGCATATTTCCACCTCCTAAAATTTTATATTTCTACTTATAAGAGCAACGTTACAGTATTTAAGCCTTTAGTAATGTGAGGCAAAGGCAGAAATCCAGGCATCATGGGCATGGTAGCATCTGCCAGTGTGTGAATGTGTGTGTTAATGGGTGAATAACGTAAAAGTGCTTTGAGTGGTTAGAAGATTAGAAAGGCACTAGACAAATACAAGTACATTTACAATTAAATCATATTTTGATTGTCATCGAGATATGAACTTCCGCAATAAACGCATCGCAAAAGACTGCCTGAAAGTTGATAAATCATCATCATTACACAGCAAGGGATCAAGTGTCGACCATTAGCAACACTCAGAAACCATTTAACTGCAAGCAGTTTTCCTGTTTAACGTTAAATTCATTTGTTTCTTGAACTCTACAATCTTGCACTAGTTGTAAGTATTTCGCTTATTATCAGCTGTTGTCTAAACCTAAAACCAGAAGTTTCCCAACTGTAATTTGGAGCCGCGGATCTGGATATGACCACTAGACTGGCATCGAATTAAATTGTCACCTTTGGTATCAGCTGATCCAGCTTAAAACATCATCAGCTGTAGACATCATCCAACCATTTCCTTCATTGCAGCCCTATATGTCACTGTTAGTGGGACACCATATCCCAGTCTTACTGGACTCTTTGATTTATCTTTCAGTGCTAGGGGTTCTGCAACAATAACAAGCTCGTATTCAAGTCATACGTCCTTCAAGCGCCGCAAGTCCATGTCGATGTATCCTTGGGCAAGACACTTAACCCCAAATTGCTCCCGCAGGCTGTTCCTGCTGTGTGTGAATGGGTATGAATGAGTAGATAGTTCTGATGGGCAGATGGCTCCTTGCATGGTAGCCCCTGTCATCAGTGTATGAATGGGTGTGTTAGAAGATTGTAGAAAAGTATGAAAGCATAAAAGTATAACCGTTACAACATATAACCTGTTTGCTTTAAAAGTATAACCGATACAACATATGACCTGTTTTATTTCATGATATAAGTGATTAAACACATAAACTGTTCAAAAATGTTACAAAGGTAGTGGTTAGTACAAACGAGACATGATGAGGATATGACAGTTAGTGATTTCCTAAAAAATGTTCGAAGTGATAATTTGTACAAAAATATAACAGGTGTGATTTTGAACAAACTACACAATCAGTTAATAATTATTGTGAGGAATAATTAACATGTGATCAGGCAGTCTCTTCACATATATTATTATTATTATTAAAAAGTGATCTGTGCAACTTTTTTATTCAGAAAGTTTGTATCAAACAAGTAGTCCTTCGTACTACTCAGTGCCCTTGAAGTAGCTCTCCGTTTCAAAGGGGTTGGTGACCCCTGCACTGAAGAATAATATTTACAGATTATACTCAGGGCTCACATATGCAGAGATTAAATGATAAATGATAACGGCTCCTTCAAATTGTAAACATTCAACATACTTTGGGTTTTGTTTCTTCAGCCATGAGTCGAGTCCCCTGATATAAAATGCCTCCTGTCCTGTGTAGACTAACTGTTTGGACTATCTCTTCTCTTCTTCAGCATGAATGTGCTCTGATGAAATGACTGAGATCTGTTGTTAACCTGTTGTTACATCTGAGATCTCATAATATTAAGATTAGCTGGGTGATGCAGTTTCATGTCATGTGAACTTAAATAAGTGCAACCACCAGCTCTGCATCTGAGCCACCTAATTTATTATAATATCAGATGTCAGCAGGCACACCAAGTCTCATATTTTGAAGTTGACATTGTTAAACATGCACAGTTGTGTTAAGAATTCAGATCTTACCAATACAACAATCTAAAAATGCTCCATTATTAGTAAAAGTCCTGCATTCAAAATCCCTCTCAAACAAAAGTACATATTATCAGCAGAGTATCAAAACATGTAAATGATTAAGCTGTAAAAGGTTCCCTATGACTGATTTAGTACATGATATGACTACATTATTACAATACTAATGCATCAGTGCAGGGGAAGCATTTTACAGTTGTAGTCACTTGAGGTGGAGCTAGTTTCAACTCCATTTTAAGTTCATTTTGTCCACTCCAGTAGAGTAGAAGTATAAAGTAGCATGAAATGGAAATGCTAAGGACTAAATACTAGCACCCTAAAATTGCACTACTCGTGTACTTCCCACCACTGTTGTGAGCAGGCTGATGGAGTGAGTTTAACTTATTCGCAGAAACAACTTTGTTGCTCCAGAGTCTGTTTTCTCCTCCGAGTTCTTCCTCAGCGCCAACGTGAGATCAGGTGGATAGCGTGTCGCTGTACCTGTGTCACGGTTTAGGCTTTGCCCCCTGTGTTCCTGTGTCTGTGTGTGTGTTTCCTCTGATTACACCCATCCTACTCACCTGCCCAGTCCACCCAGCTGCCTTCAATCTTCTCATCACCCCACACATATACTCCCCTGCTTTCCCTGTTCTGGTTGTCAGATCGTCCTTGTTCGTTCCCCTGTCTGTTCCAGCATTGTCTGCGCCGTGCTCCAGCGTTTGGCCCTCGTGTTTGCTCCTGGTTGGTACCTTTGCCTTTTTTGTGACTTTGCCTTTTTTTATTTCAGTTTGGATTTTTTGCCCGCTCCCTGTTGGGGACACTTTAAGTTTTTGTTTATGACTTTTTTGGGTGACAAGTAAAAAACCTTACTTTTAAACTTCACCTCGTCTCCAGTGTCTGTCTGCGCTTGAGTCTTAGCTAAACCTGAGAGAACGTGACAACCTGTGACTGAAAGTGAGTTATCCCGACAGGAAATGGTGACTCTTCACACAACCTATCGCTTTATTATATTTTTTTAACACAAACAGCTGAATTAATCATGAATTGCAGTATTAATACGCGTTTATAAAGCATATATTAACATAGTCCCTAACCATTATATATATAAATGCATGAATAATGTACATCTAAATAAGTACCTAACAGCCTAAGGGTACATCCCAAGTCTCTTAATTGCATCCCCGTTTCCTTCACTTGCGTCCTTTCCTTGCATCTTAGACCCTCCCACCAGGGATGTATGGAGAGACGCAAGGAAACCATGCGAGGAGAGAGGAAACGAGGAAATATGTTTTAAAGTGCTTTGAGTGGTCGGAAGACCAGAAAAGCGTTATACAAGTACAGTCCAATTACCATTTCCAAATGTCAAATTCTGCCATTGTCGCAGTCATCATTCCATCCATTTTTCTACTAGTGTTAATTAATATACGAGGTCGTTCATGTGGAATCAGCCCATCCTGATGAGTGTGACAGACTGAGGACATTTCTTCATGCACAAAGCACAGCTGTCAGTAGTAACTGAAAGCTAAGGGCATCGTTGAGTCATTCTTTTTGCTCTGAAGCATTTAGTGTGAGCTAATCTTATATTAATATCATAAGATTAGTGTAGGATCATTTAGCGTTGGTAATACCACCACTCAACATACAAACACTTGAACACTAGCTCTTGAAACTGAAGACACTTTATTTGTTTTGGACTATTTTCAGGGTTTTTTGCCATCGGCGTGGTAAGCAGGGGTGCAGAGGGTGCATCATTATATCCTTGCTCGTCTCCTGTATGAAATGGCTGTATCCCCATTGCCCTGCAATATTCTACATTTCTAATAATCTGGTTATGAGGGACAGCGCGTCTTTGTTCTGTGTAGAGAGCATCTGGACGAGCCGACGTATCAGTGTGCTATAATTATATATAATTTATCGATACAATGTTCACATCCCACAAAAGCAGTAGATAATATAGTCATTCCACTAGGATGAGTAGTGGAAAATTAATCAATAGCACAACGGTAGTAGTTAGTTATATACTCACTGTGTTATGTCTTGAACTCACCTGATGCACCTGGTGCCGCTCAGCAGCCCTTACTGTTGAGCATCAGCTGGTTTAGGTGTGCTGGAGCAGAGAGAAGTGAAAAATCTGCAGGTTTGTATTTTTAAGTCTGGAGCTTCTAACCCAGGGTCTAGGCCAGGGGTCACCAACCTTTTTGAAACTGAGAGCTACTTCAAGGGTACCGAGTAGTACGAAGGGCTACTTGTTTGATACAAACTTCCTGAATAACAAAGTTGCACAGATCACCTTTTAATAATAATAATGTGTGAAGACACTGTCTGATCACATGTCAATGTTAATTATTCCTCACAATAATTATTAACAATGATTTCCACAACAGTGATGGTAGGAAACACAGATATATTTAAACATTTATTTCTGTTATTCTGTTTCAACATTTGAAAGTCAGAGGTATCACATCTCTAATATTTTAGTAAATATCTTTCTTGACAGTTTTGTATGAATAAGCACATTTGTAGCATTTGGTTCAAAATCACACCTGTTATATTTTTGTAAAAATTATCACTTCTAACATTTTTTATGAAATCATTAACTGTCATATCTTCACATCATGTCTCGTTTGTACTAACCACTTTTGTAACATTTTTGAACAAATCATGATCAACAAATCAACTCTGTCCCATGTTTATACAAATGATCAGTTATGAATATCCTGTGTTGTTTGGCTTTGGAGCGGATGCCATTAATGATCTTCACGACAGGAGTCATCACATGATCAAAGCCGGTTACTTTTGTACATAGCGCCTGCTGGTGAATGATGCAGTGGTAATGTAGACATTTTGGGAAGTCTGGGTCACCTTTACATTGCGCAATGAAGCCTGCATGCCGGCCCGTCATGGCGGGAGCCCCGTCTGTTGTCACCGACACCGACACCAATTCTAATGGCCATTCGGAACCTGAAAACCCAGTGCGGTACGGCAGCCTCTTCCTGGCTGTCCGCCGTGCGCCTCTGGGTACCCAACTCTCTTATGACAAGAAATATTGTCATTTTAAAATCTACAATAATAACATCTAAAATTTTTAGACGGAGCTCCATGGTGACTAGTGCTATTTTTAGAACATGCCTTGCGGGCGACTCACGTGGTCCCTGCGGGCGACCAGGTGCCCGCGGGCACCGTGTTGGCTACCTCTGGTCTAGGCTATACATTATTATTATTATCATGAGCAAGTTCCTTTATGTAAACATAATTTCAAACATATCTAAAATATGATTTCACAGGACAAACAGTGCCAGAGAATTTAATGATCAGATGAATGCTTAGGCTTTGATATGTGTAAACAATAAAATAATTAGTCAACAGCAAATTTTGTCTTTGACCTTCTTGGGTGTTATCTATAGCAATAATAATAATAATAATCCCAAATTATGTAAAATTGCATAGTTGTAAATCAAAAACCTTCAAATTGTCTTGTGGCTAAATAGGGTTATAGTGAATGTAAAACCAGTAACATTTACCATTCTGTAGTAACAAAGTGGAATAGGATTGTAATGTGAGTGGCAGTGAGCAATACAAAGCACTGTGGTATTTTAGGACATGGATTGGAAGCTACGGTAGAGACCGAGTGAATCAAAAGAGGCATGGGAAACACTGTTTCAACATGAACCAAAAATTGTTTCCTAACTGTTAAGACGGCTAGCTAACTTTAGCCCTCCAGCTGTCACAGAGTTAGCTGAGACTCCACGTATCAACGTCTAATTGTATTCACATTATAGTGACAATCAGTACACAGTTTGCTAAACTACTAAAAAAAGTCCTGACAGTACTGTTTGGCGTAGCTATCAATGCTGTTAGCATGTTGGCTAACCGCCCAACAAGTGTTGCCAACTTAGCGACTTTCTCGCTAAATCTGGCGACTTTCCAACTCCTCTAAACTGTACGCTTAAAAATACAGAAAGGAGTGGCAATCAAACCCTGAATTCAAAGGCTGGTTGAAGCCGTCTATTGCCGATGATTCATGGGCATACTGCCTGTATTGTAAGGCTGATTTCTACGCCAAAATTTGTGATATAAAAAAACACATGACAACTAAAAAACATACTCAAAAGGCAAAGCCTTATAACAGTTCCACCCAAAGCAAGCTGCCATTCATTAGTAAAAATATTGACTCTGCAAAAAAGGCTGAAGCCACCATGGCATTAGCTATTGCTGAACACTGTTCCATGCTGGCATGTGATCACATTGGGGAAGCATGTAAAGCTGCTTTCTCAGACTCCACTGCTGCTACTCACTTCAAAATGCACAGGACACGGAAATGAGTAATGGTGTTCTAGCACCATACTTTCTAAAAAAGTTGGTCGCAGATGTGGGTGACCAGCATTTCAGCCTCCTCCTCGATGAGTCCACAGATATTAGTGTTTCTAAGTACCTGGGGGTTGTGATAAGGTACTTTAGTGACGCCAAACACACAATTGTCTCAACATTTCTGGGGCTTGTTGAGTTGGAGTGAGGAGATGCCAGATCTATATTCCGAGCTGTTGTGGCTTTCCTGGAGAAGTGTTGTCCTAAAAAAGAGAAACTCCTCGGGATAGGGACTGACGTTATGACGGGGATTAACAATGGGGTCCATAAAGTGCTGAAGGAGGAGCATGGCCTCAAAGATCTGGTTCTTATTCGCTGTGAGTGTCACTCTCTTCAGCTTGCTGTAAGTCATGCTTCCAATGACACCATCCCCCGTAGTGTGGAGTACTTAGTACGGGAGACTTATAACTGGTTTTCAGTGTCTCCAAAGCGCAGGGAGGCCAGGCCATATATGAGACCATCAACTGTGGGGAGAAACCCTTACAAATAACCAAGGTGTGTGCCACACGTTGGCTCTCCATTGAACCAGCGGTTTCACGCATTTTGGACCAGTGGGAGGCACTTAAACTGCATTTCGCAGTCACCAAGTTCAGTGAACACTGCTACATGGCTGAGGTTTTATACTCCATGTACAGTGATCGTCAAAACATCTTGTATCTGACTTTTTTGAAGTCAGTGCTGGGTGAAGTACAGTTGGCCATCAAGGCTTTTGAGGGAGAACAGGTAGATCCTCTTAAACTTCTTGACAGCTTGGGTAGCCTGATAAAGTCTATGAGTAGCAGGGTGCTGAATCCACTGGCAAATATTGATGTACTCAAAGAGCCAATTGATGGATACATCAGTCCCAAACCGTACCTTGGTTACCGTTTTGAGTCATAGGCAGCTGAGCTCCACCTTGCGCCTGAGGAGAAGAACTGTGTCCGAAAGCGGTGTGTAGCCTTCAACATCTCCCTCACTAATGAGTTGAGGGTGAGACTGCCGGACAACATCGAAGCATTGCAGCACATGTCAGTTTTCAATGTAGAGGATACTCTAGAGCACAATAAGAACCTGGGAGTAATAGCAAAAATAGCCAAGCTCCTTGGCTACTCTCCTGGAGAGATAGACAAGATTGTCCAGCAATGGCGTGCCATCCATCTTAGTAAGTGGAATGAAACAAAAAACACAGTGGGCTTCTGGAGTGAGATTTGGAAGTTCAGGGATGCAGCTGATATCAACCTGTTTCAGGAACTTGCCATGGCTGCTGTGTCTGTGTTGTCCTTGCCACACTTGAATGCTGAAGTCGAGAGACTATTCAGCCAGATGAGTGTGGTAAAAAGCAAACTTAGAATTCGGTCCTTGCAGACCCTTAACTCCATCCTGTATGTCCGATATGGTCTGAAGCTGTCTGGTGAGGCTTGCTATGAGCACAAGCTGCCTGATAATGTTTTGCAGCTTTTTGGCACATCAGCTGCTTACTCATTTAAGTCAGCTCCCTCAGTTGCTGAACCTGCCATAGAAAAACTTGACCAAAATGAAGATGACCTACACTTTCTGTGAGCCAGCACAGTGTGTGTGTGGAGGGGGTTCTGAAAAAAAAAAAAAAATGAACCTGAATTAGGGCCAGACTAGTTACCATCATTTTCTCACATTGCCATTGACAGTTTTTTCTATTGTCTCTTTTTGGTCCATTTAGATTGTTAATGTTGTCAAGTTGTCAGTAAAACCGTTTACTGTGACTTGTAGGCTCCTAAGTGGAGCATAAGGTTAGAAACTAAACCAAAATTCCGACCCCCCCCCCCCCCAAAAAAAACAACCAAAAAATTTAATTAAATTAAAAAAAAAATAAAAACCTAAGTAACTCTGCCAGAGTGTCTCATTTGGGTCACTTTGCCGGTCCCAAGCCCGGATAAAAGAGTAGGGTTGGACGTAGAGCTAGCAATTCTACCCCACATAACAGTCTTTTGATTAAATTTGATATTCTAACATTTAACAATACAGGACAAAATTGTTTTATGTAATATGGGTCTAGACGAAGCATTAAAGTCATGAAGTTATTTTGAGAAGTGATGGCCTATTATTTCAATGCAAAATAAAAAAATTAAAAAGAATCAACAGAAGAAAGTTCATTTGTAGTTCTAAACATATTTAGGGTGTTTTTTACTCACTTTTTGTCTCTCCCACGACATTATTCCTCTCTCCTACAGCGCCCATTACAATTATGCCAATTCGGGATGACGTCATTTAGCGAGTTCTAGCGACTTTTAGGACAGCCACTTTCCTTACTGAGGAGTTGACAACACTGAACCCAACCTACTGACATATCGTTTCGAGAGCTCAATTGAGTTGTTGTTGATTTGTGTCTATTGTCGCTGTGTGTGAGCGGTTCAACATGAATGACTTGGGGAGATAAACAATTAACCGTTTAGCCGTAAACTGATAATAAGTATTTAGTATTAGTATTTTTTAATGGAGAATAGCGTTGGTCCATTTCAGTGTGTCTGAGCGGCAGCACGTTGTTACAGAGTTGTTGCTAACTTTGAGGCTAACAGCCTTCACTTCAGCCAGCAGGTGGCTGGCAAGCTAGACACTGGAACTGGAACGTGTTGGTCTTGAGGAGTTGAAGCATGTATTCACCAACAAATAAACTGTAATGTTACACACACTTCACTTCTATGTTTACAGCTATAACCTTACTGCTAACTTCATCGTCTCACACACACTCTCTGTGTTCCAATACCCAACACAACCATGCTATTCAGTATGCCAGAAAAAGAGTGTTAGTGTGTCACATAGTATGTCACTTGCAGTATGCCAAAAATACCAGGACATTCTGCTATATCTGATCATGCTTTTCTGGCTATTCTGACCCACAATATTTTATATATAGGGACAACTGTGGCTAAGTGGTAGAGCAGTCGTACTTCAATCAGTAGATCGGCGGTTCAATCCTTGTGTGAATTTGGGGGTATGAATGGTTAGTTAAAGACTATTTTACAAGGTGCTAACCTTGCATGGTAGCCACTGCCATCAGTGTATGAATGGGTGTGAATGGGTGAATAATAACATGTAGTGTTGAAAGGACAGAGTATGCCAGGCAGAAACAGCTGACAACGTTGCAGCTAAGCTAATTAATGCGGCAGAGATATGCTAGGAAAGTGACCAAGGCTGCTAACTGGGGACTAAGTTTCCTGTTTTGCACATCCACTGAAACAGGTCACATCATTGTCTGCAAATCAGGTTGTTTGCACTTTGTAGTCGCACATAAACAGAAAAGACGAACCATGTATTCAGTGGAGTAACAATAATACTGCACATTACACACTAGCAAGTGAGACTGTGACTGCCCCCATCAGCATCACATTTTACACATGCATTAACATTCAAACAACGTTGATAATTATACCAAGTGGAAAATTAGGTCTAAATAAATGTACCGCCCCATTACACATTTTTCTGGGATAAACAGTAAACAGAAAAGATATTTCAGCAAAGCTGCTACAGTATACATGGTGTGAATGTGTGGAGATTAGCCTGGGCTGATGCTAATATGCTGAAATATTCTCCATGTCCGGCCTTGTCTGTAGGCATTCTAGCATGCATGGGCAATAGGATAAGGTATCAGACTAAGGCACATTCTGACAGCCTAAAACTATTGTTTGTCCAAAACATATTTACTCAGCTCATTTATTATAAATATTGCAGTAGTATTACTGTAGAGTGCCAAATTTCATGGCCATCTATTTAATCGTTTTTGAGATATTTCACTCATGACCAAAACTGGCAACCTTACAGTGACAGGTTAGTGGATCACTTAAGTCCGGAGGCTTTATCATCTGGGGACAATGAATTTCCATTCAAAATATTATGGCCATCTTTCCTAAAGAGATATTTTGTGATCGACCAGATGACTGACAGACATGGACATCGCCATCCCTAGTGCTGGCACTGGCATGTGCATCAGTTTGATTGGGGAGGTAGGGCAAAAATACTGGTGAGTCAGTTTGGACTGGAAAGTCAATTAGGACCCTTTTTCATGGTGGACACATGAATTAAACGCATCCTGAATATGCTATAAAAGACTATAAAAGAAGTCGTTCAGAGCTACAAAAAAAACCAGACAATCTGTGTTCCTGTTCATGAACCAATAGATTGCATTTTGTTGTCCTGCTGTTCCTGTACTTGTACTGCTTCATATGTGAGGTGATCTTTATGTATTATTATTTGGTCATGGACTGTGCACATTAATAAAACATTGCTGTAAATGCGCCAGCATTAGCCAAGAGGCTATTTTACATCTGTAGTCCCAGGGCAGATGTTACAAAGTCAACCTAAAGATAGAATATAAGATTAAATTTACAAAGTTATGCAATATTTACCAACTTCTGAAAAGTATTTCAAAGCATATTATCCAACTATTATTTCAAAGTATTGATACACTTGGTATTGCAATATTATGTTTGCGATACTGTATCGATTCTCAAAAACAATGAATCGATTTATAATTAATAGTTTACATGATTGATGATGATGAACAAAGATTTGTGGCACATAGTGGCTCAGATTTCACAAAAAGTATGATGTTGATGTATGAGAGACGTAAAGCAAATAGAAAGAGACTCACAATGACTACAAGGAGATACAAAGCAACTACAAAGAGACTCGAATGACTACAAAGAGACGCAAAGCAACTACAAATATAATAAACTGCTAAACAGCTAAAAAGAGACAATAAGAGACTCACAGCAACTATGAAATGGGACAAAAAACACAAAGAGACACACAGCAGCAACAAAGAGACTCAAATCAACTACAAAAAGACTCAAAATGACTACAAAGAGACACAAATAAATTACAAAGAGACTGACAAAGACTAGAGACACAAAGCAACCACAGAGACACAAAGTGACCACAAAGCGAGGCTGAACAACTATAAAGTATGTGTGTCCTGCTCCTCAGGAGAGGTGATGGGGCCGTTTGCATGTCCGCGCCCAGGCGGCCATTTTCTTATTATCCGCCCATGCGCACATGGGCCTGGTGTACTTTAGGTCAGGGTCGGCTTCCTAACAGTATATGATGCTATTTCCGACATCAGTGGCCTATTCTTCCAACTCTTTGGCAACAGTTTGGGGAAGGTTTTGAGTGTGAGATGGCCTTCTGTTGGGCAAAGGAAGTGTTGCACAATATAAAATGATGTGGTGATTGCTGCTAATGTTTCGGGATTAAGCACTTGACTGTAGGATTATGAAGTTCAAGTCTCTGCAGAGAATGCTGAGTAACAGTAAGTAACTGTCCATGGTGCTGGAAAGCAGTCTGTACTCTGCAGGACGAGAGGCTGCTTCACCTCAGGTTTTTAACATCCCGATTGATAGGGCATGCTGCATGCTGACAGGTAAACTGAGAGGCGGATTGATTCGCCTGCAATAGGAGATTTTGAGACAGAGAGACTGGCATTAAGAGGGAGAGAGTCATCGAGGGAGAGAGAGGAGGATGATGTCATAGTTTTTAGTTTGTGCGATAGAAGAAGCAGATGGATGCAGCCTTCCTCCTTTTCCTCCGCTCCTGTCTCCGTCTCCACCCTCCACATCTGCCTCAGCATTAGGACTCATCGAGGACAAAGAGGGAAAAACCGCAGAAGCAGAATCTGTTCGCTGCCTGTCTGCAGGCGGAGGACACAAATCGGAAAAGCCCCTTCCTGCCGGCTGGATGTGAGCGGATCACAAACCAGAGGAGAAGTCCAATAAAGACGTGATATGGACCAGAATATCAGAGCAAGCTCTGGGTCAGTCCTCTATTTTGTCTCGATTGTGTATTATGAACAGGCGGCAGTGTGAAGGAGCTAGTCCTGCCCAGAAAGGAGGAGGAGGAGGAGGAGAGACACACACAGAAGGGTGTCGACGGAGAGAGGCAGGGGGAAGCCTAGAGGAGAAGAGGAGGGGAGGACCGCTGGAAAAATAAGAGAGTGATATTACAAGCTTCCAATAATGGCGGCTAAATCGGACGGGGTCCTGAAGATGAAGAAGAGCGACGTGGCTTTCACCCCGCTGCAGAACTCGGAGCACTCCGGCTCGGTGCAGGGGCTCCACCCGGGTGCCCAGCCCGACTCTGCGGGAACCGGGGACGGGGACTTCGCCAACGGGGAGTCGCGGTGCTGCGGCGGCGGCGGGGGCTCCAACTCGACGTGCCTTCGCCCGGGCAGGGAGCAGCAGAAATACACGGTGTGGGACTGCCTGTGGATCGTAGCCGCGGTGGCCGTGTATCTGGCCGACGTGGGCACCGACGTGTGGCTCTCGGTCGACTACTACCTCCGCCGCGAGTACTGGTGGTTCGGCCTGACGCTCTTCTTCGTGGTGCTGGGCTCCTTCTCGGTCCAGCTCTTCAGCTTCAGATGGTTCGTCCACGACTTCGGCACCGAGGACAACGCCGAATCCGCCGCCGATTGCGCCCACATGGACGGGAACAAGCTGCTGAGCGGCTCGGCCTCGCACGGCGACGTTACCGCTCAACACCACCCGGCCACGCCGCAGAGACAGGCGTCGACCGCCAGCAAGAACACTACGACCAACAGCACTGCGAGCACCGCGGTGGGCGGCAGAACCGGGAAACGGTCGGCCTACTACTCCTTCTGCGTCTGGTTCGGCCAGTCCGTCATCCACATCCTCCAGATGGGCCAGATATGGAGGTAGGATGGAGGCCTTGAGATGGGTAATGACGGTGTGTGTGTGTGTGTGTGTGTGTGGTGATGTGATGTGTTTGTTTATGTGTGTGTGGTATAAATGAATGAATGAGCAGAGGGCTGCTCTGACAGTTGGCACTCTTGGCACCATGGTGGACTCTGAATAAGGCCAGATCTTACAGTGTGGCTACCAGCTGCCATCTTTGACATGCTCCCATCTGCAGGGCCAACAGTCACTTATCTTCTATATCCATATATTGATGGGTCATCATCACACAGGAATGATAGGTAGGGAGTTGGCCCCGGCCTGTCAGACACACCTGCTGCAGATGCTGTGGATAGTTCTCTCTTTTGGTGCCATTGGAAAGAACTTCCTACACAGCCTCCGGGTGCAGACATGAATTTGAATGACCCCGTAACTCAAGATGCACATGGTTGCGTTTGACAACAGCCAGCCCACAGTCATTCATTAAATCTATGTAGCTAACCATTGCTGACTTATCCTGGGGTGCACATGCTGCAGAGTAACCGTGGTGGAAGATTATTTGTTGCAGCTTTAATGTTTTATATTGAAATTGTGCAAAATCTCCTATATTCCCGAGCTTAACCTCCGTTGGAAAATGTACCAGAGTCTTTGCAACTCTGTCACTTAGTTTAACCTTCTGTTAGAGAGGACAAAGACAAGCAGCAAATCCTCAGAGTGTAGCCAGTACCCCCCCCCCCCCCCCCCACACACACACCCAACTAAATCAGATCACATGACCTCGGGTGGCCCTGGCTGCAGCTAAAGTATCTACGAACCTGTACATTAGTATGACAGTTTATTACAGAACTATTTGCTGTTTTTTGTGTGTAAAAATGATCCTGATGTGTCCATCAGTGGTGATATGGGATGGAAATCTCAAAACATCAGACAGAAATGTGAGATATGAACATGCTAGTGAATTTGTCTCAGTAGAGCAATTCATTTTACGGTCTGTTGATGTTTTGTAGAAACCTAATTTGGAAACCTACATTACTGTTAACCAGTGGCGGGCCGTGCATTTTATACCTGGGCCTTCACTGCTGTCCTGCAGTTGAACCACCTAACCTCATTATGACGCCACAGCTACGGTTATTATTTGTTTCGTGTAAAAATGAAGCTCAGCATCTATAAATACACTAACTGCAGAGTGCAGATACATGAATACGCGCACGGGATGCTGCGTCATTAACGGACAATGCATTAAAAAAACTGCGGAGCTAAAACATGTATTCCACCGCACACTGAAGAGCACGGGCCATTCAAATGTTATTCACATCAGAGGGAACAATATACACCATAGACAAATGAACACAGTAGTAACACTATGATCACTCCTTCCAGGAAATACACAAAACCGTAATTCTTGTTACTGACGGATTTATTCGTCCGTCAACACCGAGAGGGGAAATGAGTCCACTTGAAAACACATGAACCTTCAAAGATAATCACTTTAACACTTTAACTTAAACTTAACTTTAACACTTTAACACTTTGCGCGCAGTATATCGACTTCTGCCGCTTCTTCTTGTTGCTGTGCACTGACTAAATGTGTCTCCAGAGCAATATTGGACGTAACAATAGTTCCTATCACATATAAAACCAAACAAAAATCCATCTTCATAAAAACAAGTTGTACAAATAATAATATATACTGCCGATGTAAAAACAAAAGCAGTTCACTTACCAAAGCTGCTGTTCACTATTTAAAGACAAAGTCCATCCTCCTTTCTTTGTTAACAAAGAGTTTAATCTCACGGTTGTTCAGTACATCCGTGTGTTTTAGTTCCAGTAAGAAGTCCTTCTCGATTCATGGACGCCAGTGAAGACAGTCGAGCCTCCCCAGTTGTATTTCTTGAATACGTTTTAATGCGTTTGAGGGCTGAAAATGTCCGCTAGACAGAGGCAGCAGATATTGGGATTGTCACCGCCCAACATGTCACGCTAGCCCACTGACCAATCACGTAGTTGTAGGCAGCTAGCAGGCTGTGACACGTCAAAGAATACGCCCAACATGTCAAACTAAAGATCTGATTGGTTGAACACTATGACAATCAACAATATCGTCCCCATTCACTTAAACTGCAAAGGGATGCACTTGTGAATCTGCAGGCCTCTGCCTCTGTTCTTACCTAGAGACACAGAGGTGAGATCTGATTGGATAAAAGCTCTACTTAAAACAAGCTGCACTGGAAGCAGAGCAACTGAGGAAGACAGTAGCTGTGCAATGAGAACATAAGATAATGGGGAAAATATTTTTATAAATTATAATACATGTAGTGTATTTAAGAAAAATTATTAAATTATAAAATCGCTATAACTTTGTGATTCTGTTTAGGCCAGCAGAGAAGGCTTTGCTGGCCCTGACGGCCCACCACTGCTGTTAGCACTAACAGTAACATGAGAAACAGGAGAAAAGTACTGAAACAATAAGTTCATTAGCTGACAGAATATTTTTCACCAGCAATGTTTGATAGTTAATTATTTTATTCAGCTTGCTGTTCCCAGTGTGCTTTGCTGCTTTTCTCCGTTTGCTGTCACTTTTAACTGAATATTTCTTTGGTTTTGGACAAAACAAGACATTTGAAGACGTTAACTTGGACTCTGGGAAATTGTAATGGTCAGCTTCAAGACAAAATTATTATTTAAAATGATCGACAGATTAATCAATATTGTAAATAATTAGACAATACCTTATGGTAAAATGTCCATCTTTGCTGATTTGTTCTAGTTGCATTGTTATAAAACATGTTTGTGTGACAGATCAGAGTTTAGAAGAGGAGACGAAATTTACAATGTGATATTTTATTGAAGATTTTATGTTAAATTGTGTCTTAGGCCTAATTTGACTTGGTATGAAATCGCACTGCCTCAAAATTTCGCTTTGCATCCTTGACCACACAGTCCTAGACAGATATCTCATAATCTGGACAAATAAAACCAGAATGCCAAATTCAGTTTGAGTAATTTTTGTTAAGAGAACATAAAGTCTACTTGATGCGGCAGCGTCACATTCTTTTTGTTTTTTACAGCGTTTTACTAACACATTTGCAGCTTCGTCATTGTTAGTGTGGTAACAGCTGAACTCATTTCAGTGACGCCGTTTGCTGTGATATCTTTATTTTGTGTATTTCCCGGATATTATGCGTAGCTGAGACTAGGATTAATAGAAAATAATAGAAACGTGATCCAGCAGAAAATACTTCCCCTCGAAACGAATTAATATAATCAAGTTTTGTTGTATATTAATGTAATTTTTAGTATAGCGATATCAGATATCGGGCCGATATTGACTCAAATAGCTGGATATTGGTGGCAATGGGGCTTATCTATTCAAATCTGGGATCCCCCAGAATGAGCTGGAACATGTTGCCGGTGAGAGGGAAGTCTGGGTCAGCCTGCTTGGCCTGTTGCCACCGCGACCCGACCCCGGATAAGCGGAGGAAAATGGATGGATGGATGGATGGATATTCAAATCAATTCTATGTTTATATACCAAATTAATTTAATACTGGAATTTTACTTCCTGTTTAAGTTTTAGCAATTTGCTGCTGCATTAAAAAGTTTACATTTGAATTGCAATTCCTGTTAATTTTGAAGATTTTCTAACAAGTTGCTGGTGAACAATTTATTATTTTAACAATAAATAACAATTCCCTTAATTTTCTATTGATGCATTTATTTTTTACATTTTGTTTTACAAAGTTAGGAAAGCAGTGTTTAAGTCAAATCTGATGTTGCCTTTCACATACAAAAATAATCCCAGTCTCTTCCACACAGTGAGGCATGCAGCTTATTAATGAATCGGTATCTGATCGCTACCTAAAGCCCAGCTATCGGTATCAGGACTGAAAAAGTTGGATCGGTCCATCCCAGAGTTTTAGGAGACCAGGCTGCCAGAGGCGAAGTTACTGGAACAAGAATTTGATTTGTTTAATGTACTTATTAAAGACAAACTCAGTAGCAAATAAAACTGGTAACTCACCATGAAATTAATACATGATTTCAAGGAATTTGAAGCCTTGAAGCGGCGAGCTGCTTCAGTACAACTAGATGAAGCCACGTTCTGTGGACATTAGACATTAGATGTAAACATTAGTTTACATCCTGAAAAAAGGCTGCTATATTGGATATTCCGATGACACATCTTTTTTTAGGTTTTAATGCGAGCAGATGGAGTTTGGTGCTTTTATCTACATTTGAACAATTCTAATTATGCACCTAACTGTACTGAGGGCAGTGAGGAACAGACTGTGTCTCACAGTTTCACCATTTGTTTTCTCAGTTCTGGTGCAGCTCACTTTTATTTTCATTACCCAGTAATGTTATATTTCACCCAGCTTCAGTCTGCACAACGTCAGAAATAACAGGAGATTCTCATCTGCAGGCCCCAGTGATGTTTTCACATTTCTTATTCAGTCCGAACAACAATCCTGAAGCTGACGACACAGTTCTATTCATTATTGATGTGACATTCCTGTCGAAATAACGTATTCAATATTTTGGAATTCATATTTCTAAACGATTCAAGAACAAAAAGAAGCTAAAGCATTGTGGTATTTCTAGAGTATAGATCTATTCATTTATTTACAATATATTCATAAAGAAATAAATAACACTTTAATTAATTTAATCATCATGGCATCATCATTGCCATCATTAAACATTTTTGTTTTAGCAGCTTCAAGAGTTGACAGCAATTTGGAGATACTACACTTAATGGATGTGAATTATGACCTACGGTTAAAATGGATCAAAGAGTATTTGAAAGCTTCAAAAAAGGACTACAATTTATATTATAATAGTTTGTATTATCAAAAGTTAGTGTCAGTATTTCGAATGAGGTATTTTAAGTAATGGACTATTGATCAGTATGTGCCAATAACTACATTACAATCAACATATTGAACTTGGGGGCTCATCATACTTTTCATTAGCAGACGTTCAGCATCTTAATGAGCTATAAATGGACATGCAGCTCTTTATTCTGGATCCATTCAGTCGGTCCCCAGTGGATTCTCCTCACAGAGAGTCATTCTGACGGCAGTATTAATATATAATCTTTAACTGTTGCACAGTGAACGTTATAGAATATATTGTAAACATACAAATAGTCATTGTGGCTGGAGATACTCCCTGTTCTCTGCTTTTAAGTGTCTTGGTTGATGAAGCCAATAGAGTCAGTTCAAATAGATCTACACACATGCATATTACGCCATGTACTTGCAATGAAATAAGCTAGCAGTGTAAATTGATATTATACATTTTGTCGGGACAGCAACGTGCAGATACAGTAGTTCCTTGTTTCTACCTAAACCTGCATGAATTCATGTGTTTGAGTCAAATGAATCGATGCAATGTGAAAATGTCGCTTGGAGGGAAATTTCAAATTCCACCCAACTCTGCTACTCCACAGAGCTGTTTAGCCTTTAATAGCTGATTGTTTGGTTTTATAGCTTGCGTGTTTTGTCATCAACCCCACCCCCATGTAGGCAGCCATTTTTGGTATCGGAAAAGTTCTGGTTTCCACTTGTAGTCCGAGTTGACCAATCACGTTGGAGCAGGCTTTGGTTGAATGTAGGTAAATAGTCCATGTGGAGAGCAAAAGTGGCGGAATGCACTGGCCGCAATGTAATCTGGGAACCCACCAGCTATTGTTTGATGATAATTCATTGGTTTGAAATTAGCCTGTAAACTAGCTACATTTCCACTGCATCTCTCAACTCGACTCTCCCTTGTTTGGCTTTTCATTAGCAAAAGTTGAGGGTAGTAACTATTTTTTTTTTGGTTGAGCTTCAAAGTTAGCGGAGCCTATATTAGAGGGAGGAGTAAAAACTCTTCAGACCACTGATTGGTCAGAGAGAATCGTCACTTGCGGGACACGGGACATCCTGCACAAGAGCGGCATTTTTAAACAAGCCAGAAGTGGCCGCAAATTTTTTTAAGTGCAGAAGTTCTTTTGATTGGTTGCCGATGAAAGGACTCAGCGAGTGTCGCGTTGAAGATGATGACAGTGATGGCAGTTTCACGAGCCGCCACGTTAGCGACCACCTGAGGGGTTACTGTTCGCAGTGGAAAACAAAATAGAGAAAAGGACCTGGTACCAAAAGTGAGTTGAGTCAAGTCGAGCCGAACCATGCTCTGGAGATGAGGCATTAGAGACCAGCTGGGGAACACAGTGGAGCATTTAGCAGTTAAAGAGCCAGATATTAATCTCAGGAGTTGGTGGAGACCAAACCAGAGTTAAGAAGAGAGTGAATATTGGACTTACACAAACATCACTGCAAATAAATGATCATGTTGATCCGTCTCTGCTGGAAACTGTTTGCTTACCAAATTAACGTTATGGTGTGATAATATGCCAAATTTGTGTTTTCAGCCTGTTGCAAAGTTCCACAGCATAATAAATGTATTACTGCAGCTTTAGCAACTGTCTTGAAGTTGTGTTGAAAGACAGGATTTGTGGGTTCACAGTGGTGGACAGAAGTGACACAGGGCTGTAAGACTGTCAGGTCCTGGACATGTCCAAGACTGATCTCTGTTCAGCTGAATGTGATAAAGTCCAAAAGGATTTCAATACCAATTTAAGACCTGGACTGGTAAACTAAGTCCTCATCCACAAATTAAAAGTCAGTAACTTTTAATAGTTAACTTAAAATGTTTAAACCTAAATACTGTTCATGTTGAGCCAATATTCATAAGACAACAACACGGAGGCTCCGTAGTCCGGACCAAGGCGGCCAACTTTATTACTGCTTTCAACCTCGACAAAGGCAGTGCAGACCAGATCCACTCCTTATGTTCTTACCTTTCACAATAAAAGCCCTAGATAAATCATATAGAGTGCTGCAGGAATGAGTCCTAAATGCCAGAAATGAGTCAGCATTGTTGAACTTGCTTCGGTTGATATCTTTATTCATGGTGCAAAAGCTCAGACAAAATCGACCTTCCTCTGAAAAAACATGAGATCACTTTCTCACTGTCTTATATTTAAGTGAAAGTATTCATGATGCAAACAACATGAAGGCTTTGAAATAATCCAAACTTTGGCAACGACAGAACAACATGTAGAATGGCACGTACATGCACTGGGGTGAAAGTGGCTTTATGCAACACAGGCATTCACAAAGAAATGCAGTTGCAGCCCAAGACAAACATGACAGAACAATGCAAAAACAGTAGTTCGTCCCTGTGGTGCATTTGTTAAAGATTTTCATCAGGAGAAATGTAAACAGCAGCAACAAAACAGTCAATATGGCTGACATCTTAACATTAAAATTCAACATTAGGGTAACATTTTTTCCCTAACTTTTTCCATTAACTTTGACTGTGTTCGAGCACCAAGCATTATTGATGTAAACACAGAGTCCACCTCCTCTCGTCCCAGATCCGGGATGCCACCATGGAGCCAGGTCTCTGTAAAGATGTGGACACAGCAGTCACAGGTCTCCCGTTGCTGCTTTCACCGGAAGTCTTATTTCATCCATTTTATTTTCCTGCAAACGGGCATCAGACAGCAGTCGGCTGGGTAGAGGAGTAGCCTCAGGTCTGAGCTTAGTCAGCTTAGCTTCCATCTCGGCTCTCCTCCCTCTGCTTCTGGGGCAGTCGACTGCCTTCAGTGGTGTTTGGTTCGGCAGGCCTGGTTGGGTAGTCGGCCTCGGGCGATGATCGTCTCAAGGTCCGCTCATCACAAGTTAATCCAATCCCCACGCTTCCTTCTCAGATGTTGGACTTTTCCCTATTCTGAATTGTCCCTGGTAATATATATTTTTTGATTTTCAAATTGCGTCTCATATTGATTGAGTAAGTCTCACTTTTCCACCTCCGATGAAGAGCGGGGCACGGCTCCTTTTTTAATTCCTCCAGAGTCAGAACGGGGTTCTGTGTCTGTCAGATGGTCTGAAGGGGAAACTACCAAAATCAGCAGAGCAATGACGTAATGCACAGCAGAGGACAGGTAGGTTTTTTTCTCAAACATTATGACTTCTCAGGGAACTCAGATATGTGTCACATATGTTTCACACAGCAGACCTGAGGTCTGTCTGACCCCGCTCTCCCCTACTCACTGGCAAGGTAATGCTGACAAACATTGACTTGATCATTGTGGTAAATCAGAATGCAACATCTTGTTCAGATATATTCAGACCTATAGAAATATTTCTCCTTGTGCATTAACGATACAATCAAACCAGTTCATTTTAAGATTCTCTGGGTCATTCATTGAAATGATGTTGAGACCTCGTAGACTGTGGCAGAGCCAAACAGACGAGGTGTCGTGTTGCCGCTGTCGTGCCGCCTGACTAATGGATTTTGAAACTTGTGTAGGGAGATGATTTATTTTTTCCCACACTACAAGATGTGTTTACCAGGAGCCAAACACAGGTCAGTCAGTAAGCTAGATACGCTCACATTTCACTTTAACTGCTGGATAACCTTCGTGAAGCTCATCCAGCTGTTTATTCATATCTTAAACCTATTTAACAGATCAGCAAGTACAGTACAAATAGGGTGGAAGTGACTTTTATTCTCTACCAAATATAAGTGTGCTCCAGATAAAGCTGATCATGCTTTGAAACGTTTTGATCAGTTCAGTACTGAGATGGTTAATCTGGGAGGAGACCTCAGAAACTAAATCAGTGCAACACTCAAGTTACACTCTGTCTGAAAACTTTATTTTATTACAACAAGACAGAGAAAGTCTACAGAGGGTTATTATTAATTATTGATTTAATTAATACATTTTGTATTATGATTATTAAAACAAGTCGGGGTAGTTTTGAGGATGACGTAATTTCTTCATTTTTCTTACTGTCAACAAATCCCATGTACAGACCCAAACCAACAATGAATGTATTCTACTAATATAATTGAGTAATTACAAATATTTTTAGTATTAGTATTATTGTGTGTGTGTCGAAGCCTGATATAATTTATTCCTTGCCATAAGAAAACACATCATCTAGCCTCAACGTTACACTGGAATACATGATACTTCTTTGCCAAGAACTAAATCTTCAAAATCTTCAGCCTGGTCTCATATAAATGATGCTCCTTTCCTACAAAACTGCATTGTCAATCAGGGACATGTATTTCCTCCCAAATTACGTTTGTTTTTGACGTCAACATTAAAAAAATATATTTCACAACGTTAATATCATGTTAAACACCATAACCAGGGATAAAATATGATTCCCTTGAAACGTAATTGGGAATGCAGTTTAGTTGTACGGGAACGTCATTTTGAAAAGTTGAATTCTGAACCCAAGCCATGACCTGATTCTGATGATCCTGACTGCTGCTGGCAAAGTTTAGACCAGAACCCGACCCAAGACCTGAGTTTTTATTTTTGCTCTATTGCATCCATCATAATCTTCATTTCATGGCTCGCCAGGCCAAAGGCCTCAGTAAACAGTAATTCAAACAGTCCCTGTCAGATCATATTACCATCTAAAGCCCCTCTACGACCACGTAGCCCAGCTCTAAGACAAGTTTGAGACACACGGATCTACTAAATAATAGAATCATTTATATACAACTTAAAGGTTCTGTATAGGGGATTTAAAGCATTAATATTGCAGCAAGCAACAATTCGCTATGTGAAGATATAGCCATTGTAATCCAAAATCTCTAATACCTGTGCTTTGTTGACGTAGTTGGACTGGCCGTGCGTGCCCTTCAGTGCCTGTTAGTGCATGTGATCCCCACTAGCTAGCTCATGGCCGTCGCTCTGCAATGCTCTCATACGGTGGTTACAGCTGATAACGTTGTCCCGACTGCGGGAGCATAGGGCCCACCCTCCGGTCCCAGCCCAGGCAAACACTGTTAGCTCTGTCAGCATTGTTGCCGTTGTTTGCACTGTTAGTGCTGTTAGCACCGTTAGCTGCTAGCTGCCAGCTCAGCCATCACCATGTTGAAAGCCGTTGGGAGCAACAGATATGCTCTGAACTTTGAATTGCCGATATCTTGAGTGAAAGTTGTGTTGAAAAAAGAAAAGAGAAGGCACAGCACAGAGGTGAGAGGGGATCTGAAAGGGACTGACTGCTGCTCTGACCTTTATGCGTGGGGAACAACAGGCCCAGGTGTGGTCCATGCCGCTGTTAAAACTGCCACAGGTCAGCAGAAAAGGCAGAGCAAGTCATATGATCATTTGTTCGAAGCATAGTCAGGCCTTAATGCACTGCATTGGGTGCACTTTTTATTTGAGAGCAGACAGCAGCCCAAACCTTTTAGCCACCGTGGTACCCCGAGCCATTTAAAAAAAAAAGAATTATATCATCAGTAGGGACAGGGATCTACTGGGACTGAAATTCAGCCCTGGACTTTAAAATAGAGAGGTCTTCATGTTCATGTTCAGGACTGAGCCAATCAGATTTCAACAAAAACGAGGATCAGTCCAAATTGGTTTGGGCCGCTCATATCGCCCCTCAATATTGAAAGTGTTAGTTTGGCCAAATCTCCTCTGAGGGCCAGGCTGGCCTGACATAAGATATTGAAAAATAAAAAAACTCTACCACCACCGGCCAGTTCAGCCTGCAATGGATCGGCGGTTTGGGAGTCTTCCAGAACTTCTCGATGACCAGTCCACCCCTAAGAAGGGACCAGGGCTACGGCAGTCAGGAAGCGGTATGGGCGAACACAATGGTGGTTTTGGTCTTTTCATTGGATTTAACAATGTATCTGCAACACAAATACTTGTATTCAAATACAACAGCAGGACTGCAGGTTATGAAATAGAAAAATGTGAGTTGCTTGGTACGAAAGTGGCCATTGTTATTTATCTTAAAATTGTCGTTCAGATGGATCATCAGTGGAGCACTGGTACCTCGAGCCTCTAGCAGCCACTTTCATGCTCAGTGCAGACAAATGGTCCAGTGCCATAAATATCCTATCATGAAGAGTAGCATTGCCATGGTAATGCTGGCAGTACTGATGGAGGTGACGGTGGCTTTGCTTCAAGGGTGAATGAGCTGACTTTTCTTTTCTGTAGATGTGAGTGAGGCAGTCAGAGCACCTTCAGTAACAGCGTGAATGTATCTGTATTTGCAGACACAGACACACAAACAGTGAGATATGTGTCATGTCCATCTGTCCATGTACAGGCTGCAGCTTTATTGCCCTCAGCCCAGATTTCATTTTCAAATGCTTTATTGATAGTGGAACTTCATTTCACGGCCTATTAGGCTGCCGCTAAATGAATGCCATGTGTCGCTGATATTTCAGAGATAGACGGAGGGAGACTCATTAAAATGTAGGCCACAGACAGACTGAAAAGTAATAATGAATTCACTTCATTAAATGAGCTCTTGCCTCGGGTCTGGAGAGGTACAGTTGGAGCTGAAGTATGAGTGCTGCTCAGGCAACGTCCATGTTGCAATCTGGTATTTTCAAATGCAACTGCATGGTGAAACTACAGACTATATAGCACAGGGTCTTTGTGTCAAGAAAGTTGATATTTTCCTTGCTGTTGAAAGGTACTTTGCCCACTTTGGGCATTGTAGAAAAAAAATGAAATACAGGCCTGTGTCAGCAGCAAGCAGAAGCTTATTTTTGACCTTGACCAGAGCAGTTTCAGTGCTGTGAATGGAGCGAAAGCCTGACAAAATGTCTCAAAGATTTCATTGTTATCCATAAAAGACAAAATCAATTGAGTGAAAACAGTCTTTCATTTTATTAATTGCACAGGTTTTGTGCTCTTTTCTAATTCAATCCAAAGGCTTTATAAAATAGGAAATAAGGGTTCCGAAAAGGTTCTTCCTGAAAGGCTGAGGTTCTAACCAGAACCTCTGAAAACCCGGTTTTGGGAGAAAGAGTTCCTCAAGGATCGTTGAAAGCATAGGTCTTAAAAGATCATCGCAGCCCACATACCCCCAGAAACTGTGATTTTTGTGAACCAGGATTGTTGTGGGTTGCGGTGCAGCACATCATTCGGCCTCCTCTCCGGCCCTTGGGGATCCTCATGAGGAAGCCTGGGTGTATTCTAGATGAAACCCTTGGAATATAAAAGGGTTCTTGTTGGAACCCACCAGGTGGGTTCTTGTTGGCACCCATAGAAGGTCTGGATAGAACCTCTAGAGAGGATTCCAGGCAGAACCATCAAACCATAAAAGGGTTCTCTGTAGAACCTCTCATAGAAGGTTCTGGGTGGAACCTTTCACAGATAATTCTAGGTAAAACCCTCTGAAAGGTTTCCAGGTGGAACGTGTATAATCCCAAATAGTGTTATGGGGACAAGCCAAAGAACCCTATATATGGTGCTAACTAGAACCAGTACTCAGTATACTGAGGTGATTTTTAAGTGTTAGCCTGTTGTGTACGCTAGAAATCCCCAACTATAGAAAAGGATTTGGTGGGACCTGGCATGAAAGTTTTTCCACTAGTGGCTGGGAAGAATTTATTTTCTTTAATTTACTATTGAGCACTATAGCAAAATCAAGGACTGTCCCCTTTAAAGTGGGCAATGTTGCTGAATGGGCCTATAGAACAGCAGCCCTGAGAGCTGAACAAGTTGCAACCTGAGAAAACATGTTCATACATTTTGAACACATTTTGAAAAAACACTGCAAATATAGAAAACCACCGAATACAGAAAGGTGCTGCAGGTAGCACACAGCACAATGGAAACTGTTTCCAGGTGACACTCAAAAGTCACATGACTGTGAGAAGCTTAGTGTTGCAAATGAACTAACCTGTAGTTATGTTTTTTTCTGGCTAATTTTAACATTGTCATAGCATGATTCAGATATCATTGCAGATATCTGCTGTTGACCCAGCATAAACCTTTTGCCAATTCAAATAATCTGCCGAAATACAAACAGTTCATTTTGAAAGAGGCTAATGTTATCTTACTAGTGTAGTTACTTTCAGAATTGTCACCAAGTAATGTTCAAGGACAGAAATTAATTGAAACTCAAATTCAAAAGTCGCTAAATGATCCGATCCCTTCAAGCCTCCCTCCAAAGACAATCCTCCAAAATGATCAATATGAATGTAAACAACCAACATGGCTGTTGTTAGGACTCCCAGCTGTCAAGCTAGCAGCTCGTAGAAGATTCTGGCGACGAGCAATGAGTGCACGGGCAGAATACACACAGGTAGATAGGTAGGTAGATAGACGGGCAGGTTGGCCGTCAAATCATTTTAATTTGAATGAAATCATCTGACGGGCTTATTACAGCCTCCCTTTTTTGTCAGAGCAATATATTTATTGATTGCTCTTGGGATGTAAAAATAATTGCAACAAATACAACAAAAAAATCCTAAACACATAATAACCCACCCTGGCTTTAACCATGCATGCAGACTTTCAATATGACTTTGCATGAAAACAATAATTAGTTAATTTGTCCATTTGTCTGTCTTGACATCAGGCTGTAGTTAATGTTTTTTTCGTTGAAGTAAAAATTGAATACATTTTGTCCTAATTCTTGTTTTCAAAGGTTTCCTTTTCTTTAGTTTTAGTCTTGTCTTGGTTGTAAAAAATAGTCCACACATATCATTAAGTGTTTGTACTTATACCTACGGAAAGTAATCGTAATCCAGAGCCAAGACGTGTAGGGCTGCCTCTGCTCTACTGCTGCACTTATAGCACCGGCTTCACAATTAATTGTGTGTATTTTGTCATATTATGTTTTGTCATGCTGTGTTATCACACAGTGATGTTTTGTTCATAATTAGCCTGCCAGTCCAAACTGGCAGGCTAATTATGAACAAAACATCACGAGTCATAAATAATGCTGGGTGAACAGCAGATATTTGCAATAATATCTGAATCATAACAATGACCATGTTAAAATAAACCAAATAAAATGTAAGGTGACATTTAAGCTCATTTTACAAAACTACTAATGGATAACCGACTTCAATAACCTCATAAGACAAAACCATGGCAACAACAGGCCATGTCTCTGCCGTGTGCATCAGTTTTTCGTGTTCCCTGGAAACAGCTCCTTGCACGCCTTTCTGTATTCTGTTGTGTTTTTTGCAGCACGTGTTTTCAAAGTGGTGAAGATGTCTTTCTTAATTTGAGCTCTCAGGGCCAGCGCGTTATAGCCACATCACAACCTGAAATCTATGTCCAGCCTGACTGTTATATACTGTTACACTGATATATGGCAACATTTGCTCACTAACAGTGCGCCTCAGCACTGCAGCCATCAGTGTTTCATATATCGATATAAGTAGAAGGCTGTTTAAGAGGTAGATACATTTGACAAACTGAGAGAATGAAAATAAATTAAGACTGAATTCCAGTGTGTTGTGCCTTTCTCCTTCTTCGTTAACTGTAACATGCGATGTTGATGCTGAAGCATGATATTTTCCTCCATGTCCTCCAGGTATCTTCACACCATCTACCTGGGCGTTCGGAGTCATCAGAGTGCTGAGACAGAGCGCTGGCGTTACTACTGGAGGATGGTCTATGAGTTTGCAGATGTGAGCATGCTGCATCTCCTGGCCACCTTTCTGGAGAGCGCTCCGCAACTGGTGCTGCAGCTGTGCATCATTATACAGACACACAAGCTCCAGGCTGTGCAAGGTAACACACTCACTTACTCACAAGCACAAGCACTCTCACAAACCCTAATGTGTTAGGGTTAGAGGGTTATGCTATATACTTAGAGGAGTTTAATATTATTTAACATGTGCCTGTGCACCACGGGCTACACCCTCGGGATGTTGACTGCATCTCTTTCGACCTAACATAAACGTAATTCTACTGTGAACCTTAAAACCAAGTCTTAACCCTCAAACAATCCTTTGAAGTAGCGAGAACTGGCCAAAAGAAAAGCCTCCTCTGACCACTGTATCCATCCAGGGGGAGGATGTCAAGGTGATTCACTCCTAAATAACCTCAGAATGCACCCGGACGACGGGCTAGAGTGGGCTGGGAACACGGGGGCCCTCGTCAAGAAGGGTCAGAGCGAGCTCTATTACCTGTGGAGGCTTCAGAGTCTGCAACAAGATGCTGAAGAGACACTAACAAGCAATGCTGTTAGCCATAAAACCTTTTTACTCATCAGTAGACTGAGAGGCTGCTGAGGTTAGCTGGACTCCCTAACTATACGGTATGATTACATTTTCTGTAAAAATGTAAGCACTGGGACGGTAGTGGTCCAGTATGGATTGTGGACTGTAGCTGGAGAGGTGCCAGAGGTGCCAACCTTCTAGCCACTACGATTTGGCCTTGAGCACGGCACCAAACCCCCAACTGCTCTGAACTCTCTCCATACAATAATACAATAATGCATGTGTATAACAACAGAGTGATAAAATAGAATTTCCCCTTTGGAGATTAATAAAGTGTGCATACTTCTGGCACAATTTTATACTGGTAACTACATCCATTTTGCAATTTGCCCAAATGCATGCACATGCTTAAAATGTCACTTTTTTAACATTTGTGCGAATGATGTTTGACATGTCTTTTGCATTATTCTTTGCACAAGGTATTTTGCTCGTGTACTGCTGCTGGAACATGCACATTTCCCCCAAGGGATAAATCATTTATCTATCTAGCTTTTCACTGCATCTCAAATGTCCCCACAAAGCAAAAATATCCTCATTGAATTAAGAGCAAATCTATGATTTAGGAAATGTCTCCACACAGCTCTCAACATGACGATAGCTGAGCCAGCGGCTAGCAGCAACATAACTCCACTATACAGTTACACAGCAAATAGTGGTTTCCTACCATATTAATGTTCAGAATGTTGAAGAATGAACCTTTAAGCTCAGACCAAATAACTCCCGCACAAACCCACTTACTTGCTTTCCTCAGTAAATCCAGGTATCATTTCCAAATAGTCTGTTCGAACAGAACTGCTCTCTCTGTGATGTTCCTGCTCACCTAGCATTAGCCTGAGCATTAGCTAGCTAGCTGTGCTCTCCACTGCAGAGCAGTGAATCGGTCAAAAGCTGGATTCCCTCACTTGTTTCACGAATATACACCATTATGTCTGAGTACTACTACGCCACCTGTCAGTAATGTCATCTGACTTCAGAAGCTAGGCAACAATGTAACTGCAGATGCATGCAGACTTTCAATATGACTTTGCATTAAAACAAGAATTAGTTAATTTGTCCATTTGTCCGTCTTGACATTAGGCTGTAGTTTATTAGGCTGTGGTTTATTTATTATTAAGTAAAAATCGAATACATTTTGTCATAATTCTTGTTTTCAAAGGTTTCCTTTTCTTTAGTTTTAGTCTTGTCTTGGTTGTGACAAATAGTCCACACATATCATTTAGTGTTCGTACTTACGAAAAGTAATCGTAATCCAAAGCCAAGGCGTGTAGTGCTGCCTCTAAGGAAGTCAGGTGTTGTGGTATAAAGAGTGACAAAGTCCATGTAGGGAGGAGGTCATGGTGGATGATGGGTCAAACAAACACAGGACTTTCACTCAGGAGACAGCTATTCATATTCTTGTGAAACTGAAAGTCAATGTTAACTAATTTTACCTTATTTTTGTTATGTAACTTATGTACTTAACTAATGCCACATATCTACGTTATGTAAGCAACAATCTAGTTTTACGTAAAAAATGTATTTCACCCAAACTTCCTAAACCTAAACAAGTAGGTTCAAGGGCTTGCACAGGAACACTCATCGCTTGTGCAAAACACACGAAAATTAACTTATCATAATACAAAACATTGTATGAGGATATGTTGCATTGCTTAGCCCCTGTGTGAAAGAATTGTCAGTGACGCCTCTCACCCCAAGCAGCGACTGTTTGCCCTCCTCTCCTCTGGAAAGTTTTAGGACTCACCGTTTCAGGACCAGCAGGCATAGAAACAGTTTATTTTCCTCAGCTGTCACTTGCTGAACTTTGCACCCTTTCTGTTTATTCCACATCCTATTTATTGTATATTGTATCCTGTATATTATTTTGCACATTACTCAACTTTTTGCACTTCGGCTAAACTGCATTTTCTTGTCTCAGACCCTGTACTCTGTGCAATGACATGAAATATAATCTAAAAAAACGAAAAAATAAACAACCTATATTCTAAGCTAACACTTTCCCCTGCTTGCAACGTTTGTGCTAAGCTAGGGTAAACACATACTGAGTCTGTGTAATAGATGCACAGAGAGGAAATCCATACTCATCTGCTTATCTGACTGTGGGTCTGATGACAATTCAGCATATTTTCCAAAATGTGTGCGTTTCTGTCTGTACTGTACCCATGATGTGACACTGGAATCAAACCCGTTGTGTCTCTGTGTGCCTGACTGTTGCAGGTATGACAGCTGCAGCCTCCCTTGTCTCTCTGGCCTGGGCCCTGGCCTCCTACCAGAAGGCCTTGAGACAGTCTCGGGATGACAAGAAGCCCATCAGCTACCTGGCTGTCATCATCCAGTTCTGTTGGCACTTCTTCACTATCGCTGCGAGGGTCATCACCTTCGCCCTGTTTGCCTCTGTGTTCCAACTCTACTTTGGCATCTTCATTGTCCTGCACTGGTGCATCATGACCTTCTGGATTGTCCACTGCGAGACAGACTTCTGCATCAGCAAATGGGAGGAGATTGTGTTTGACATGGTGGTGGGCATAATCTACATCTTCACCTGGTTCAACGTCAAGGAGGGACGGACAAGGTGACACGCTCAACTCCATTTAATGTGACGTAGACCTGAAGAAATAAATCTGTTCTTTTTAAATGAGTTATTTAATTTAATTGTCATTCTGAGGTGCTTGAACAAACAGGATGTAGTACAGACTAAGACAGGTTGAAGCTCCATTACTGGATTTTCTTCTGGCTGCTTAGGGGCAGTCGAACAAGCTGTAACAATAGCATTGACATCTAAGTTGTTATGGTAAAGGTGTTGGCAAGCCTGTTTACACGTCTAACAGACACAGGGCTACATTAGTATGTATTTGAAGGTGTGCCAATGGGCTATGAGAGAATGAAAATCTCCATAGAGATGATAATGTAATATAAACTGGAAAGTCAGTTGAAGTTTGTGATTTCGTCATAACTGTACCACCAGACAATGTGAAAGTGCCTTAAACCTGCATTCTTTCTACTGGCCATCAGGAAACAACTGCTCTGGGTGAAAATAGAAGTCAGACTGAATAGAAGTCTATGAGAAAATGACCCTACTTGACCCCACTTGAGTTTATGGTCTCAATCTCTAGTTTCAAGTCTTCTTCAATACAGCATGATGTTCATTTGGTCCATTTAGAGTCAGACAGACCATAAAGCAGGGAATGCTTCAGGGCGGGGCTAACTGTGATTGACAGGTAACTACCACGGTGTTGTCCGCTCTGGGAGTTGTCCGTGTTTTTGTCTTAGAACTTTAACCCTTACACAGTGGGTTTTCAGTTTATGAAAGTCAATTTTGTTTACATTTTGGTGGCCCTAAAATGTCTTGTTGAGCTTTGGTTTGTTTATAGCTTCACCCTCTCGTGTCACTTCTGGTTGCAAAAGATGGTAAAATGCGGTATTCTAGGCTTCAATACTGTTTCGCTGCATAATATTTGTGCTGTCTGTAAAAGTACTCATGACAAAAACAGCAGTTGAAAACAGTAATTTAACAGTATATTTTAAACATTAAGTGGAAGTGGTTGGCTTGATGGAGGCTCTAATGGAACAATCATTGGAAATCATACTCTAAATATTATGAATTTGGAAAACAGTTGTAGAGGTATCTGTGTTGGAAGAATGGTCTGACATATTAGTATAGCCATCCTCAAGCCCATTGTCCAAATAGAACATAAGCATTTCCAAACTAAACATATCGTGCTAATACTTGAGAGCTGCTTCATGCTTTGTTCACTGATTTGGTTCTTATTCATTTCTTTTCATCATGTCTTTGTGCAGGTGTCGGCTTTTCATCTATTACCTGGTGATTCTGGTGGAGAACGCTGCTCTCAGTGCGTTGTGGTATCTTTACCGGTCGCCTCACACCACCGACGCCTTTGCAGTGCCAGCACTCTGCGTCATCTTCAGCAGTTTCCTCACCGGTGTGGTTTTCATGCTCATGTACTATGCCTTTTTCCATCCCAACGGACCACGCTTTGGGCGCTCGCCGAGTGGCCAGGGTCTTGACCTAGATCCCACTGCTCAGTTCTCCACGCTACCATCTGAAGGTGCCACCAACTCACTACGTTCCAACCGAGGTACCACCGCAACCCTGGAGCGTGACGTGGGAAAGTATTCTGAGCGGGACGGCTGCATGCCAGTTTTTCAGGTCCGACCTACAGTGCCATCTACGCCATCGTCTCGTGCTCCGCGCCTCGATGAGACCGTCATCAAGATCGACCTTTGTAGGAACCGCTACCCAGCCTGGGAGCGCCATGTCCTCGACCGCAGTATACGCAAGGCAATCCTGGCCATAGACTGCTCGCTGACCCCTCCACGGCTGCAGTACAAAGATGACGCTCTAGTGCAGGAGAGGCTGGAATATGAGACCACATTATAGTTCCACCCTGCTCTCAGAACTCATAGAGGGGTGCAGTTGTCAGAGGATTATCCTGCTATAACATAATCAGCAACAGGGACTGTGGCAATAAAGAATTTGTTACTGGCAGCAATTCAACTTTTCATCTCTCATTACTCTCTTTCTGTTTCTATTCCTCGGCATCAGTGCCCACCCAGGAAAATTCAGCCCTGTTGGTAGTGATCGGAGGAACAATTTGGCACGAGTGCAGTTGATGTCACTAGATGTGTTTGGGTTCTTTGCAGGGTTGTTGCTGTTATTTTTACTTCCACTCATCAGGGAAATCCCGTCTGGAATGAACTAAATGCAAACTCTTCGACACTCTGCTCAGACGGTACAAGACGCTTATGCGTAAGGTTGGAAAAGGATATATTTCCATCCAGACACATTTTAATTCATCGGATATTCCACCTTAACCTAAATGACACTTGAATTACACAGAAGTTCTTCTAATGTGATGAAAGGAAAGGAACCCTCATTCAGCATCAGTGAAAACTTTAAACTGTCGGAAGTTCTGATGATGTGATCCTATAGTAGCCACAACTGGGTGGGTACTTCCATCACTATCTACATGAAAAAGCTCATAATTTCTGTTCTTTTAGTGCCAAAAAGGTTCTTTGGACATGTCTTCAAGATTCGGAGGAGTTGGAACACCTCACGCTGGGTTCAGACTACACAATATCAGCCCGATTATAGCCTGACCCGTCAGACGTTGGGCATCAGCTCGGATTGGGAACAAAAATGGGAGTCGGGCGCGACAATTGATCGTTTTATCTTGTGTAGTGTGTCAGGTGGACAACTTGATGACCTCACAATATCCCAACAGAAAGATTAGCAGGTGTTCCCTCATGACTCTAACTTTGGCCAGTAAGAGCAAAGAGTGCCCTTTCACGCACAGCGGTAAACATGACGAAGCGAGAAGAATGATGATGTTGCTGCCGGTGGAACAGTGAAACAGAGGAAAGGTTTTTCTTTTTGTTTTTAGACTTTTTCCGAACTCAAGACAGCCAGCATCATGCACACCGCCGTTGTTTGTTTACATTCTTCTACCTAGCAACTCCTTCCCGATGAAATCGCGTTTTGATTGGCCGGTGACCAATGTGTTGGCTGTCATGTCTCTCGGCCAAGTCCCGGAAAGAATTTATGACTTTATAACCGCCTAATCTGACACAGTGACTATCGTAACAGACACAAATATTGTGTAGTCTGAACCCAGCATTGAGGATGGCTGGGAAGTCCAAAAAGTTCTCTCGACTAAATATTTCATTCTTCTTGGATAACTATGGTCTATACTGGAAGAAGGTCAGACAGAAAGTGAACTACATGAAGACAGTGGTCAAAGTAGCATCTGAACTCAGTCATTGTGTTGTCTTTGGATAAATCAACCAAGCCTGGAAGTAAGGAAGGATAGGAAACAAGAAAAAAGTGGTGAAAGCTGGACAGACACAACCTCACTATCCCATAAGGAAGTAAGTCAAACTCACACAATGCCAAGAAAGAAATCTTCCTGGCAGCTCAGCTCAACTATTTGCAGTCCAGCCTCATATACCTGGTTGTGCAGTGATGCTGATCTCTGCTTGTCTGTGGACGTGAATGTATGTATGTATGTGTGTGTATGTGTATGTGTAGGGGGGGGGGGCAAGACAGAATGACGCAGGAAATGGAAATGAGTCAAGGATGGAGAAGAACAGGCTAAGCAGCCATCTCAGCCAAACTAAACCAACCACCAGGATGTACAGTACTCTGATACAACATGCAGCATTTTTTTACGTAAGAGATGATGTAGAAAGTTATGAAGTCATTGTGTGTGTTTTGTTGTGGTGTGAGTGTGTATGTGTTGGCAATAGGCGACATTTTGACTTCAAGTCTGCTTGATCTTTGATAAACACACGTCACCTTCTGGGGCACATGTTCCTGTTTTTCCCAAAAGCTTTTAACATTGTTACACCAAGCCACACAACACAAGTCAGCATGTTGTTGGTAGTGTCCACGGGCTTTAATGAGAAATGCTAACTGAAGTGCCACTATAAAAGCTTGACAACTGTTATACCACATATCACGGTCTGGGTTGAGCAACGAATGAAATCCATTTTCAGTGAGGAACTTCTAATGTAGGAAAAACAAAAAATATTAACCGCAGGTGGGTGCAAAACACGATTTATTACAAAAGATATAGGTCAATTACACACAAGCCGTGTAAATTTATGAATGAAGGCACAATGTTTCTTCCTCGCTCATGGAATGGGAGGGGGGGTCTGTAACTGGTGGCCAAAAGATATAAAAATGACACGTCATGTTATTCATATTTTTTGACACTTTTCATGTGTGAGGACACTACATATTGGTAATCCTTTACCAAAATAGACCCAGACTAACTACTACCAACAAGTCAAAGGGAGAGAAACAAGGGGACAGTGCTAACTTTGGATAAAATGGTTGCACAGATATAAACTTTACAGAGGGAGGAAAGGAAGGGAGAGTACTTAAAACGATTTGGTGGCTTTTAGCTCAGCTGTGGCTCTGACTGACAACCTTTTTTGAATAGATCATAAAATGACAACCATCCTGTCATCCACTGAGTTCATATTTTGAACAATCATCCCATACTGTTCATAAAGTTTATGTTCAGGTTCCATCAGATCAGCAGCATGGTATGGATGTCCTGGATCAGGGAAGGACAGGAGCAGATGATGATGGAACAAGACTAAAGTTCTAAAGTTCCTGTCAGTGGCAACATTAAGATCTCTGGTGAAAACATCACATTTTTTAAATTTCATTAAAATCCAGACATTTGTTTTCAAAATACTTTGATGAATCAAAATGTTAGTCAAATCACATTCTTCACTGAATGGTGTCTTGAAATCAAGGGTCAGAAGGTTGCTAAAGTCATCTTCTAGGGACCATGACTATCCATGCCATGAGTTCTGTTCAAAGTGTTGTTCAGACAGAACATTGTCCATAAGCCAGGCCCCACTGATGATGAGAGCCAGTAGTCAAATTGTCACGGTGTCCTTTTCAACATGCTGTGTGTATGAAAACAAACCCTCGGACGTCCCCAGTGATTTGAATCAGAGTGCAAAGAGACAACTAGAGACTGCAAACAATGGAGAGCTGCACCATTTACACACTCCCAACCCAACCAGCGTGACTTCAGGGAATGCTGGGAAGATGGTAGAAGATGGAAGATGGTAACAGTGTGTCTTTGCATTTTTAAATGTCTGCACAAAAGAAAGGTTTCCAGATTTCTTAATATCCGTCACAAGTGCAATGTCTTTTTTTCTAAGGATGGCAAGAGGAGAGAAAAGCACAAAACGAGTTAATGGGATAATCATGGCATGAGACTGTAAACCTTTTCATCCTGCTTAACCAAAGCAGCCCCAGGCGCACTGAGCTGTTCTCACCTCAGCTGGTCCTTCATTTTGTGTATGAAGTCTTAATTCTGTTGCAAGTAATTATAGATAATGTCCAAAACTTAAATAAACTTGATCATCTTATTCTTTTGGTTAAAAATATATCACTAAACAGAGGATTTGTGTGTAGTAAAGTATACAGAATATGTAGACCACAGAGAGAACCAGATGGATGTGTTTACATGATCCACTTTCCCAGCAAATATGGGAATGTTCCAGCTATTATTTGCGGTTTTCTCATTAGATACACCTTTAAAATGCTTATGTTAGTTTTTACGATAATTGTATTTTGTTGGTGGGGGAAAAGTCCAATAGAAGGATTTCAACATATTTTTATGCTTGTGAACAGACCATACCAGCAGTTTTGCATGTTTTAGCCATATCTTATTGATGTCACAGCCAATCATTTTGAAAACCAAGCTGCTATATTTCTGAAATTTGAATGTACTTTTTCTAGTGTTCCAGAGCATTATATGGTATAAATTCTTGCTTCAATTTTGTAATCAAGTGAACGTCATCTATAGTCATCATTGTCAAAGTTATTGTTGTAAGGTATTGGAGTGCAGACCTTTTAAATCGATCTACTTTTAATAACGGTTTCATATTGTGAATGGAAACCAATGGAGGCCTGTAACTGTGGGCAAAATACATTCAAACATCTATCAATATACAGCTTGCATCTGAAAATGGTTGTAAAAATATGAATAATGTGTAGTTAGAGCTAAAATTTTCAAAAACAGTGGTATGGTTCTTTAAGTTTGTGATGGTAATTTTACGTTAAATTATCATGTTTTCAAGTGTCTTATTCTTTCAGTATATTGAACCTTAAGTCACACTGAAATACATACTGTATGGCTTATTAATTTGCCTTGTTACACTACTGTGTGTGTGAGTTCTCATTAGTGTGTTGTTTGACTGCACTGAGCAGTTTATAGATAACATTTTTGTTATCTATAAACTGTCTGTTTCTCTTGTTTTGACATTTTTATTTTATTTTATTCCTTTTACTTAATTTTGAGCTTTGGGTTCATTTTTTTAATTTTACACGTCAAAGTCTACAAGACTTGGGGAGTCGCCTACAGGTGAAAATAAGTTATATAAAGCATTATGTGGCGCCAGGGGAAGCTATATGAAATTGGATAAATTGCCTCATGTCATGTCACTTCAGTCAGCGTTGGTTGGGGCCGAAGACTACAAGTTCAATATCTGGATGTGTGGAGTTAGAAAGAAGTGAGTTTACCAGAACTCCGTAGCCCATTGCTCATCTCTGCTGCAGGTTAGAAGCTGCAGGATACATTAGCCTCTACTAGCATTACTAGGGATTCATTTACACTTCTGCAACAACACGGGACGGCATTATCAGCGCTAATCACTTGTGCAGTGCATCGAATGGGTATCGAATGAAGTACTCTATTGGTATCGGTATCACTTTTAGGGCACAGGTACTGGTACTGGCATCTGAATTTCCGAATGAACTGTCAGTCGTCGAGGTGCATTGTGGGTAAGGTAGACATGATGTTTTATTTAACTGTCCAAGTGGAAAAAGCACAGGTTTCACAATGACTTATCTTTAGTGGAATTACGACAGCAGAAAAGCTATCTGTATTAATTCACCAGCAGAGGTCCTCACGGGTTTATCTGCCAGCATTCTGGTTGTGAAAAAAACTACTTTCAAAAGTTCATGCAATAAATGTTTAGTTTGTTTGACAGACAGTTGCTAAACGGAAACAATACCTGGAAAGAATCTTCATGAGAAAGTATGATTGAAGGTTAAGAAGGCCATTCCTTCTTTGTAGCCTACTCTGTGTAAATGCAGCATTATATTATCTGGGGATGCCAAAGCATCTTATGGAAGTTTATTTGAAGTGTTTCCTAAATCCGGTGTAGCCATCTCATGAACTAACATACACGTATATGATGTGTACTGATACCTACTTAACATAAAGCTACCTCAGTTTGTTTCATAGACAGAATGTATTTTCTTCTGTAACGCAGGAGATACACAGGTCCCTGTTTTTGTAAGGAAGACAATAACACTGAAAATACAATTTCCCAAAATATCCATTAACAAATCATATTCAGTGTACTCCCAATGTACGGAAGCCCCGAGAGAAAAGTGAGAGGAAATAACTCTGTTAATCCATTTTCAAAGTCCGATCTGAATGTGTCTATAACTTAAGAACTGGTGAAAAAAAAGTTTTGGCAGGATGACTTTTCTAAGTTTCTTCAGGTGGGGACTGCCAGGTGAAAAAAAATATTATTATTTATTTTCCTCTGGGGAAAAAAAGTTACAAAAAAGAGTTTGTTGCCATAGGAGGCTGAAGTGCACCATCACCCCATGTTCTAAATAGGACTCAAAGCATTTATGTTTTCGTTAACACACAATGTATGCACCTTGAGTTTAGAGTGCATGGAGAAATAAAAACAACTGGAAGAAAACATGAATGCTTTTAGTCCTCAGAACATGGAGGCACTTCAGTCTCTTGTGGACAAAATAAGTATCACAACAAAATACACTCACCTGGCAAAACTTTCTCTCATCTGTTTGATGAAAAGACAAATTATGGAAACTTTAAATTATTATCCTTGCGAAATCTTTTTTTCACTATAGTTCTTCAAGTCATAAACACAGGAGAGAAATGACTTAGAAAATGGATCACCAGAATTGTTTATCTCACTTGTCTCTCAATGCTTCCGTAACAAAGCTAAACACAAACATAATGCAGACGTGCCAAGCTGAAATTGCAAATTGTTTTTTTAACTTGAATTTCCATTATGTACTAATTTTCCAGATGAAAAAATTTCCATCTCATTAAAGTGCTTTCACTCATTCATTCATTTTCATTTGAAATCGTTTGAATCTGTCAATAAGAATTCTCTTTCTGCATTTTAATTGGTCATGAATCATGAACACGCATGTCAGCACTGAACTCCCATGCACAGTTTTTCATGAATCTGGCCCTTGGGTTAATATTTCTTTCAGTAGAGCTAAGTATATTAAAAAAGAGCCATTGAAGAAGGAGGGCTTTGGTCTGCCTCAAGATGTGTTTAATCTCACTGTAAAAAAAAGAGGCTCTGTCATAGACAGGTGAATCCTCTATTAATGTTCCTCATCTTCTGATTGGTGGTGGGTATTCTGCTCACTGCAGGACGTGAATCACAAAATAGGACATGACACATCGACAGACTCATAACTCTTAAAAGCTGCTTTCTATGTTTTGTTTGCCTTAAAACGAATATTTGTGTCTTTATTTCAACCTCATCATCCAAGACATTGTTTGAGTCTGTACTGAAAGCACAGCTTGATTTCGGGGTTAGCCCATGGTGTGTGTGTGTATGTGGTGGTGGTGGTGGGGGGGGGGATTTGTGTGTGTGTTCTTTTTACACTATTCAATAATAATGTGTCAACAGCAGTTACTGTGCTTATACTAGGACTGAGCCGTTGTCCAATAGGGAGGGTGTATCGACTTCGGTCCTCCATCCTCTCAGATGAAAAGCTTTGTGTCCAGCTGAAGGAAACATGGCTGACTGGTGATTGTGTTTGGTTGTAAATCCAGGCATCAGTTGTGACAGTGCTGTAGCTGTAAAGAAATGAATGCGCACTGTAGAGGATCTCACCATTTCCCATTACATTCCCGTTGTGTCTTTGTCACTGAAGGAAAATGCTTCCGTTTATGCCTCAGCTGGTTTTAGCTGCACTTCTTCATCCTGCGGTGTTATAGCCTACAAACTAAGACAGCCAAAGTAAAGGTTATTCAAAAATTCCTTGTGCTTAATTTCAGTAACTGTCAGAAGGAACACCAGGGTACAAACATCAGGGACATAATACATTTATAATGTGGTATCAAAACTATTATACATCAAACAACTACGTTCAAAACATTTATAACAAATAAGTGTGATCATAGAATGCCTTAATTCGTGTCATGATCCATTCTATCCCACCTTTAGAATTCTTCTCACATGTGTAAGACAACGCAATCTCATCCCCACTTGTCATATTTTCCTGCTTGGCCAGTCTTATGTGTAGCATTGTGACACAGTAACACGTGGTCAGCATTGTGAAAAGGTGAGGTTTAGGCAATGTTTGGGTTAAAAAAAGTATGTTTGTTATGTTACTGAAGCTACAAACATCAGGACGTGACTCAGTGATGTCACGTGACAAAGCATCACGTGACATAATGTCGTCAGTAAAAATCATGAAACTTTTGGTTTCATACGCAGGCAGGTATATTCAGAGGCAGGTGAAAGTCCTTCGTTTGACCCATCCACCTTCCCCTTCTGTTCGCCCTTAGCGGACTCTCTTTCTCTTCTAAGTCGGTTGCTGTGACCGTCTAATAATGAGGCGGATGGGTTTACATTGGAGTTAATTGAAAGCCTGGCGGTCAGAAAGTTTGCAGGTATGAAGACGCCGAGGGCTACTGTCCAAGTGTTGGTATTTGATGCAAGTGTGACCAGGCTGTCAGGAAGGACGTGTCCCACATCAATCAGAACCGTAGCCAAATAGTTTAAGATTCCTAAACTTTACCAAAGCTTCGGCAGTTCACAAAACACTCATATTAATCATTTTTGTAATGCTCATGTGTCTTTCTGAAAGGCTCTGAACACAGACCACTCTGTCATTTAGGTGTGAGGTCTGTCTGAGGAGACATGTGGCTGTCCACAGTGGGATTTAGCAATGACCACTCCAGCACAAAGCTGCAATGTATCGTGTTCTTCTGCCCTCTGTAGCTCTCTGAGATGTGAACAGGCCGTGTTTCTTGTGAGCGTCTCGGCCCCGAGGCTGTCTCTGTTCACCAGCTGTAACGAATCAAAGCTCTGCTGTAGAGGTCTGGATATACCAGCCAAACACAACAGAGGAGTACACTTCTTCACTCTCAGCTCACAGCTGAAGAAATTACTATTTAGTTTGGATGGTCAGAACAAGATCCGTGCACCAGTTAGAGATGAGATAACTCAGCTTTAGTAGAAGCACAGTAACCAGCAGGTGGATACGGCTGGGATTCCAGTCACACTTGTATAATCATTCTGTACAGATGTCTGTTTAGAGAGATGGTTGAACATGGATACCACAGATAGTGAACTGATCAACTTTAAAGCTTATCTGTAAATAAATGTATGCAAAGTGTACACGCTAAAAAAGAACATTCCTCTCTTTTTGAGTTCTGACTGTGAAGGGTGTCTTTAGAGGTGTGATGCCACCATGATGGTGGGTAACTATGACGATATACTATAGAGAAAAAAATGATAAATGTGGTGTATGTGGTGTATTTAAAAAAGATACAAATGTTTAAGACAAAAACAAATTGGTCTTTTCAGTAAGTTGCATTGTGTGATGAAAGTCTGAAGTGCTAAAAATTCTTTCAATGGGGAAAAAGTACATTTTATTGTAAAAATAAATCAAGAGTGATAAACATGTTCAAAATTGCATTTTTGTATATATGGGATTTTTGTACATTTTTATTTGAATCTATTGCAACACAAACTACCAAAATACATTCAATAAAGTACACTGTGGTAATTTTTCTGGCCTCAAGATTTTTCATTTATTCTTGGAAAAAAGTCCTATACCCGCTTTGTGTGAGTCTTTTAATGCTGAAATACATAATACTAAGAAGGTTCAATCATCACAACAGAATGCGTAAAGTCTCAGTGAGGAAGAACCAAGAAAAAAGTGAACAAACTTTCTTTATACAGAATGAGTAAAGGTGGGGGCCGATGGCCAATGTTAGACATTTCAGTCCCAGACTTTTGGTCTCAGACTGATAGGAACAACAATGACAAACAAACGGTCAGCAACCAAAACAAGCGGCCCAAAGGCCTTGGCATGGAACATTCTCATACAACACAGTTAGTTATCTTTGTGAACAGAGAGGGAGAATTCGTCCTTTGCACAACAGAGACACGGTGAAGTTCAGAGCAAAAATTACTTATGCATGAATACAATATACTGAGTAGAAATATATACGTAAAAAATGACCATTACAATTAAGAAAAATAATGCAATGCAAAACCCCTCCCAGATGTGAAGACCAGAGGTTAGCCAGCTACACAAGTGCCAAACCTTGGTCAGAGTTTACAGAAGGCTGCAACAAGGAACAGATATTTTGAAAAATGTGACAAAAAGGGTGAGAAGTTGGTTTATCAAATACAATAAATTATAACTAGCACATTTGTCACGGTTTTGGGTTTTGTTTAGTTGTTTCTTCCGTTTTATTTTGACTATCCCTGCCTCTTGTGCCCTGTGTTCACTTCACTTCTTGTCCTTGTCTGTTTCCCGCCTTTGTGATTATCTGCCCCGCCCCTGATCGAACCCTGCTGTGTCTCATCACCTGCACTTAACCTCTTAAGCTCAGGCCCTATTTGTAGGCCTCTGCTCGAAAATGGCATACCCATACTAAGGAGACCACAGTTCTGTAACTACAAGGTCTATTTTAATAATTTTTGACGCTATAATCAGATCACACTTTGAGATTGTTCAGATGGGTAAATATTGTGTATATGTTGCTGGTTAATATAGTGCATGATATGATATTACACAGCTCAAATTGAAAATATTCAGGTTCGCCTGAAAAGAAAAAAGCACTTTTATTGATATGTTTTTGAAATAATGTAGCTGGCTGCCTAAAAACTCTCCCAAATCATAGCACAACCAATCAGTAGTTGTTGAATAAAGGTTGGCTGGGATAAAGTGAAGAATAAGAGGCTTTAGTACAGAGGTCACACGAGGTTGTCATTTTCGAACCAGCTGTTGCAGCTCTTACATTGTACTTATATACTATATAACTATATATTTCACTTTTTTTATCACTCATATTATTCAATACATCCAAATACAGCCGTTAGAAATCATTTTGACAGCAAGGGTGCTCTCAGAGCATGTTTCTGGCTGTCATCCATAGGATTTTCTCAGTTGATCTGTGTGTATGGGGCTGTAGCTCAGCCTATCATCGGTCGATTTCAGTCAATGAGTCCTCCTTCGACGCGTCAGAGTCTCAGGAAGGCGTGTGTCGAAGCGGGTGTTGATTGACAGATTTTCAGCGAGTAAAGTTGCAAGAAGTGCCGCGTCTCCCCGAGCATAAATTTCCGTTCGCCAGAAGTCTGACCACTCGCCCAAGCTGGATTGACCCCCCTTCTACAGGAAACAGTTCACAAGAAGACAGGATGCAGTTGCCAACAATGATTCTAGCTTTGAACCGGATAATTTTCGATGTTATTATTCTAATTTTTCATAAAAGGTGACCAAAAACCAACGATTTTTTTCGGCGAAGACCACTGCCATGGTACCATTGTCCACTCACAGCTTTCTACTGGTTCCACGGTGAGAAACCTTTCTGACAGGAAGTCCCTGGTATCTTGCACCTGGCATATTGGATGAGAAATGCAAAAACCACTGATTTCTACAGTTGACAGAATAAACAGAAGGAAGGAATTTACATGAAACATCTTAATAAAATAGATTTATTAACAGGTTGAAGTGTATCAATATTTAAAAGTGCAACATTTATATACTGACGTCATTTAAAAGACATGTTAGATCATCTCAACATAAATATGAAAACAGGCAACCGGTTCACAGAAGGAAAGCATCCAGATCGACTCAAAAGCACACTTGGTCTCACAGAGGCTTCTTTAGAAGATGAAATTAAAAAAATCTGAGTTGGCAGTGATACTTTGACAACTACGTGTGCAAAATCCATTTTGTTGAATCACAATATTTACATGATCATGCATGCACACGATAAAGTGATCGATCAGTATTTGTACGGATATGATAAATATTACAGTGAGACCATACTTGAGTTTCACGACAGGCTGTTTTTCTGGCTGTAAGAGCTCACATACAAACACACACAGGCCCACAAATACAGAAATCAGACCCAAATGCACAACAAGTTTTTCCTGCAGTGATCATTCAGTTTAATCCTATTTACTTAAATTGAGCTCAAGACTCTTTTGCAGATCATCATTTCTATTTAAAGGGAAACTTCGGCATTTTCTCATGTTTTTGTGTCTAGATTAACGGGAACGAGACGGTTCTAAATTGATTTTCCAGTATCGAGAGAGAACGCTGCAGACGGCAGCTGCTAAACATGTTGCAATGTACTCGCTCAGGGCAACTCCTCACTGTCAGTGTGCATCCACCGACAGGCTCAGATTGTTATTGCAGGTGTCTGAAAACATTATGGAAAGAATTCAGAGAAATAAAAGGGTTTCTTTACCTTTAGCTTGATTCATTTTGCACCTTTGCAAAGGCAGATGTCAAACCGTGGGCGGCATGTTCCAATGAATCTACATGTGGCATATCGGAAAGGGAGTCCAATCTGAGTGGCTTGTTGAATGACATGTTTTCTAATCCAGACAGCTGACAAAATACTGACTCGGTCATCTTAAATACAGTGTGTGGGTTGGTAGACACTCCAGATACACAGATGCATGTTCACAAGCACTAGAGTTATTGACGGTAAGTCCCCTTTGTTAAGTGAAGTCTCGCCGTGAGGTCAGAGGGACAGCACACAATGTTTTACATTCTTCACATTGATTTTTTTTAAGACAGGCAACCAATTTAAAAATGATTTTACTACTTTATACCTGCCTGTTTGAACTTATGAGTTATTCCAAAGTGAAATGTGGTAAGACAGCTTTGGGCTCTCATCTGAGCTGTTGGAACTGCCCGACAGAGGATATTCCGTTTTTTGTGAGCATAATTCTCCCTCTTTTACTAAATATAGTTATATTCTAGTCTTAGTTTAACTCTACTGCATCAGCTCAAACTGATGACTTCTCAGCAGCTCTAGAGGGCACTCATGTACGACGATGATTCATTTCATCATTGATCAATCAATAGATGTTTTCTTTTAATTAATCAATTTATTGTTTAATTTGTAAAATGTAAAAAATGAAATAGTGTAAAATGCATATAAGTTCCTGTCTTCATATGTCTACAGTCAGTCCAATACCACACATACAAAACAGAGAAAAGCACCACATCCTCAGTCACTGCAATTGCCATTGAATCAGAGTTGATCAACGGTTTCAGAACAATGTGAGAATATTTCAAATTTAAAAAAATGTATTACAATAGAGTGGTGCAGGAATGGTTCCTAACAGCCAGAAATGAGTCAGCATTTCTTCACTTCCGGTTCTCTTCTCTCAAAGTCAATGGGTTTTTGGTTAGATGTCTGATGTAAGGTCTGTTTAACACAAGCTTCAGAGATTTTAATGTTTTGTTCTATGGCATAAAGTACTTCAGTAAATATCCCTCTCATGAATGTTTCTATTTTCTGCAATAATCCAAGCCAATTAAAATATTCTATTTAGCACCGGACTGGTTTCATCGAGGTGCTAACTTCTGAAGTTGGCCTGCAACAATACGTCATTCTTGCAGCTCTGTATCAGAAGACACTGAAAACTCTAAAGTAACTCAGAGTCCTTACAGACTGGAGTCTGGACTTACACCAGAAATATTCGCTGAGTTCAGTGGACGGTTCATTGACAATAAAACAAGAAATATTCATATTATGAGTTATCTACCATATATGCCTGGGATTTAGTTCATTTTAAAGCCAAATTCGATTGGAAATATTAAATATTTGTGCAAAATAGAACAAAATTAGGGAAAACCTGAGAGGCAAGTAAGAAAAAGACAATCTGGTGATCCATTTTCTAAGTCTGATCAAAATTGTTTTCTATGTTTAATAAGACTTAACAGGTGAGAAAATGGTTTTGCCAGAATCAATATTCTTTTTTATCATCTGTGAAAACATGTATTTCTCTTGTCAGGATCAAGTGTTTGTTGTAATATTCATTTTGGTTTCAAGAGGCTAAAGTTCACCACTACCCCGTGTTCTAAAATAGGACTAAAAGCTTTCATGTGTTCTTCAAGCTTCTACAAGCACTCTAAACACAAAGGTCATATATTGTGAGTAAGAAAAAACTCACATGAAAAATTATGCCTAACAAAAATGTACATCCCACCTGTTTCACAGATGAAAAAAGATTAAGAAATTTAAAAAAAGATGGTCTCAATCTCTAGTTTCAAGTCTTCTTCAATACAGCATGATGTCCATTTAGAGTCAAACAGACTATAAAGCAGGGGATGCTTTAGGGCGGGGCTACACAGTGATTGACAAGTCGCTACCACAGCGGTTTTTTTCCATCCAGGAGTTGTCTGTGTTTGGGTGTTGTCACGGTGACTACGTCCACTTCTTACAGTCCATGGGTACTTCTCAAGTCTCTTAATTGCATCCCCGTTTCCCTCACTTGCGTCCTTTCCTTGCGTCTTAGTCCCTCCCACCAGGGATGCATGGAAGAAACCATGCCAGGAGAGAGGAACGAGGAGATATGTTTTAAGAGACATGAGACGTCCTTTCCTCAGTTGCGTCACGTGGTCTGTTACTGTTGACGGCGGATCAGCTGATCACAGCTGGATCAGCTGTCAGTCGGCTTTAACAGCTGGAGAGACTTTTGATAAGTTTGTGTTCACATGATCACTGTACTTAATAACAGTAACTAATAATACTAATAACTAATAAAGACACACAGTAATCACCACTGTAGAGGTGTTTCTCTCTGTAGTCTGTTAACAAACTGTGTCCTGTGTTCTGTTCATAAACGCAGGATCGATTTCTACCAGGGGAATGCGATCGTCTTATTTATGAATTATTTGCGTCTTTGCGTTTTGAAATTGTGACTGTGGCGTCATTATTAAATAACCCAGAATATGTTTATTGTTTCTCTTAAATGATAAAACTCATCAAACACTCAGGAATGATGTAAAAAGTGTTTCGTCTCTCCAGCTCTCTCTGACTTTAATTGTTTCCATAATAAAAGTTATTGAGGGAAACATCAGATCATGAAAACACAAATCTTTCTAATAAATGAAGAAAGTTGTTTGTGGTCTTTTTGTTGTTCAGACTACAATGAACATTTATTTAAACCAGATGTTGAATCACAAACCTAATTAAATATAAACTGTCAGTCAGTCCGATCGGCTGCAGCGTCCAATCACATAACTGATGAACAGTGAGGGGGCGTGTCGGCCGTTAAAAGACTTCCTGGAAGTCTGTTCTCGTGGGTCCTCGCTCATGGCTCCTCCGAGGTCCCTCCTCCATCCTCCATCCTCGCTCCTCCGAGCTACATTAGAGCTTTGGGACGGCCGTAAATATGGCGGCGCAGAAACAACTTCCGGTTCAAGCGAGGATCGAGGAGCGAGGAAACGACACTTAAGAGACTTGAGAAGTACCCATGTCATAAACACAGAAGAGAAAACTATTTTGATCAAAGTTAGAAAGTGGATCCCAGGATTTTTTTCTCACTTGCCTCTCAGGGCTTTTGTACAAAATAATAGGAACACCTTACAATATGATGTAATTTTATACAACATAACCTATAGCTTGACAAATTAAATACATGAATCAACACTTGACAGCCTCTGGTTGTTCTAGTTACTTTGTTCAGCCTCTGTTCATGTACACCAAGCCAAAAACTATTTAGACATCACATCTGTCACTGGCAGTGTAATAAGATTCACTATACTGTAGTGAGTAAAACTAAGGTTAGTGTAAGGAAGACAACCGTCTCATAGAACTGGGACTTTTTCATCACTGAGGGCCTGACATTTTGAAAGGTTCTTTAGGGAACGATTTATCCAGTCCATTCATTTCCTGGAACTTTTCTGAGTAAGTAAGTATATGTACCTATTGAATGACTAGTTTCAGGTGTTAGGTGTTCAGGTGATACATACCGTTTCATTTGAGTGTTTACATGTTGGCTGGACGAGTGTAGTTCGGTAGAGATTATAAGCAGTCATTAATATCCAGGGGGGAAAGAACTTTCTCCTTGTCCCTATAATTACCCACCCTCCGTATAATTATACACAGTTAGATTGCCCTTTGTTTTAATTATTGGGACAATTTCCAGTAAATTACAATAAAAGAAAGAGTTTGAGTCATTTGAGTCCAGTCGCGTCTTTGCATTAACTTTGTATGCAGTTGCACTGTGCGAAAAGTTGACTTTGCGTTTGGTGTGAACACACCATAACCACCGTCTGCTCCAAGCCAAGTAAGACTGAAGATGTGCAAACTCAAGGTTTATCATGACAAGCAAGTATCTGCACAGTCACTGCAATCTATAGGCATGGACAATACACCACATTTATTGACTAACCAAGACTAAGAATCTCTTGCTGACATTGTTGTACTTGTATCACAGTTTTCAAATAAGAAATTGCCTGAATCCCATATATTTACAGAGAGCATCTACAACGACGAAGTTCAACCCACCAATCAGTCCTAAGATCCATCTTCTATCTGACCATACAGTAATTAATCAAGATATCGGAACACAACAGATTAGATAGTGTGCCTATCTGTAATGAAAATATAATAATCCTTTCATTTCATTCGTTTGAGGTATAATTAATGTTAAGTCCAATATCACAACTTCAGGAAGTCTAGCTTTTAAACAGATTCATCAGATGGAAAAGGGAGTCGATGTCCGCAAGGAAACATATCAGAAACGTGTGATACAAAAAACATGTGGAACCTCAGCAGCTGCAGCCGGTGGAGTTCGGAAGCAGTGATGAAAGCTGTGCAAATATTCCAACATGTTCCACCAAACCTGTGCACACTGCAGCCGTCTGAGCCAATGGGACGTGTCGTTTTGGTCACACACTGGATAGTTTGTCTCCGTTGTTGCACTGCTGATGTTAATGGTCTTTGTGTTTGGTGTGAAATCTCTCCAACAAGGCTCTCAGGATGTTCCCTGGGATCTGCTGGTGCTGGTCTATCAGAGACTGAACTGCCTGCTGCACCTGCAGAGCAACAGCACTGTGTATGAATGGTTGGTGCTTTTCTCACAGTATTACAAACATCCTGCAGGACACCACAGTCAGAGTGCTGATATTTGCACTGTGCCTGGTTGATAGATAATTCAATAAATGAATGCAAGTTTGTTTACATAATGCCGCAAAAAAACACAAAAATGTAATTATTTTGTGTACACTAGATGCTGGGGGACTTTTTTATTCTTTTACAGTCTGGGATGAACTGTCCCCTTCCTAAAACTAAAACTCTATATATTGATAGTACTTTCCACTTTCACCGAGTTAAATCTTTCTAACTACCAAATAATCATTACATTTTACATTCTTAACCCTTTAAAATTTAATTTTTTCACAATGTGGGGTATGTTGATGATTAGCAACCCATAGTGGAGACCAGGAAATTAAGATGAAAAATTCCTTCCATCCATCATCTTTCTATTATCCGGGGCCGGGTCGCTGGTGCACCTGGAAACCCCGAGGCGTTCCCAGGTCAGACAAGATCTATAATCTCTCCAGCATGTTCTGGGTCTACCCCTCACAGCACTGAACCGCCTGTCCATCTCACGCTCCATTTTTACCCTCACCCGTGAACAAGACCCCGGGATACTTGCTCGCTTGGGGCAGCGACTCACTCCAAACCCAGAGGGGGCAATCCAATGTTTTCCGGCAGAGAACGTGACCTCAGACTTGGAGGTATTGACTCTCATCACGACCGCTTCACACTCGGCTGCAAACCCCCTGAAGGTCGCGTTCTGAAGGAGCCAACAGAACCACATCATCTGCAAAGAGGTGGGATGCTAACCTGAGGTCCCCAAGTCAGACAACCTCCTCATCCCGGCATCTCTTGATAGCTATCGGCCGATTAATCAGCTAATCAATTAATCTGCTTTTCTCCTGCTCCAAACTATCGTTATTATAACGACCTTTAAAACTCCACTAACAGTCAACTGTTCTAACTGTTGACAGGGGATTTATAATCAAATCTAATCGTGAGGCCAGTGAAGATTCACACCTCTAGCTTATGGCACCTTGAAGCACATTTTCAGAAGACTGTGATGGTCAATGCTCACATGATTTGAGGAGAAGAGAAGAAGAATGAATACTGACTTTCTCTGCCAGCTCTGCAGCGTTTACGTTGGGGTCGTACGGGATGGGGTCACCAAGGAAGGTCCGAAACTTCACAGGGAATCCACCATAAACAGGAGCAATGGGGAGGCGAAACCTCTCATACACCCAGCGGAAAAATCCTGAATAAAGAGACACACACACACACAGACAGAGACAGCATGTTACATGGAGAAATATAAAAAGAAGTCTCAGATTAAACTGCAGAAGATGACAAATGAACAGGTCACCATCACATTCATATTATATCATTCATTGAGTCCGGTCAGCACACTGCCCTTGCTACCACACTATTGTGAGGACTATATTTTTCTTCTAGTGCAGACCAAAACAAACTGAAAGTATCCACTAACAAGTATTGTGTGGCTATCAAAGCCTGATATATCGAGCAGCTACATTGTTGTCCTAAACTATTACCAAAACGTAAATGAGCCACACTGTAGCACTGGGGGACAAGTGCCTTCATTACCATGAACACACACTTGGATTATTTTCACACCCATATCCCACATACACAAATACTCAAAATGCGATGTTTCTCAGTAGATTATAGAGGAAACACTCTCCATACAGCTGAATGCAATGGCCTGTGCTGTGTCTTCCTTACTCAGCTTGGTGGTGCTATTTTAGAGATTTGAACTTGCTTCTACACTTACTGAGTGTTCCCAGCGATCTGAAGCCTTCCCGCAGATTTTGAGTAAACATTGGAATTACTGGCTGGAAGACAGGGAGAGCAAGAGAAAGAAGATTAGAGAGGAGGGCTTTCTACACCGCACATTTCTAACATGAATAAAACAGATGCTGCAATTAGACAGTTAATTATGACACTAATCTGGCCTTGTTTGTGTGTGAGGCACTAAGCTTTAGACATTTAATACATGTACATTGGCAAACTAACTTGTCTGGGTTGGCGTTCCTGGTGGGTTTTAGACAAAATAAGTTGCACATCCATGAATGTTTAGCTGGCTGTTTTTAGTGTGACAATATACAAATGACCACATGGTCATCTGATGATGAACGGCCGCATAAATTTGTGACTTATTTTGTACCAGCCAGAACGTTCGTCATCACACTTCATATGAACTTCTGCTGGTCAGCTGCATTTACATGTAGGAAACTAAAACATGCACTACTTGTTCGTATCTGCAGTGGGTAATTATGCCAGGAGATTCAGTATCAACTATCTATCCATCCATCCATTTTCCTCCGCTTATCCGGGGTCGGGTCGCGGTGGCAACAGGCCTAGCAGGCTGACCCAGACTTCCCTCTCACCGGCAACATGTTCCAGCTCATTCTGGGGGATCCCGAGGCGTTCCCAGGCCAGCTGGGAGATGTAATCCCTCCAGCGTGTTCTGGGTCTTCCCCGGGGTCTCTTCCCAGTTGGACGTGCCTGGAAAACCTCCAGTGGGAGGCGTCCAGGAGGCATCCTAATTAGATGCCCGAACCACCTCAGCTGACTCCTTTCGACGCGAAGGAGTAGCGGCTCGACTCCAAGCTCCCTCCTGATGACCGAGCTCCTTACCCTATCTCTAAGGCTGAGCCCGGCCACCCTACAGAGGAAGCTCATTTCGGCCGCTTGTAGCCGCGACCTTGTCCTTTCGGTCACGACCCAGAGTTCGTGACCATAGGTGAGGGTAGGAACGTAGACCGAGTGGTAAATTGAGAGCTTTGCCTTCCGGCTCAGCTCCCTCTTCACCAAGACGGTCCGATGCAGCGCCTGCTTTACTGCTGCAGCCGCACCGATCCGTCTGTCGATCTCCCGCTCCATCTTACCCTCACTCGTGTACAAGACCCCGAGATACTCAAACTCCTTCGCTTGAGGTAGGCACTCCGTCCCCACCTGGAGGGAGCAATCCACCGGTTTCCGGCAGAGCACCATGGCCTCAGATTTGGAGGTGCTAACTCTCATCCCCGCCGCTTCACACTCGGCTGCAAACCGCCCCAGTGAATGCTGGAGGTCACGATCCGAGGAGGCTAACAGGACCACATCATCTGCAAACAGCAGAGAGGCGATCCCGAGACCCCCGAACCTGATGTTCTCCACCCCCCGGCTGCGCCTAGATATCCTGTCCATGAAAGTCACGAACAGGACCGGAGACAAAGGGCAGCCCTGGCGGAGGCCAACACCCACCGGGAACGTGTCTGACTTATTGCCGAGAATGCGGACACAGCTCCTACTGCAATCGTACAGAGACCGGATCGCCCGTTGTAATGTGTCCGGCACCCCATACTCCCGCAGCACCCCCCACAAGAACCCCCAAGGGACCCGGTCGAAAGCCTTCTCCAAGTCCACAAAGCACATGTAGACTGGTTGGGCAAACTCCCAGAACCCCTCCAGTAGTCTTGCGAGGGTAAAGAGCTGGTCCACTGTTCCACGGCCGGGACGGAATCCGCATTGCTCCTCTTGAATCTGAGGTTCGACAAACGGTCGGAGCCTCCTTTCCAGCACCCTGGCATAAGCCTTCCCCGGGAGGCTGAGTAGTGTGATACCCCGGTAATTCGAGTACACTCTCCGGTCCCCCTTTTTGAAAATGGGAACCACCACCCCAGTCTGCCAGTCCATGGGCACTGATCCCGACCCCCATGCGACATTGAAGAGGCGTGTCAGCCAGGACAGCCCAACCATGTCCAGCGCTTTCAGCATCTCAGGGCGGATCTCATCCACCCCTGGCGCCTTGCCACCGAGGAGCTTTTTGACTACCTCAGCGGCCTCTGCCAGGGATATGGGTGAGCCTCCCCTAGATCTTCAGGCGCTGCCTCCTCTGCAGAGGACATGTTGGTCGGGTTTAGGAGTTCCTCAAAGTGCTCTTTCCACCGCCCGACGATGTCCCCTGTCCGGGTCAGCAGTTCCCCCCCCTGCTGAGAACAGCCTGGGGTAAGCCCTGCTTTCCCTTCCTGAGCCGTCGGATGGTTTGCCAGAACCTCCTTGAGGCCAACCGAAAGTCCTTCTCCATGGCCTCCCCGAACTCCTCCCATGCCCGAGTTTTAGCATTCGCGACCACCGCAGCTGCAGCCCTTCTGGCCTGCCGGTACCTGTCAGCTGCTTCGGGAGACCCCTGGGCCAACCAGGCCTTGAAGGTCTCCTTCTTCAGCTTGACGGCTTCCCTCACCTCAGGTGTCCACCACCGGGTTCTCGGGTTTCCGCCACGACAGGCACCGATGACCTTCCGGCCACAGCTCCTAGCGGCCGCGTCCACAATAGAGGCTTTGAACATGGTCCATTCGGATTCCATGTCCCCAACCTCCCTCGGGATGTGTGAGAAGTTCTTCCGGAGGTGGGAGTTAAAGACCTCCCGGACAGGGTCTTCCGCCAGATGTTCCCAGTTCACCCTCACTACACGTTTGGGCTTGCCGGGTCTTTCCAACCGGTTCCCCTGCCATCTGATCCAACTCACCACCAGGTGGTGATCAGTTGACAGCTCTGCTCCTCTCTTCACCCGAGTGTCCAAGACATACGGCCGCAAATCAAATGATACGATTACAAAGTCGATCATTGATCTCCGGTCTAAGGTGTTCTGGTACCAGGTACACTTATGAGCCACCTTATGTTCGAACATGGTGTTCGTTATGGCTAAACCATGGCACGCACAGAAGTCCAATAACAAAACACCATTCGGGTTCAGATCGGGCAAGCCGTTCCTCCCAATCACCCCCTGCCAGGTTTCTCCGTCATTGCCCACGTGAGCGTTGAAGTCCCCCAGGAGAACTATGGAGTCGGTAGGCGGCGCCCTTTCCAGGACCCCTCCCACCGACTCCAAGAAGGCCGGATACTCTGAACTGCTGTTTGGTGCATAAGCACAAACCACAGTCAGAGCCTTGCTCCCTGCAACCCTTAGGCGCATGGAGGCGACCCTCTCGTTCTCCGGGGAGAACTCCAACACAGCGGCGCTCAGCCGGGGGCTCGTGAGTATCCCCACTCCCGCCCGGCGCCTCTCACCCTGGGCAACTCCGGAAAAGGACAAAGTCCAACCCCTCTCCAGGAGCTTGGTTCCAGAGCCAGCGCTGTGTGTGGAGGTGAGTCCAACTATATCTAGCTGGTACCGCTCCACCTCCTGCACCAGCTCTGGCTCTTTCCCCGCTAGCGAGGTGACGTTCCACGTCCCTAGAGCTAGTCTATGCTGCCGGCGATCGGCTCGCCCAGGCCTCCCGCCTGACCCGCCGCCCGGTCTGCATTGCACCCGACCCCGATGCTTATCCCTGCAGGTGGTGGGTCCACAGGGTGGATCAACTATCAACTACCTAAACAAATACAAATATATTTTTCCATATTGACAATTTTCAATTAAAAGGTGCAATGTGGTCAGAATTTAAGTTTAAAACATCCATAAAATGAACTAACATGATCAACAGAATGTGTGGAGGTTACAATGTTGACGTCATGTCAAAGACGTCTATGTGTTGTGATGCAGAGGCATGCTAACTAGATCGCCCCGGCCTGTCCCGTCTTGTAGTACCACTTGTACCTCCAGGGGCAATAGTGAGTCACTGTAGCGTCCAGTCTGTCCTCAGTCCAACACGAGAGGACCAAGAAGTAGAGCTGCCCAGAAGGCTCGTCAGTCACGTTAAGGTACAGTGTCCGTGTACATTTTGATAGTTTGTTTATTGGATTAAATCAAAAGTGGCAGAAACAGAAAACAACGCATGTTTTAGAGATTTTTTTGCCTGGAGAGAGACATTCAGTTAAACCACAGCGCGGGCAGTCAGACTAAAACTAAAAATGTATCGGAAAAATGTGGCTTAAAACTGTATAAAAAGTCGCTTTTGACGCATGCACAACAGGGATATTGTGTCATTGATATTGACGTCCAAATAGAACGGAACTTGATTAAAGGTACGTTATTCTCTAGGTTTGAACATTTTTGGAAATATTTGAGATAAAGTTAGCACACAACTCAAGAAATATTATATATATATATATATATATATATATATATATATTACAACTCATTTTTGTACATTTTAATGCTGAAAATGTACATTCTATACCTGCAAGATTTATAATGTGAATGTTATCTACAATGTCGTGCACTCCAGGTTGAAACTTTGACAAAAGCCCTGACGGACAGTGACGGTAGATTTCAGGAAGCATAACGCACCACTTGAGAGTCGATGGCGACCTGGGCAAAGCCTTTGCGTTTGCCCCAGAGGAGAGGGTAGGTCTCATCACTGAACAGAGCTTCCCGCACCCCACCTGGAGAAATCCCCAACAGGTGACCACTCCTCAGAGCCCGCACACACTCCTCCTGAGGACCGTGGATCACACTGAACACCTCCAACAGTAACTTGAAACCTGGAGGAACGGGACAGGATGATAAAAGTAAGGATACATTAAAATAAGAAAGAGCCGAGGTGAAGATAAAAAAATTAAGACAAAGCTAGTATTTTCAAAAAGTGATTTACTGACAAGATTTCCTGACGTGTGTCGCGTACAGAGGTGAACAGAAGGGTGTCAGAAACAGACTTCACCGACAACAAATGGTTCTGTGTCATCAGGGTTTTCTGAATGGTAGTGCAGCTGGAGTCATTCAGTGACTGAACTGTGAAGGTGGACTCTTTATAGTCATATGCACAGCAATTACAGAGGAGCTGTTTAATGTTTGAAAATGTTCAATATTAATAAAGTTTGAATAAACAAGCAAACGAGCGGACAACACCGTGGTAGTTACCTGTCAATCACAGTAGCCCCGCCCTAAAGCATCCCCTGCTTTATGGTCTGTTTGACTCTAAATGGACCATCATTTACTAAATGAACATCATGCTGCATTGAAGAAGACTTGAAACTAGAGATTGAGACCATAAACTCATGTTTACAATGTATACTGAGGTAATAAATCAAGAGAGAAGTAGAGTAATTTTCTCATAGACTGCCCCCTGGTGGACATTAGAGAGAATGCAAGTCTTAAGACATTGGCATTGGCTTCACTCAGCAGAATCAGAGGTTGCCGCCTGGTTTCAACTCTTTAGTTTGGGTTAAGCCCTAATTTATGAGAAAAAAATCTATTAAAACAACAAATTGAAAAGCAAACCAAAACATACACTGAACATAAAAGGAGATCAGCAGTACTTGTGGGGATTGGTAGAGTATGCATTCATGTGTGAAACAGTGCAAGTACCTGGGACCTTGAAGAGGAAGTGGTCAGCTACAGAGTGGCAGGGCCGTCCCTTCTGGATGATGACATTGGCAAGAAAGTAATAGTAATCGATGGGAATGGCTCCATGATAGTAAACTATCAGTGCTGGTCCTTTGTCAGGGATCTTTTCCATGCCATGGATCTCATAACCTGGAACACAGAGTACATGAGGCATACATGTTATTCCATTAAAAGCCAATAAGTACAGGGATTTATTTATCTGGTATTGTGCCTAACTTTAGTAAATCCTAACATATCAGTTATGGAATTATTCTGCAGATGCTACGGATCAAAATCAGACCAAACTTTTCTATGGATAACAGTTTTTAGCAACGACAAAGGCCAACATGTGGCCTGCAACAAAATAGCTAGTTTTCCTGAAATGCCTTTTGCTACTGAAGCAGTTGTTGATCACTTGTGTCCCTTACCGGCCAGTTAAGAGAAGTGAGTCAGCAGTGAATGACAGTACAAAACAAAAAGTGTGAATCATTGAAACAATGACAGGTCATTGAGCATAGAGTCAAATATTAGCACAAGAAATATTAGGCTGCTGGGTCCAGTAGTATGCAAGATTAGCTGTGGACAGACAGACAGACACACACACGTGAACTCACACACAACTGAATGCATGATCTCCCCACAGGCTTATGCCTGGCAGAAATAATGAGGAAAGCATATTCACTAATTTTGCCAAAATATTAATAGCATTGAGAAAAAAAGACTGCAAAGTGAGAAAATAACTAAATACAGTCGATCCAAAAACAGAAAGTCCTTTTGTGACGACCCTCTCTCCCTGTTGCTCTGTTTGTGTGGCTGCTTTCCCTGTAGGTGTTGGAGGTGGGTGTGGCAGAGGGTCATCAGCAGAGTGGAGAAGAGTGTGTGCCAGTGCACTCTGTTTAAAACCCTCTTGAGTCTCAGTGGGTCCCTCTCTCCTTCCTGAGACACCATTTGGGTTTTGGTTGAGGTTTGTTTCTACACTATACAACATTGCATACACACTTTCCTCGCACGCACTCGCCTACACTGCTGAAATAACTGACTTCACATGCCACTGTTAGTCTATGTTTATCTCTTACGTTGCCTTAAGTTAATAAATAATTTATTAATTTGCGTCGTTGTGTGCATCTACTTTTTTTGTCATGGCTGTTCGGCCTGGTTTGTAACACTTTACACAATTCAACAAAACCCATATAAATCACCCTGTATTAAGTATATTGAAATAAAATAGGAGGCACATTATGATGGAATGTATTTCAAGAGGGGATAATAATGTGAGAGGAAAACGTATAGAAGTATATTATTTAAAATATTTGCTGATTCATATTTTCCATATTCTGCCCCCACCTTGTCATGAATCATCACGTACAGTAATAAATAAATCCAAAGTTAAGTTAAACAGCCACCAGAGGTTCCACACTGCTATACTGTCTCTGAACACAAATAGAATTGTGTTACAATGTGGTAGTGGGATATAACAAATATCACTGTTTCATTAGTATTACTGTGATCATTATATATGATACTTATTGTAGACACATTTTGTAACCAATTATGCTCCAGCCTATTTTCCACAATATTAGAGTAAGTAAATATGAATCGGTAAAAAAGATTCTGATGGGAAGTCATTAATTTTTAAACATGTTAAAAACATTGGGAAACTGCAGAGAATGAAATAAAATATGCCAAGAAATATTATAGGGTTGTCTCAGATGGAGCTATGGGAGGAATATGAATTGGATTTAAAAACCAAACATCTACACATGGAGTGATCCTTTCCACCACTTTGAACCAGAGATCTGTACAGCACGACATTACTGCAAACACAGACCCCATGAGTGGCACTTTAGTGCCTCTGCCTTTAACGCAGAAGTAACTATAGCTTTATCGTAACTATTCATATAATAACTAGCAAGCACAGAAAATACACAAACCCTGGTCTTTGGTTGGTTTTCCCTCTTTGCTCCATACATACATAACAATGCATATCCATGTTTTACACCAATACCTGTTTAGATTAATTCAAAAAAGAAATTAAAAATAAAGCATAAATATAAGAATATTGTGCTCAGGGAGAGGAACCACAAGTAAACACACATTAGAGTTGTGTTAACTGTAAGAAACAAGATAAAATACTACTGATAAACAACAACAACATATTTCTATTGCAAGGCAGCAGTTCTGAAGGGACGGAATCAAAAGGATGCCACAAATCTTCAGTAAATGAAGCCCATGGTGTCTTACCATGCCATATGGCTCCATGTCCGTCCCACAGAGTAGCCAGGGTCTTCCTGGCTCCGTCCCACAGGTTGTTGCAGTAAGCCTCCCTCAGCTGATTCTTCCTCTGTTAGAAGAAAACATCAGAAAAGACATGACCAAAGGACCAGGCAAGATACTTTTAACAACCTGGGCCCTGTTTCAGATAGCAGGTTCAACAAACTCTGAGTTTAACCCTGAACTCTGAGTAAACTAACACAGAGATGGGAAACTCTGAGATTTCAGTTCCAGAACAGCTGATCAGAGTTTGTTCAGTCAACTCTGAGCTAAGCTCGTTTATGGAGAAAGAAAGAAGCTATCGTCAATGAAGCTCCGATTCCACGATTCACCGTGGCAACAGGTACTTAGAAGGCAGAGCCTCCATTTGAATCCAGTGGAAGTAGAGATATGAATGCATGTACGATGTACAAGGACTGCGCTCATTTATCTTTAAACAAGAGCCGGATTCAGAAAGGCAAAAAGTGTACAATTAGGTTTAATTCAGTGTTCATTAATTCATCATTTACCAGACTATGATAAAGTGGTGGCATCTGGCTGTGTGTTAGGCTCTAGCCTACATCACATTTTAAATAGAATTGTTCAGTTTTAATCTGATAGCGACAAAACACAGGGACCAGCAACTGAAGATAAAAAAATAGAGTTGAAGATTGATGATTGTAAGCTCACAATCTGATCCAGTAAGATCTGTCTAATCATGACAGGGTATTAAATGTGAGTAGTAGCAACCATTACTTCTACCTAAAAACAAAGGAGTTCAATCATTTGTGGGTGCTTTCATTGCATGAAAGTGCATCATTTGGTGACTGACATGAACTGACGTACACTGCTGGCTCAGTGCAGATTGTGCAAAGAGCGGTTGCTACCTTGTAGACATGAAGGAAGAGTATGGAGAGGTAAAGGAGGATGACGATGAGGAAGGGCAGGATGAAGACGACGACCAGAGGGGTGAAGACCCACAGCAGGTACTCCAAAACACTCAGGTAGTCCTCCAGCTGACCAAGGCCGGCCCAGTCCTCCCACGCGTGGAACACACACACCTGTGGAACGCGACAGACGGGTCAATACTTCGGTCCAGACCGGCACGTCTAAACAGCTGTCGGACGGATTCCCATGATATTGTGTGGACACATTCGTGTTTATACGGAGCACATCTGGGGTTAGAAAACCAGATGTGTAAATCCGAACAAATGCTTAAACCCTGCTTTCGGATCTGCAATCAGTGCACAAGGATTAGTCGTGGTAGCATAGTGACTGGGTCGCAGAGATTTGTTCATACCGCAATACTTATAATAAAAGGGCACAGACTTCTTGACCAGAGATTTTGGTTCTATTCGATTCTATGACAAATGTGAATGTTTTAGTATCGTTAGAAAGACAAACTTACTGTCTTCCATTTGAAACCATTTCTGTTAGACCAACCTTTTTGAGACTGAGAGCCTCTTAATGGATGGAGACTAATATGGAAAGCTTCTTCTTTGATATAATTATACCAAATAATAAATTTGCTCAGTTTAACTTCAAATTATGAATATCATACATTTATATCATACTCTTTGGCTCCCTGTGTTGGCTACCTCTGTGTTAGGCAACGCAGATATTACAGGATGTCTTGGAATGCTACTAATTATTTCTGGGTTTACTATGAGCTCTATGGAATCAGACAGAATAATAATTCCAACGTTGATGCTTCCAGCACCCTAATAGCTGTTCACACATCAGGAAAATAGGAGCATCTTTGTGATTTGGGTGGACTGACCTTTTTCAGAGGGCACATTAAACAGTGCACACACACACACGCAAAAGTCCATGTTGTTGGCTGAAGAGGTGCTAGTTCACCTCCTGGACACTGCCTGGGTTCCCTTGAGCAATGCGTTGAACCCCAAATAGCTTGGAGCGCAGATTATGTGGCAGCCCCGTAACTCTGGCGTCTCTCCAATGAGTGTGTGTGTTAGAATTTCCCTAAGAGGGATTAATAAAGCTTTCTTTCTTTTCTTCTTATGAACAGCAGCCGTGTTGTAAGTGTAAATACTGAATGGACAGGGTTCCTACCAGGAAGGAGACAGTGTCCTCTGCTCCCATCAGACAGGACTGGTTCCCACTGTCTGACATCCTGCTCTGCGGTCAGCCTCAAGGAGAAGGAACACACTGCATGGAGAGCATCTGCTTACACACAGGTAACTGAGGGAGAGAGGAAAACAATAGCTCAATTACACTGCATTTAATTTAGCTTATGGTCAGCTGTCTGTGTTAGGGAAATTAACGTATATCTGAGGGTTTTTTATTGTTTGGCAATAAAGTTTTATTGAAAAACGTGCCTTTTGTAATAATATTTTTGAATAGAAATAAAATCGGGTTTGAATGGCACGAGAGTCACGACACCCATCCCTATTTGTGGCACTGAATCAAATGACAGCTGTTTTGCATATGCTTTCATCGAAGCTATATTTAGTGTTACACTCTTAGCAATGAGTACAGGAGCTGTGGTAAAACAGTGAGCTACCTAATGTCACGTTAACTGAGCAGAAGAGCAAAATCTGAGAGTTGACAGCAAGCCTTCAGTGTTTACGTCAACGGCCAAAGTCACCTAATTACTTAACACAGAATAAACACAGAAAACGTTACCTTAGACCTAGACAGCTACTCTGTGAACAGAGCCATGACACAACACGCCACTGTTTATTTAGTGTTAGCTATCCTAGCATAATATATATATATATATATATATATATATGTATATACATATATATATTTGTTAGCTAACAACTGTCCTGTCGCTAACTCCGGAACGCTTTAACTGTGACACTACAGAATGTTGCGTCCCCTGAAAACAGCGTTCAGATAGATAAGTTCCACTTAGCAGCGACAAACTTCCTGTTTGACACGTAGACTTTAAGATAAAAGCATAAAAAACTAAAAAGTACCGTTAATAATGTCATATTTTCTATTTCTAAAAAATAATAATATAACGATAAGTTTACGGGTCCAGCACTACTGTAGTAAACACAATCCAAGAAGTTAAAATCAGTTTGACCCCTGCATGCTCCACTGCCACACTTTTGTTCTGAAAAGACATGGCCGGAAGTATCAGTTCATGGTCCCTGGTCCTACGGAACTGTTTCCTGAACGTGAGTGTGATGTTGAAGTGAACCCACGCTGGTCTCGACATAGACGTGAACTCCGGGTGAAGCCGGTGTGTGGACGTGTGTGTGTGTGTGTGTGTGTGTGTGTGTGTGTGTGCGTGCGCGCGCGTGCTGCTGTCCGTGAGCCGATCGTCATGATGCTGGAGAGGAGCAGGGTGACGGTGGTGGCGGAGATCTTTTTCAGCAGGAGACTCTCATCTGAGACGGAGGAGGAGAGAATTCACTGTCGCTGCTCCAAAGCCTTCGTGCAGTAAGTCTCTCACATGTGATTGTGTCCTCCAGCAGTTATTGTCATGAGTGTGTGATGATGACACACACCGTAGAGTGAAGATGGATGAAGCTGAGGAGATCTTCATCAGCTTTTCTTCTTCTCTGTGTTCTCTGACTGCAGGGATCGGGAGCTGTATCGCTCTGATAACAGACTGCTTCCATTTGATCTGGCAGACACTAGAGTCCAAGGTATGCTATACATATAACGCCACTGTCAACATCTTTCACAATACACTGGGCCTTCAGAAGAAGATGGAGACAATGGAGAGTCCATTTGAAACCAGTTGCCCCTCCACTCACAGAAGCAGATGATGATGAAGAGGAGGAGGCGGAAGATGATGAAGAGGAGGAGAAGGAGGTGTTGAATGAAGAGGCTCAGCTGATGGCCAGCATGGGTCTGCCGGTGGCTTTTGTCAGCTCCTGTGGCCAGAGGAGAGGGGTAAGTGGTTCCCGTCAGCACCGTGTCTGTGTGGTCTGTTGTGCTGTTTCAGTCGCCTCCTAGAGGTGAAGGTAAACTCAAAGGTCTGGAGCACTTCCTGCCACTGAACAAGCCTGTCTTTGGTCATGTGACAGGGGAGGAAGTTGAACAGGAAGCCTGATACATACCGGTCAGAATCAGCTGGAGAGGAGGAAGAAGATCTACAGGTTGACAACAAAGGTAAGACAATTAACTTATTGTAGTTACAAATACGTATGCGACAGAAGCCATCCACAGTTCCAATTCATTCAAAAGTGAATACATAGTAAAGCAAGCAGCTTGACCGGGTTCCGGCTATGAGGTTATGCACTGATCGGTGATCAGTTTGAAGCTTATGAAACACGTTTGGGCCTACGCAGCTTTGGTACCTCCTGCTGCAGCGTCTCAGGCAGGACAAATCAGTAGCGCCTGACTTTTAAGGGACAGCGTGTAGGATTTGGTGGCATCCAGCTGTGTGGTTGCAGATAGCAGTGTTATGATGGCGAGGCCGTCCATACCATAATAACACTACTATGGGAGGAACAGAAGTCAGACGGAGGCTGGCGGTACCACGGTTTTACCACCTTTTAGTGCCAGAGAACTACGGTGGCCTCTCTGGTAACGTAAAAAAACAAACCGTGAGAGGCCCTCTCTAGTTTTGTTTGTCCGTCCTGGGCTACTGTAGAAACATCAACACACAACATGGCTCACTCCGTGAAGAGGACCCGCGCCGCTTTTCAGACGAGAAGCCCTCTTTTATACATACTGTACATAAATACTAAGCATAACATGAAAGGTACTTCATTATTGTCACAAGATTGATCTCAGATTGACTAAAGTGTGAGTACTCATTCCTCTTCATCACCCATACATCTGTAAAGCAGGAAATGGTCCACTGACCTTTTCAAACCTTCCCTCTCTGTATGTACAGTATACCACTTTTTGAAAAGGAAAAGTTATTATCAATTTCCCAACCCAAAGTGTGACACTTGGTCTTTCGGTGTGCAGGAGGCTCATACAGTATCTTTCATTATTTGTTCTCCTCTGTTATACCTGCGGTCGTCTGGGTACAGCCCGAAAAATAAAAAAGCCAGGGTCGATTGGAATGTCTTCAGAGATGATCTTTCATTTCATTTAACTGCATTGACAAACAGTACAATAGTGTCCCCTTCACCTCAGTGCTTTTTGTGCTTAAATCTGGGATATTGCTGTTGTATTGATTTAAAGGTCCCATATTGTAGAAAGTGAGATTTTTTGTTTCTCATCATAAAACAGGTCTATGTGCTTTATAAATACTGTGAAGTATCAAACCACTCAATCCACAGACAAATGCACAAACTGTGCCTGTAAACGAGCCGCCAGGACTTTGTGATGTCACAGCTATGAGAACAATACTGTGTTTTTATGCCTCTGCACCGCCGATAGCCGCGACAGAGGCAGATATGTTTTCAGGTTGTCCGTCCGTCTGTCCGGTCCATTCTTGTGAAAGCAATATCTCAGGAATGCCTGGAGGGGATTTCTTCAAATTTGGTTTAATATGCTAATTATGATTAGTAGGATAAAAAGTGAGGTTATTTTGGATGACTGGTTGGTGCAACTACTACGTGGTAAACCCCAAATGAACCTGAAAACAAGCACGATATGTCTCCCTTTGGTTTAACTGGTTCGATACATTTACACTGATACAATCTCAGTCGAGTATTCATTGATTGAGTGATCCTAGTACTCCAATGTAGATCTGCTCTAGATCTTCCCTCCTCACATTGTCATGGCCTTTTTCTGTTTTGTGTTGTCCTAATTCATGAATTTAATTGTATTTATTTGTACATATTATTATCATGTGTGCAGTGTTGTGATGTTATTTGACGGTGCCTTGTGATTTTCCACCTAGTTGATGTGAAGGAAGTGTGTGATCCACTGGAGGAAGGAGCAGGAGGGAGACAAGCTGCTGGCTGGGAGACCTACTGGGGTAAAAAGGACATGAACATGACAAGGACACATATTCACACTTGTACTATGAAACTCAATCAAATGTGACGTTTTCCCTCATCGGTCTATATCAAATTTCTAGGTGTGTTTCAGACATTGTATGTAGTTGTCACACTGTAAATATGAAGCTGATTTATCTTGGTTTCCTCTGTGTCCTGCAGCTCAGCAGGGAGAAGCTCTGCTGTGGAGCAGCTGGCTGGAGAAACATCCAGAGACTGATCCAGGAACAGTGACTGCTTTATGGGACGACCCGGACACAAAGGCTATCTGGGACAAACACGCCGCAGAGACCTACTACACCTACTGGGAGCAGTACTCATACTGGTCGGCACAGGGCTGGACCGCTGACCAGTCCGTCTGTAATGGGAACACTGGTGGAGAAGAAGCAGCAGCAGGGGGTCGGGTGGGCGGAGACAAAGAGACACACCCAGATATCCGAAGGGATGGACAGACAGAGGCTAAGAGCCACCAGAGAGACGAAGAAGGAGTGAAGGCTCTTTGTGACGACGTCAAGGATTTGAATGATCTGCTTGGACAGAAGTGCACATTGGAAGCAGGTGGGAGATCTGTGAGTGACTCAGAGACGGACGGACGGCGTGTGAGCGCGGCCGAGAGAGAGCTCTGTGGCTCTGATCATCCCTCTGATGGGGGGAGCGATCGCAAGAGACCTGCAGCCTCCTCACAGCAGAACACCGCTGAACATACAGGTGAGAACCGGGTGTACACGTGTTTCCATGGCCAGGAAATAAGTCAGTGGATTCCCCTGCATTTCTACACAATTTAGTCATGATATACGATCTGAAATTCTTCACAGTCACATTAATGGACAAGCTACATGTCCTGGAAAATGTCACACAAAAAACAATTGCACGTTTTGGTATATTTATTGAATTATTTGCTCCAAACATTCAAAGTCAGGGGAGAAAAGGAAAGTGAACCCTTGGTTTTAGTAAATGTATTTTACAGCAGTGACCACAGCCAGACGTTTCCTTCATATGTAGAGGAATTTCACACCTGTTTATTGACATTTCAGAAACATCGAATGGCTCTCTTCGGTTCATGTCACAGAATCTCAATTGATTTTAGGCCAGAACGTTAATGCTGACGTACTTGTAGGCCAGCTAGAAGCTCTGACATGTCAAAGAATACACCCAACATGTCAAACTAAAGATCTGATTGGTTGAAGACTATGACAATCAACAATATCGTCCCCGTTAACTTAAACTGCAAAGACATTCACTTATAAGTCTGAAGGCCTCGGGCAGATTTTTTTACTTAGAGACAGCATAGAGGTGAAATCTGATTGGATGACAGCTCTCCTTAAAACAAGCTCCACTGGAAGCAGAGCAACTGAGGAAGACAGTAGCTGTGCAATGAGAACATAAGATAATGGGGAAAATATTTTTATAAATTATAATACATGTAGTGTATTTAAGAAAAATTATTAAATTATAAAATAGCTATAATTTTTATTATTTTTGATTGTGCCAAATCACTACTGAAAATGTCTAATCTTACTCATATAGACCGAGCATTTCCCCATAAACATGCAATTAGACATATTAGGGTTGTAGTGAGGTTGAATGTGTATTTGGTGGGAGTTGCATTGCTAAATATCTTGTATGTTTGGACTCAGATTCCCAGCAGGCATCTGGCAGCCCTGACAGACGGTGTGGCTCACAGGACAAGATGCCAAGTAGAGAAAATGATGACGATGATGACAAACCCCCTGGAGGAGGACGTGCCAAAGTCAAACGCAGGCGAGTTTCTACTTTGTGTGTATTGAATGTGTATTTCCATGAGATCTTTTCTGATGTAGAAATTAAGTTTGAAGTCTCAAAAGAAGCAAATGTTTTTCCAAAAAGAAATACAACTAAATTAGGATCAAAAACGAGATGTAGATGTGAAAATAATAATTATAAGTACATTGTGAAGCAGTATTTTGTGTTTGCAGTCATGAGCTGGACGTGGAGGAGAACCCACATCTGACCCCTGAGGAAGCTTGGAGTAAACTGGGACTCAAACACAACCCGGAGCCTCTGTAAGTCCTGTGTGTGTGTGTGTGTGGGGGGGGGGGGGGGGATGGTCTGTTTGCACCTTGGTTGGTCAAAAAGCTCTGCTGTGCTTTAACGAGCGCTGGAAGTCTGTCATAGCCAGAGAGCTTTTCCAGCAGACTGTTTTTGATGCTGTTTACAGTTGTTTTACTGACTTTTTTTTGGTCTTGTACAGCATGTTGACAATTTGTCTGCAGCTCATTAAGATGTGTTAACAGATACTATGTGACTATACTTTACTCAATTTACTTACTGTACTACCGCACACCATTTGTATCTTTATTTCCAAGGGGTGCAACGGATCACAAACCTCACGGTTCGGTTCGGATAATTTTTCGGATCAGCAAAGAAAAGGGGAGGAGACGAATATAACTTTGCTTTCCATTTATTAATTAAAGAACTTCAAGAACACTTAAAGAAAAGAACTTTGGGCTATAGTCTTACATAAAAACACCAATATTGAAGATGTCCAATTTGAAACAGAATGAAATAAATAAATAAAAATAAAACATTCAAGAATACTCAATTCTGTTAAGTTTAAGTGCAACATGAGGTATGTTGATACCCTCGTCCTTTGATCAATGTTGAAAGAAAGAAACAGCCAGTGAGCTAGCTTCCACTGTTTCAACTGAACTGCTCGGCAACAACTAGGGTCTGTTTACTTCCTGTCAGGTTAAGTCATTCAAATACACTGCAATAATGTTTACATTACTGTGAAATGGTCTACAACTTTACATTGTTTTTAAAAAGATGAGAATATCTCCATTGTCTGGGGAGAGGGTAGACCTTTCTGTGGTGACTGGGATATTACTATTGGGCGTGTCTAGCTTCCACTCTACTGCTTCTGTCAGCACCTGCACCAGGTGTGTCTGTGTGACTCTCCCAGAGGGGGCGTGTCTACAGCTCCTGTCTGTGTGACTCTGACAGAGGGGGCGTGTCTGCAGCTCCTCCTTGATGAAGTGAGCGTCAGTCTTTTGCTCTTCATAGAGGAAGGATCTTCATACTGAAGTGGTGTGTGAGGGGATTTCGTATGGTGGCTCAAGCACTTTAACCAGATTTCCCACACCGGAGTGTCCCCCGTCGCTGACAGACCAGGATGGTGGCGCTTCATATGTGTGGACATGCCCGATGTACTGTCGTTGTCGTATGTCTTTCTCTTTAAAAAACCTACATACCGTAACGGTTTTGTCCACCACGTCATTATAAGTTACACGGAAGACAAAATGCTCCCAAACTTGCGACTTAAATGATGCCGGGGGCTTCTGAAGTTCCTCCGCTCACCATGACTTTCACCGTTAAATGCTTCTGTGACCGAGTGTCCTGGGTTCGTGTATGAGGGGCACTTATAAGACGGTTATAAGCGGAGTCGGGAGACCAGACATCTCGTTCAGCCCACGGCTTCTCTCTTTATTTTTGTTCCCCCCCCCCCTTCGACCAGAGGCGGGAGTTGCTTTACCTCTATGGCAACCCTGAAGGGACATATCATCTCCAATACAAAACGATAAACATGAGAGTCTGTTACACTTCTAACCTGCTCCATTCACGTGAACACACTGCTGCTTTATATCTGTTCACTGACACTCTGCATTGATATTCAGGGACTTGTTACTTGAACAGCAGCAGTAAAACTTTATTACACACTATGATGATTAAACTGTAAAAAAATGAATAACACATACTCAATTTATCCGCGGTTCACAAGTGTGCCGAACCGGGAGGGGTGATCCGAACGTATCACGGATCCGTTACACCACTATTATTTCCTGATTAGCAGCGGGAACATAGTCGCTCTATTTTTTACATCTTTTTCTCACTACATATAGACAATAATAAGAAAAAACTAGTTCACTTGTACATGTGTTAAAGCAAAGTTAGGAACAAATGAAATACGTTATTAAATATTAGTTTCATGTTAAAGCTACTACGAGGAACTTTATTTGGTGTTGATTATGGCGGTCCCTGTTTCCAAGCACCAGACTGCAGCAAAGTCCATGGCCCTGACCACATATTACTATCATCTGATCATTACAGGGTCAATATAAGTAATTTAATACATGATAGTAGTTCCACAGGAGCAGCTTTTCATATTTAGTGGGCATTTATTTTCCAGTATCATTTTGACAGTCATGTGATCTTGAACCAAAGGCAACTAAAACATTTATAAAGGTTGTTCATTCTAACAAAGACAATGTGTTTGAATCTGCATACACATTTGGTTTGTTTTGAAATTAGAAACGCTGTAGTATTTACAATAATTTATAATATTGGCAAGTGAAAAATGTGAGTTTGCCCTTAAATCAGTATTTATATACAATATTTGAAGATATCTTGTTAACCGGTTGAGAAGGACATTATCAGTGCGGTTGGGATACTTTAATGACCAGTGTGTAACATTTTGAGGGAACTATTGGCAGAAATGGAATATAATATTCATAACTATGTTTTCATTAGTGTATAATCACCTGAAACCAAGAATTGTGTTTTCGTTAGCTTAGAATGATCCCTTTATATCTCCATAAAGAGTCTGTCCTCCTCATGGAGTCAACCATTTTGCACCGCTATGTTTCTACAGTAGCCCAGAACGGACAAACCAAACACTGACTCTAGAGAGACTTTCAGGTTTTACGTTACATGAAGGCCACCGTAGTTCTCTCCACGCTTGGAAAGAGAGGAGTGAGCAGAGGGTTATTCAGTTGATTGCAATCTGCAACCTCACCACTAGATACCACTAATTCCTACACCCTGCCCTTTTAATTATTATTTTTATACTAAGCGGTCTAACAGAGAGTCTCGTATGTAAGTGAAGTGTCATGGTGTGTCGACATAGTGGAGCGGTTGTCACACGGTGAATGTCTGTCTCGATGTTTCTGTTTGTGTCTCAGGTTCCACAGTGTGTTGAGCTTCCGAGGCAATGCTGGTCAGACGTGTCAGAAGCAGCGGTGGGCTAAGAGAGCCGTCCGCAGCATCCGCAAACACACCAGGTTCCCAGAGACGTGTGGAGATGACACACGGCCACAGACCAGCACCCCCCTCTCCAAGGTACCTCCTGTAAAGAGTAGAAAGGGTTTACAATGTCTATAAGACCGGCACAGAGCAAGGAGTGTCCCTTTGGAAGGAGGTCCTGACTTGATTGCTTGGAATGGGCTTCTGTTTGGTGCTGACTCATCTGTCAGCGTTTCTTTGTTTAGAAGAACCATCGATCTGCAACATGAAAATCCTCTTGATTAGTTTACCAAATTAAAGTTACTAAAAGGAACTTTTAACTGATTATAAAAGAGTCATTTTAATACTAATGGCTCTATATGGGTCTTGTGAATGGGCGTGGTGTAATGGCTCGCTAGCGCCCCCTATTTATTAACCCCACAGTGTGTTTCACCTCAATCTATGGAATTTGGTAGGTATATGTAGCATATGGAGATGTACAAATAAGTCCCTTGGAGGTATAGCATCGGGTTTTTTATTTTAGCACATGAAAACTTCAGGAGATGTAAAGCAGTGTCTAATCTTTAACATATTCAAGCACGAAAACAAAAAGTTGACACATCTTTGCACATTAAGATGTAGGGACAAAACATCCCTTAATATGCATTTTGGACCAAAGGTATTGAAAATTGTGGATAACCTTGCTTGTTAGCTTTCCGAAGAACAGAGACCCACACTGATATGTTTCTTGTTGAAGAAGATATGCGTGTCTTCAGGACGTCTCCTGAATGGTCGGTCCTTCTGGTCAATCCAACCACGTTCTAACACTCACTCATGTAGATTAACAGGTAGGAAAACAATTGTTAAAAAGGTCACAAAGTGATTGATTTCTGACGGAACGACTGAATTGTCTAACTAGACCAGGGGTTCTTAACCTTTTTGACCTCGGGGCCCAACTTTTCCAGTACAAAGTGTCCCGGGGCCCATTCAAATATTAACACTATTAGTTTAACTAATTGATCTCACTCTTGGTTTGATTTGTATTCAATAACTATATTGTTACCTGTTCAACTCCACCCCTATTTTGGAGCAAACCCGCCTAAAATGACATACCCAAATTAAAATGGCTGTAGCTTCTGAACCACTCTGACTATATGCATCAAAAGTGTCAGAATACCTGTAGGTCATATAGAAACAGAGCAGTGGGCCTTTGGAGTCAGTAAAAATTGAAGATTTTTGTCCGCATAAAATACAAAAGTATCTTTCACTATAAATAACTGCCTGTGGCTGTATCTGTACAGGTAAAGGACAGTATAGGGCTGTAACTACACTATCAGTGAACAACTGCCTCAAATTTGAAGAAGATTGGACAAAGTATGACCATTCTACAGTGTTTCTTCCATGAAGAGATCCAGGCGGAGCTCTAAAAGGATATTTGAAGACCCAAATGGACACATGGTGACCAAATGATATTCTGACACACTAAAGGTGTTTCTCCCTTTATATTTTGATATTATAGTATTTTCCTTTTATTTTTAGCCTTTGCAAATTGCAAAAACTAAGTATATATGGTCGAAGACGTGGTGTGTGAGTAGCGGACTTGCTGTGCGTAATGGCTGCGGCCGAGCGCACGATCGAGTATGCGGGTAGCTCAGTTACGCAAGGTTATACGTTGGTTGACGGCTTATAGAAGAGGAAGATAAGGTTTGTACTATAAGTACTAGCGTTTTCTGATGCCACTAGCGCCATGGTAACATCCGCTAGCACATTGTCGGGTCTGTAATGTGTCTTTTTCCGTCGAAATGCTGCAAGATCCGACTTGCAGCGGTTATGGCGACTTTGGACAGTGTGTGTTTGGGCTCCTTTTGTGAAAAATCCATAAGAAATGAAAGAAAATCGATGATTTCTTTGCAAAGATGAGGATTTTGGGCATGCTGGGATACCAAACACGGCCATGTTTTGTGACGTGTTTGCGCAAGAAAGCCGTAGGAACGGAAGGGGAGGGGATCGAGGACGCCTCGCGGAGTTGAACAGGCAAAACCCTTGTCAAATAAATGAGATGATACAATGTGATGATCACAAAGACATTTATTTATCATGTGTATGTAAACCTGCATACACAACAAGAAGCCCAACAGGCTTTCCCACGAGCGTTGGATGTTTCGTCGCCAGGTGTCGCTTTATTTTTGAAGGCTTCACTGCTTCGTTTGATAGCATTAGCCCACATTCCACACACTGAGCCCTCAGCTCTGCCTCGTTGCCTCCGTTCACAAAGCCGTACTTAAGAAAGTCAGGATTGTACTTGCGCACACATTTAGACTTTTTTTGGAGGGGGGTATGGCACCACTGTGGTCTTCATTTTTTCTTTCTAAAAACTTATCCATAACTTCCGCTACAGGCTAGCGGCTAGCTGAGTGTCTTCTTCTGCTTATTGGAGCTTGTTAAACAACTGACTGACGCATTACCGCCACCAGGTGGTGAGAAGCTATATTGTAACTGAGCGTCTCATGGATAACAGTAATATCTCTGGTGTCTTCAATTGATAACCTATGCGGCCCTCGCGGCCCACAGGTGCAAAACTGAAAGTTTTTTGCGGCCCTCTAGGTGGCGCTCGCGGCCCAATCGTGGGCCGCGGCCCCATGGTTAAGAATCACTGAACTAGACAACCCCGACGGTTTAATACACAGAACCATTTGAGCAGTGGCGGGCCGTGCATTTTATACCTGGGTCTCCACTGGTGTCCTGCAGCTGAGCCACCTCCTAATAACCTCATTATGACCTCTGAACCCGGAACATAAAAAAAAACAAAAACAAAAACAGCTGAGTTACCACACGTATGTTCTGGGAGGCTACGCTAAACTAGCTTAACGGGAAAACAACAGCGGAACACGCATTCTGCTACACACTCAAGGGCCATTCAGATATTAGATGTAAAAAAACAAACTTACCAAAATGCTGATCACTTGAAGACAAACTCCATCCTCCTTTCTTTGTTGACAAAGAGTTTAATCCCACGGTTAAATCCCAACTCACAAAGCCGTTTCTCCTTCTTCAGCCATTGAGTGTTAAAAAACAAAGCTAGATAAAACAATAAATAATCTACACCAAGCAAAATGCAAAAAATGTCATAATTTCTTCCATATCTTTCAATTTGAACTTTTACTACTCCGACTAAGCCTCTGATGGCTACCTTAAGTTTCGTTTTCCAATAGTCACGTGCTCGCCCACTGACCAATCACAGCGCACGCTGCACCTCACTGCAGCGCTGCACCTGAAAACTGAGCTGCACGTAATGATGACGTACTTGTAGGCCAGCTAGCAGGCTCTGACACGTCAAAGAATACGCCCAACATGTCAAACTAAAGATCTGATTGGTTGAACACCATGACAATCAACAATATCATCCCCATTCACTTAAACTGCACATGGATGCACGTGTGAGTCTGCAGGCCTGGGTCTCTGTTCTTACCTAGAGACACAGAGGTTAAATCTGATTGAATAAAAGCTCTACTTAAAACAAGCTGCACTGGAAGCAGAGCAACTGAGGAAGACAGTAGCTGTGCAATGAGAACATAAGATAATGGGGAAAGTATTTTTCTAAATGATAATACATGTAGTGTATTTAAGAAAAATGATTCAATTATAAAATAGCTATAACTTTGTGATTCTGTTTAGGCCAGCAGAGAAGGCCTTGCAGGCCCTGACGGCCCACCACTGCATTTGAGAAGCCGTTGTTGGAAACGTTCACAAATCACCAGGCAGGTTATTGGATGAACCATCCGTCAATCAGTTAGGAGTAGAGTGGAAACATCTTTTCCAAGGAGAAAAGCCTTCAGTGCCGTTCTTCGCTCTTCTTTCAATGAAGAAACTCTCTGCAGTTCTGACAAAACAGATGCTAATGCAACAGCTACGCTAACTCTCTCTCTTTAGGAGAGCCACCATTGTTGTTTAGAACAAGCCTCTTTGTGTTGTCCCACACCCAAACCACCCTTATGGATTATCTATGACAGTCAGAAACAGAAAGTAACAGAATGTTTTTTTATTTATTAGTTTGAATGTAACATAGAAGACCCATTCAATGAAGACTGTTTGTTTCACAGGTCAAAAACTTCCTTGAACAGAACCAGAGAGAGACACGGATGAGTGAGATGGGAGGAGGGAGCCCACAGGAATCTGAGGACAAGCCTCCCGTTCTGGAAGAAGTACCGAGAGAGAAAGAGGAGAGGAAGACGAAAGGTGCTGAGGAAGGAAGTAGAGAGGCCATGGAAGGAGATGGTTGTTATTCTCTGTCCAGTTTAGATGCAGGGAGAAACTTCAGCTCTGCCACTGTGGACAGTGAGAGAGAGGAGGAGGAGGATGAGGAGGAGCAGCCCGGCAGACAGTTAACATGTCTAGAAACTCCTCACTTTCTCATGTCTGACGCACTTGAAGGCAGCAGTGGTAAGCATAACATCTGCCAGATGATTCTGATGACAATCCTGGAGAAGAGTGGAGTAGCTTTGTAATGAATAATGTGTATGTATGTGTGCATAGAGTTGAGTGGGAAGAATGGAAAGAAACCGAAGAAGAAGAAGAAGGGCAAGCGAGGGAGGAGGCAGCCGGTCCCAGCAGAGATGGCAGCAGAACCCGAGCTGGCTAAATACTGGGCCCAACGCTACAGACTCTTCTCCCGCTACGATGAAGGGATCCGGCTGGACCGAGGTCAGTCTGCACTCAAGTAACAAGTCATTTATGGGAGAAAGTAACTAGTATTGATCCATTTACTCTTGTTACTGAAATCGAGTGTTTGCTATTGGGCACTTGTGTGTATTTAAAAGACGACGTCATCATGTTATTCGGCCAACTGGATTCTGTACTGACGCACACATGCGGTCTTGGTAGAAGAGATCGTATGATGAATCTTGGGCTAGCCTCATTTGCATAATCAGCTGTACTGACGCACGCTGCGTGTTTCAGAGGGCTGGTTCTCTGTGACACCGGAGAGGATCGCCGAGCATATCGCCCTCAGGGTGGAGCACAGCTTCCCCGACTCCCAGCTGGTCGTAGACGCCTTCTGCGGTGTGGGAGGAAACGCCATCCAGTTCGCCCTCACTGGAAAGAGAGGTAAGCCCAATGTTTGTCTATGTTCTTCCACCTCCATTCACTTCTTTCAGTGCCTTATATCGATGGTGACACTTTTCTTTCATCAGCGGCTGTGGTTGACTGACGCTGATACATTAGACAATATTATCGGCTGATTTCATTTTAATCAGATATACAGTTGTGTGAAAAAGTGTTTGCCCCCTTCCCGATTTCTTAATTTTTTGCATGTTTGTCACACTTAAATGTTTCAGATCATCAAACAAATTTAAATATTAGACAAAGATAACACAAGTAAACACAAAATGCAGTTTTTAAATGAAGGTTTTTATTATTAAGGGGGGAAAAAAATCCAAACCTACATGGCCCTGTTTGAAAAAGTGATTGCCCCCTAAACCTAATAACTGGTTGGGCCACCCTTAGCAGCAACAACTGCAATCAAGCGTTTGCGATAACTGGCAATGAGTCTTTTACAGCGCTGTAGAGGAATTTTGGCCCACTCATCTTTGCAGAATTGTTGTAATTCAGCCACATTGGAGGGTTTTCGAGCATGAATCGCCTTTTTAAGGTCATGCCACAGCATCTCAATCGGATTCAGGTCGGGACTTTGACTAGGCCACTCCAAAGTCTTCATTTTGTTTTTCTTAAGCCATTCAGAGGTGGACTTGCTGGTGTGTTTTGGATCATTGTCCTGCTGCAGAACCCAAGTGCGCTTCAGCTTGAGGTCACGAACAGATGGCCGGACATTCTCCTTCAGGATTTTTTGGTAGACAGCAGAATTCATGGTTCCATTTACCACAGCAAGTCTTCCAGGTCCTGAAGCAGCAAAACAGCCCCAGACCATCACACTACCACCACCATATTTTACTGTTGGTATGATGTTCCTTTTGTGAAATGCCGTGTTACTTTTACGCCAGATGTAATGGGACATACACCTTCCAAAAAGTTCAACTTTTGTCTCGTCAGTCCACAGAGTATTTTCCCAAAAGTCTTGGGGATCATCAAGATGTTTTCTGGCAAAACTGAGACGAGCATTTATGTTCTTTTTGCTCAGCAGTGGTTTTCGTCTTGGAACTCTGCCATGCAGGCCATTTTTGCCCAGTCTCTTTCTTATGGTGGAGTCATGAACACTGACCTTAATTGAGGCAAGTGAGGCCTGCAGTTCTTTGGATGTTGTTCTGGGGTCTTTTGTGACCTCTTGGATGAGTCGTCGCTGCGCTCTTGGGGTAATTTTGGTCGGCCGGCCACTCCTGGGAAGGTTCACCACTGTTCCATGTTTTCGCCATTTGTGGATAATGGCTCTCACTGTGGTTCGCTGGAGTCCCAAAGCTTTAGAAATGGCTTTGTAACCTTTTCCAGACTGATAGATCTCAATTACTTTGTTTCTCATTTGTTCCTGAATTTCTTTGGATCATAGCATGATGTCTAGCTTTTGAGGATCTTTTGGTCTACCTCACTTTGTCAGGCAGGTCCTATTTAAGTGATTTCTTGATTGAGAACAGGTGTGGCAGTAATCAGGCCTGGGTGTGGCTAGAGAAATTGAACTCAGCTTTCCAAAGATGTAATAAACCACAGTTAATTTATGTTTTAACAGGGGGGGTCAATCACTTTTTCACACAGGGCCATGTAGGTTTGGATTTTTGTTTTCCCCTTAATAATAAAAACCTTCATTTAAAAACTGCATTTTGTGTTTACTTGTGTTATCTTTGTCTAATATTTAAATTTGTTTGATGATCTGAAACATTTAAGTGTGACAAACATGCAAAAAAATAAGAAATCAGGAAGGGGGCAAACACTTTTTCACACAACTGTATGTGACGGTGTATTTGTCAGTTGGGCTGCTCGCTCTGGTTTTGTGTTGGCTTATATCCTGGCTTCTGCAAACCGTAATTCTTTTATAGATTTATCGGGTAATCCAGTAAAAACAAATCATTACGATAATGTAAGTGACTTGTAATAAGCACGTATCAGCATTTTTAGATTAATTTGCGATGGAAATGGTCCAAGGTGAAAGCAAATGTTTTTGTCACCTTTTATTAATCTGTGTTTCAGAGGCTGTTGTGGGCTGAAGGTGGGAAGAGGGCTAAGTAATGCTCTGAAAAAATTGAATGAGGAAAAAACAGGCATGGCCATATTCCCAGTGGTCCCTTGAGCTCTCAGCTCAAGAAATGTGAATGAAAATGGGTTTTATGGGTTGAACCCATTGCAGTTTGGGGAAAAAAAACATTGTGTTTAGGATTGGAAAGCTGAGACTCCTTTAGATCCAATGAGCCCAATTGTCTTCATGTGTGATGTTAGTCCCCATAGTAGCCATTTAACTTGATGTCACTGTGTAGAATTACCTGATGTGACCTCGAGTGAAAATACAGCCTCGTGAAACTTTACAGCCACAAACAAGAGATCGAGGGCATTCAGAGGATGCGTGGCTTTCCTAGGTATATGGACAATAAGGGGGTTCTGAGCAGTTTCCAGAACAGAAGTAATCTCCAGCCAATCACCGAAAAATACAATTCTTTAAGACAGGGGTTCTTAACCTTTTTGACCTCGGGGCCCAACTTTTCAAGTACAAAGTGTCCCGGGTCCCATTCAAATATTAACACTATTAGTTTAACTAATTGATCTCACTCTTGGTTTGATTTGTATTCAATAACTATTTGTTACCTGTTCAACTCCACCCCTATTTTGGAGCAAACCCGCCTAAAATGACATACCCAAATTAAAATGGCTGTAGCTTCTGAACCACTCTGACTATATGCATCAAAAGTGTCAGAAAACCTGTAGGTCATACAGAAACAGAGCAGTGGGCCTTTGGAGTCAGTAAAAATTGAAGATTTTTGTCCGCATAAAATACAAAAGTATCTTTCAGTATAAATAACTGCCTGTGGCTGTATCTGTACAGGTAAAGGACAGTATAGGGCTGTAACTACACTATCAGTGAACAACTGCCTCAAATTTGAAGAAGATTGGACAAAGTATGACCATTCTACAGTGTTTCTTCCATGAAGAGATCCAGGCGGAGCTCTAAAAGGATATTTGAAGACCCAAATGGACACATGGTGACCAAATGATATTCTGACACACTAAAGGTGTTTCTCCCTTTATATTTTGATATTATAGTATTTTCCTTTTATTTTTAGCCTTTGCAAATTGCAAAAACTATGTACAGTGGGGAAAAAAAGTATTTAGTCAGCCACCAATTGTGCAAGTTCTCCCACTTAAAAAGATGAGAGATGCCTGTAATTTTCATCATAGGTACACTTCAACTATGAGAGACAGAATGGGGGGAAAGAATCCAGGAAATCACATTGTAGGATTTTTAATGAATTAATTGGTAAATTCCTCGGTAAAATAAGTATTTGGTCACCTACAAACAAGCAAGATTTCTGGCTCTCACAGACCTGTAACTTCTTCTTTAAGAGGCTCCTCTGTCCTCCACTCGTTACCTGTATTAATGGCACGTATTTGAACCCGTTATCAGTATAAAAGACACCTGTCCACAACCTCAAACAGTCACACTCCAAACTCCACTATGGCCAAGACCAAAGAGCTGTCAAAGGACACCAGAAACAAAATTGTAGACCTGCACCAGGCTGGGAAGACTGAATCTGCAATAGGTAAGCAGCTTGGTGTGAAGAAATCAACTGTGGGAGCAATTATTAGAAAATGGAAGACATACAAGACCACTGATAGTCTCCCTCGATCTGGGGCTCCACGCAAGATCTCACCCCGTGGGGTCAAAATGATCACAAGAACGGTGAACAAAAATCCCAGAACCACACAGGGGGACCTAGTGAATTACCTGCAGAGAGCTGGGACCAAAGTAACAAAGGCTACCATCAGTAACACACTACGCCGCCAGGGACTCAAATCCTGCAGTGCCAGACGTGTCCCCCTGCTTAAGCCAGTACATGTCCAGGCCCGTCTGAAGTTTGCTAGAGAGCATTTGGATGATCCAGAAGAGGATTGGGAGAATGTCATATGGTCAGATGAAACCAAAATAGAACTTTTTGGTAAAAACTCAACTCGTCGTGTTTGGAGGAGAAAGAATGCCGAGTTGCATCCAAAGAACACCATACCTACTGTGAAGCATGGGGGTGGAAACATCATGCTTTGGGGCTGTTTTTCTGCAAGGGGACCAGGACAACTGATCCGTGTAAAGGAAAGAATGAATGGGGCCATGTATCGTGAGATTTTGAGTGGAAACCTCCTTCCATCAGCAAGGGCATTGAAGATGAAACGTGGCTGGGTCTTTCAGCATGACAATGATCCCAAACACACCGCCCGGGCAACGAAGGAGTGGCTTCGTAAGAAGCATTTCAAGGTCCTGGAGTGGCCTAGCCAGTCTCCAGATCTCAACCCCATAGAAAATCTGTGGAGGGAGTTGAAAGTCCGTGTTGCCCAGCGACAGCCCCAAAACATCACTGCTCTAGAGGAGATCTGCATGGAGGAATGGGCCAAAATACCAGCAACAGTGTGTGAAAAGCTTGTGAAGACTTACAGAAAACGTTTGACCTCTGTCATTGCCAACAAAGGGTATATAACAAAGTATTGAGATGAACTTTTGTTATTGACCAAATACTTATTTTCCACCATAATTTACAAATAAATTCTTTAAAAATCAGACAATGTGATTTTCTGGATTTTTTTTCTCATTTTGTCTCTCATAGTTGAGGTATACCTATGATGAAAATTACAGGCCTCTCTCATCTTTTTAAGTGGGAGAACTTGCACAATTGGTGGCTGACTAAATACTTTTTTCCCCCACTGTATATATGGTCGAAGACGTGGTGTGTGAGTAGCGGACTTGCTGTGCGTAATGGCTGCGGCCGAGCGCACGATCGAGTATGCGGGTAGCTCAGTTACGCAAGGTTATACGTTGGTTGACGGCTTATAGAAGAGGAAGATAAGGTTTGTACTATAAGTACTAGCGTTTTCTGATGCCACTAGCGCCATGGTAACATCCGCTAGCACATTGTCGGGTCTGTAATGTGTCTTCACAAAGACATTTATTTATCATGTGTATGTAAACCTGCATACACAACAAGAAGCCCAACAGGCTTTCCCACGAGCGTTGGATGTTTCGTCGCCAGGTGTCGCTTTATTTTTGAAGGCTTCACTGCTTCGTTTGATAGCATTAGCACACTGAGCCCTCGGCTCTGCCTCGTTGCCTCCGTTCACAAAGCCGTACTTAAGAAAGTCAGGATTGTACTTGCGCACACATTTAGACTTTTTTTGGGGGGGGGGGTATGGCACCACTGTGGTCTTCATTTTTTCTTTTTAAAAACTTATCCATAACTTCCGCTACAGGCTAGCGGCTAGCTGAGTGTCTTCTTCTGCTTATTGGAGCTTGTTAAACAACTGACTGACGCATTACCGCCACCAGGTGGTGGGAAGCTACATTGTAACTGAGCGTCTCATGGATAACAGTAATATCTCTGGTGTCTTCAATTGATAACCTATGCGGTCCCGCGGCCCTCGCAGAAAAACTACAAATTGTAAATAAGAATTTCTTCTTAATGACTTGGCAAGTTAAATAAAGGTTAAAAACTTTTTTTTTTTTTAACTCACTCAGGTATGAGCATATAAAAAGTTGTGTGTCATCTGCATACCAGTGGTATTTGAAGTTATGATGAGTAATAATGTATCCCAAAGACGGTGGTGGGCCGTCAGGACCTGCAAGGCCTTCTCTGCTGGCCTAAACAGAATCACAAAGTTATAGCTATTTTATAATTTTATAATTTTTCTTAAATACACTACATGTATTATCATTTATAAAAAATATTTTACCCATTATCGTATTTTCTCATTGCACAGCTACTGTCTTCCTCAGTTGCTCTGCTTCCAGTGCAGCTTGTTTTAAGTAGAGTTTTTATCCAATCAGATTTCACCTCTGTGTCTCTAGGTAAGAAGAGAGGCCCGAGGCCTGCAGAGTCTCAAGTGCATCCAGTGCAGTTAAGTGAATGGGGACGATATTGTTGATTGTCATAGTGTTCAACCAATCAGATCTTTAGTTTGACATGTTGGGCGTATTCTTTGACGTGCCAGAGCCTGCGAGCCGTCCTATAATGACGTCAGCATTACATGCCGCTCAGTGTCCATGTGCAGCTCTGAAACTTAACAGCAGAGGCTGTCGGGTAGTGAATCACATCACGTGATGCAGCTCAGCCAATCAAATATGGGCATTCTGACTGAGTGAGATCAGATGTACCACACACCATGACACAGTGGGCTGAGACGAGGAAAGACATTGCAGAGCAGTACGTTCAACGTTCAAGTTGTGAAAGTAAAATCCTATGATAATCTCTTTGGGTCGCGGCTTGTCATTAAGGAATGACAGTGGATCCCACAGCCAGACCAGCTGAGAACATTATATTTTCCTGAATTTAGGCTTTTGCATTTTCTAAATGCTCTAGCATTATTCAAACGACTCATACCGAACAGTTTAATACGAAGATGTACATAGTTACAGACTTAAAAATGAATAATAGCTGTGGCGCGATAATGTGGTTATAAGGTGGTATTTCAGCTGCAGGACAGCAGTGAAGGCCCAGGTATAAAATGCACGGCCCGCCACTGCCCAAAGAAGCTTGTATAAAGAAATAGAACAGGGCCCAGAATGCTCCCTTGAGGAACTCCATATTAATGTCAAGATTAACGTTTAAGCCTCTGATCTGCCGCCAGGTTTTAATGTTTCTCTTTCAACCCTGTGATCAGGGTCTGAACCTGCGGGTCGATTATCCGCTTGGCGTCTCAGAATGCTATCTGTCACACTGGTGGGAAAAAGGTTTTTACCTAAAAAGTCTACTGCTGTGTTCCTTTTCTCAGTCCTGGCCATTGATATCGACCCGGTGCGGTTGGACTTGGCCCGGCACAACGCTACGGTTTACAACGTCGCCGACCGGATCGACTTCCTGCAAGGGGACTTCCTTCAGCTGGCCCCTCGTCTCCATGGCGATGTGGTCTTCCTGTCACCACCATGGGGAGGGCCAAACTACCTGACCGCTGAGGTGTTTGACATCAAGACCATGATGCAGCCTGAAGGATATCCTTTGATGTTAGAGAGTTGAAATTTGCAGTAGATATTCATGGTCTCGGGAGGATACTCCTCTGACATTTAGTCTTGTAACATCAACTGGGCAAAGTTTACACATGTCATATGTCATTGTAATGGACAGATTGTCATTACATTGACTGATGATGTAGCGCTGCCCTCCGTACAAAATGCCAGCTCTATACACAATAAATAACACCTTTATCTTCTCAATCTGAAATGCAGCTACAATTGGAAATGTTTGAAAAAGCGGATTGTGTTTATATCAGATAATGGTTTTCATCCTTAACGGTAGACACATTTGAGATTTTCCGCCTGGCCAAACTGATTTCAGACAACATAGTGTACTTTCTGCCTCGCAATGCTGACATGGATCAGGTCTGTATGTCCAGTCTGGATGCATGAGTGTTGAATAGGCTGTTAGATACTGCATAACAACATAAGGATCTCACCCGGGCGAGAGCCTGGGAGGTGTGTGTGTGTGTGTGTGCGTGTGCGTGTGCGTGTGTGTGTGTGTCCACAGCTAATCTCCCATTCTGATATCTTTTGTGCTAATTTATGACCATATGCTCAAGAGCCTCTTGTGGTTGCAGTGATCCACAATTTTTGAAAAACCTTTTTTATAGACTGTTTAGTACCGTCATTGTCTGTTGACTCCTCGCTGCTCTTAATTGGTCGTTGGGGGCCGCAAGTGATCAACAACTACTTCAGTCAGATTTGCACACCTAGGTTAGCCGTGAACGTCGGTCCAGTGCTACACTTGATCTTTCTATCCATCAACATTGATCCATATGATATATGATGCTCAATGGAGCAGTGCTTAGTGCTTGGTGTGTGAGAGTAGCGAATGTGTACGGTTGAGCTCAGGGCAGACAGGTGCTGGCGAGCAGAGGGATCGGTTGCCAGTGAAGTTGCCAAGTGGCAGTAAATCTACAGGTTACAGTTTCCCATGAATAAAGATGAATAAACACTGCAAAAATACTCCTCAATACCCAGCTGCCCGGCAAAAGTGAAGGGAGAGTCTGTGGGATTACAAACCGGTCTCTGGACCGAGTCGGACAGCAGCACACTCGGCTCAGCTTAGGTCGCAAAATGTAGATAAATATATTTATTCAGCGCCTTTTTAATGGGCATCAACCTCACGTTTACGCACATGTTGTCTAAAAAAACCACATCTGATCTGCTTGCTGTTTAGACAGGAGTCAATTGTGATTTGTATTCATTCAATCAAACATTGCCGTGGAGATCTGAGTGCACTTTTCTTGTTCAAAGAAAACCAGCTACAGCAGCACTTATTGATAGAGGTCTCCAAATTCGGAATGGTGCATCTGGATCTACCAGTGACATATATTGTACCTCCAAAAATGATTCTGTATCGAATATCGAAGTCATTATTGTAAAAAAAAAAAAGAAAATTGCAATTGATAAAAAATCTGAAAAGCATGTTCCAAAAATAATTATTCTAAATTGAATTATCAGAAATGGGCGTGGTTTACTAGAAGCAGCTGTTTGAAAGGCTTTTTGTTTTGTCCAAGATTTCTTTCTCCCTTACAAATTGTACAGGTGTTTCTTTAACAGTTTCCGATAAATATTATATTATATTTCTATTATATGTATAATATATGGTCGGGTTTAACTGCATTAAGCAGCAGCTTTGAGCGACTGGAGCGACCCCCGTGTGATGGTACATTATCTCCATGATCTCTCCACAGATCGCCTCTCTGGCTGGTCCAGGAGGGAAGGTGGAGGTGGAGCAGAACATCCTCAACAACAAGCTGAAGACAGTGACCGCTTACTTTGGCAGCTTGATAAAGCCCGACAGCGAGTAACCATACGACACGTGGACCAACGAGGATTTCTTCCTCCTTTAGTTTTTGTACTTTTTGTAATTACACTTTTGTCATAATACGAGTGTGAAATCTTTCAGACTGTTATTCTGTGACCACCCTGCATGGTTGAGTTAAAGGAAGACTTCACTCCCAAAATGTTCATTCATTTAACAATGTGTCACCTCGTCTTCCTTGAATTCTTGAAGAAAACTTTCTTTTTCTCGCATGCGTCTACGGTGAATGGAGAATCCGAAAAAGGGAGGAAAGTCTCGATGAAAACACAATTTTGGAATAATCCGAGTCCCACAGTAGCAGGCCTGCACAAGCGTGAGAGCGTTTATGCCGAAGTGTTTTAAATAGTAAGGTTTTAGCCAAGATGCATGTGTTTATGAAGTAGACTTTGATTATATTTCATTACATTTTGTGGGTGAAGTACTTCTTAAACCCAGGTGTTTCTTAGTTTTATGTATTCTTCAGATTAAATGTCCAGTATGTGGGATACGGCGGCATCGAGTGGTGATGTAGCAGATTGGAACAAACTGAAACTTCTACCGCGTGCAGAACTACATAGGCCCGCTTTAGAGCCGATGTAGCTCGTTCAAAAGTAACGAAAACACAATGATTTTTATTTTCAGGTGATTATACACAAAAGAAAACATTCTTGTTGCCAATAGATTCCCCCATAAATGCTACACACTGGCACTTTGAGGTAAGGCTTTAAAAAGACTGGAGTTTTACAAATAACAATTGAACTATCTTTTTTTTTATTGTACATTAGAGCGAATAAATATTTTTCACAATGTTGATTGTTGTCATCTTCATTTTTGATATGAAAACATGTCATTACACCGTTTAGTTTGAGGGAAGTTAAAAAACAACACAATAAGGTTAACATTGGATGATGTGACGAGTAGCCACCTTAGAATAGGAGAGTAGGCTGCCAAAAGAGTAGCTAGTCGAGTAAAGCACAGCTGTATATGTATATAATATGTCTGTCGTTATTAATCTAAGGAAACCAATCACCCAAAATGTTATTTAGATATACCAAAGTCTGTTATCTTACCATAAAAGTTAGTCTCATAGTTGCCTTCCTCTTGTCTGCTGACAGTATCCATCAGTGGAGCTTTGAGTTTAAACATTGTAAGAGGAGATACATTTAGAAATCTTCAGCCTCATATTGTTTAACGGAATTTAACTTTTATTTTTGATACATCTGTAAGTATAAAAGAGATTTTAAAAAGCTGTTTATTTCTGCATTCTTAACATGAAAAAAATGCATTTTTCTCATCATTTTACTGCACTATTTTTGTACAGTTCCTGAATCAGTATGGTCTGAACCCTGCCAACATACCATCAGATATTACCTTCAGTAGAAGTAACTTTCTTTTTTAAAAAGGTGTAAAAGTTCTGCTGATGACAATTTTGTTTCTAAAAGCCTCTAGTTTTATAATAAATACATATTCTGATATTCATATTTCTTTGAGGTGCATTAGAGATATTAGGTAACTATTAGTGCAAATATGAACTAAATACAAGCAATCATTTCAAAATGTTTGCCTATTCTTTTAGTTCTTTCACAGCTGATTTAGTTTCCTGTGTGCTACTTTCATCCATAGTTTGTTTGTTCGTAAGAACGTTTCCAGTAGTGATGTTTCACGTTTCTTGGGATTTGAGCCTTTTCTATAAAATATTTACTTCCGTTCTATATCTCACTCATATATTGTTATCTCTTCATCTGTATGGTTTGTATTTTGAAGACATTAACTGAAGCATTTCTTGACAGATTCCTCGACTCAAGGAATCTGTCTTGTGTTGTTGTTTTTTGTCCAGCCACCAGAGGGCGACATGACATCTGTTTCACATCTCCACCCTGAATCCATCTCCTCTGTGTCCACAGGTTGGTTTATGTGAACAAAATCACGTTATGCAGCCAAGCATTGCTCAGACCTACAGACCGTTGTTTCAAATTATAGTGGAGAATAACTTCAATACCAAATTCAGAGTAAATGTGTATAAAATTATGCTTAAAATGTCTTGAATATATGGGTTTCATTTCAAAGTAATAGCTAGCTGTTTTGTATTATTTTGACGTATTTGCACAAGTAACAAAACAATAAAACATATAAGCTAGAGGAAGCCTATCCCTGTATATTTCCACTCTTTACTTTGTATTGCAAATTTGGGCTGGTCCAGGTGCACCCTACCTTTCACGGGCCGTGCATTTTATACCTGGGCCTTCTGTGCTGTCCTACTGAGCTACGGTTATTTGTTTCTATTGGTGTAATAATACACGTATTCGTATTAAACCGTTCGGTACGAGGCTTACGAACCGAACAATATGTTTGAATAATACTAGTGCATTTGGAAAATGCAGAAGCTTAAATTGTGGGAAATATAATGTTTTCGGTGGACTGCGCTCACGTAACAGACAACGGGCTGTGTGACCTTTTGAACCCGGAACAATAACAAAAAAACGAAATAACCCCGCGATGACGGGATGCTTCGTCATTAACGGACAAGTCAGAATCAATAATTAACACAATGACGAGAACCAGTCACATAAAATGTCAAGCATGACAAATCAATCCAGCAACGCTAGAGCGCGAGTCATATTATTCATAAAAACGACACGATAGACAGCAGTGACTGCAAAAAAACAAACGCGGCGAAGGAAACACCGGCCGGCGAAGGAAACACCGGGCTGAATCTGATTGGATGACAGCTCTCCTTAAAACAAGCTGTGCTGGAAGCAGAGCAACAGAGGAAGACAGGAGCTGTGCAATGAGAACAAAAGTACATGTAGTGTATTTGTGAAAAATTATAAAACAGCTATAACTTTGTGATTCTGTTTAGGCCAGCTATGACGGCCCACCACTGCCTTTCACCCAGTGCATGCTGGGACGTATGGAAAAGTAATGGATGGAATTTAAGATCTGAACGTTCTAAGACTTCAATGATCTGGTATTTACAAAATAAAAACAACAACAAAGCCTGTAGTGAGATTGTGCATACTTCACACTACATGGTGTCATTACTCTTACAGATTGTGTTGCTTTTAATATTTCCCATTTTGACATGAATGTGTTTCCTTTTTATTTTGTTCCTTTATTGTATAATTACAACTGTGTAATTTCTTTCAATACGAGTGTGATAAACTAAAACATTACTGAGCTTCTTGAAGTTTGAGGATGATGGCTGAGAAATCAGTGCAGATGTCACTACGGGTGACTGAGAGTGTTTCGGCATCCATTTAAGAGAAACTGGACGGGTGGAAATCAGGCTTCAGTCCTGTGTTGTTGGGTACGGAAGCCCTGAGAGGCTAAAATTAAGAAAAACTAATTCAGCTGATCCATTTTCTAAGTCTAATCTTGTTTTCTCTCCTGTTTATAATTGAAGAACAAGTGGATTTTTTTTTTTGCTGGAATAATTTTTTTTTTTATTTACTCTTTTCCATTCATCCATAAAAATTTCTTCACACTTCTTGTGGCTGAAGTGAGTATTTCATCAACAAACATTTGATGAAAAAATGATAATTATTCACCCACCAAACATTTCTTTCACCTGTTTTCAGAACAATTATCCTGATAAGACTTTTTTTGGTCATAAACACAGGAGCGAAAACTATTTAAATCTAACTTTGTTTCCGCCCTCATATGCCTCTCAGGGCTTCCGTACTTTAGGCCTTCTCATAATTGTATTTTAATGACTGACTTGAGTGAGAAATCATTTCAGTCCTTCACTTTTCTGGGATCTCTCCTTCATCTGTTTCCATCTTGTTTTTAGCATCATGCTTAGAGCTTGCTTGTGTTGTAAGTGCCACACGGTTACACTTTCACAATGAATTTGCCACATAAGGACCACACAGACCACAGATGCCTGACCCATGATGATGACATGTGTGAAGGGTTGACGACAGGACGGAGAAAGACAGGATGTATAAGACGGATGAAAATATTCTAGGTGTCTGGCTGTTACTCTATTTTTGCAGACCACTTTATAAATAAAGTTATTACGGGGTGACAGAGGTACATGATCAGCTGCTCTCTGCTGTCATTCATTAAGAGCCTTCTGAGCTCCAGATATGATTACTCTCCTCAGGATCAACAAGACACCAAGGTGTGTGTGTGTGTGTGTGTGTGTGTGTGTGTGTGTGTGTGTGTGTGTGTGTGTGTGTGTGTGGAATCAAGTTTAGCTAGTATAGAGGGTAGCTAGTAGCAAAAGTATGCTTTCACATACATGTGTTCAAAGTTTTCAGGGGCCCAAGATGAGGCAAAGATGGAGGCTCAGGCCTCAGTACATGAGACACAATTTGCTTGATTTGACTGTAAGAAGCAACTGAGACTCACATAATCATTTAATAAAAGCACACTGATATAACATGTTAGAACATGTTTTAATTTCAAAAGAAAGATTAATATGGAAGTCTATTTCATTCAATATAAAATAAATAAACAGATGGATAAACATGGCTATGAAATAAGTAAATAATGTTATAGATATATGAATAGATATAGATGTATAAATAAGTCAATATAGTTCAATAAATAAACAAATCTATTTAAAAAAAAGGATGTCTTTAAAGGACGGCGGGGGAACATTAACTAGCTAGCCGATTGTTGCTTTGGTCTGAATCTTTGAGATAACCCCGCCTACTTCATTTGAATACAACAGATGGAAATAATAAAGAGCTGTGTAATAAATGTGGCATTAGGAAATAAAAGTTCGGCATTTTAGTGTCTGGTCTGGTCTCTGTGTCCTGTCATCTTCCTGCTAACCTGTAACCTTTTCTTTTAATTTGGATCCCCATTAGGAACTACCAAAGAGGCAAATATTCTTCTTGGGTATTCTTCACACATGTAAAGATTGCATCATAATGTAAAACGTATATATATATATATATATATATATATATATATATATACATATACACACACCTTTTACTAGGTGCCTAGGGGCTCCCAAGGCAAACAGGTCTCAGGGGAGAGCCCAGACTAAGAGCGCTTCAAAATAACCCTGATGATAAGCAGCCCACGGTCTTCAGCCACCGGGCTCAACTGCAGGACAGCAGTGATATATATACATAATACACAAAAACAAACAAAAAACGACAACAATGAATCAACAACAATAAACCTACTGGCTTATGACAATGATAATAACAATGCTTATCCGTAGATTTACTATTTAATGTAAAAGCAACTCAAACTTCATCATTTGGTTTGTCCTCACTTTTTACTATCTGTATCTGTTCAAATATTTGATAACCAATCCCTTTTTACCATTATTCAAAAAAAATAATAGAGCCAGGTGCCATCTCTAGTATTACATCGGCAACCAGACCTTTATTATGTTTGTTTGTCAAATGAAACCTAATACACACAATGACATAACAATACAGTTTGTGGATTTAGCTTTTAGACTAAATTCTAATAAATCAATCAAATGCTCATCGAGATTTAGAACATGTGAAATAATACCAATAAAGCTTAGTGCTCCAGAGCGAGGTGTGATTCTTGACGTGTCCTTTGCTGACCACAGTCCTCGGTCAGACTTGGCGGGACTTGCTCTCTGGTTGGTGAAAACCAATGCAAACGTTAGCGTGTGTGGTATCCCCCGGCAGAGAAGTGATGACCTGTGAAATAGGAGAGGGTGTGTGCATCGGGAGATGGTTGAGGTTTGACACGGTCTCTCGTTTACATACAGTGGCAGCCTGAAACCGAGGGTGCTTGACCTTGGCGTTTCTCACACTAAAATACTGTACCTCCCAAACTGTACAACATGGTCTAAGTTCTCCCTCGCCCTCTCCTGACAGGACGGACGGACCAGCAGAGTCCAGCTAAGGGAGGGGGAGCTCAGACTAGAGGGGTTGAAATTTGAGCCCTAAATGTCTGAGCCCTCTGTCCAATGTCTCGGGTCGACTGTGCCAATCATAAGTACACGAGAATTGAGAAGATAATCAACATATTATTTGGAATCTGGTCATTTGGTCGAGATGGCGGCACATGTAGGCGCAGTAACTCGGCATCCTGACTGACACCCTGCACGGTGAGGCGGGTAAAGATAATGGATGGATATGAATGGATATCATAACCTATTGCAGTAATGTGTTTAGGGATTGAAATTGAAATCTGTTTCTTTGCTGGCCCATAGAAGTGGCTTAACCGTGCCAAATTTGTATTTCTACCATTTATTTCAGGCCTCAAAATTTACATTTTCTGTGAAAAAAAGTACTTGGAAAAGCTAATCATAGCTGACCCAGCACCATCTTTAGAATAATGTCATATTATCTTTGTGTGTGGAAGCGCTCCATCTCCAAAGCCTTCAGTAGTGCGTGTCAGTCTCCAGGCAGGCCAGCAGCTGACAGCCATCACAACTATTTTGGTCGGAGCGGAGCCCAGCCAACTTTCACACTTTAGTTACGTTTTTAGTTGGGGCTTCTCTAATGGAAGAGAACGCTGCATGCTGGGGGGGCAGATCAACTTAAGCAACAGGGAATGCCCCTCTCATTGTCTAACTGCACTGGACGTGACCGCGATCACATGGATTACATATTTATTACGTTTTACCTCCGTGATCAGAACGTGATGCTGATCATACACTCCCTGTCGCTCATCATGGGAGTCTGGAAAACAAAGGCAGGGGGACAAAGAATACACCAACACAGAGTGCAAAATGTAAACCTGCTTTTTAATCGATCTCCATAGAAACAACTGCCAAAAAACAAACAAATGTCATGTAAAATAACTGATAACAATATGTGCACTGCATCACCAGCAACAGCCGAGGTGAATCATTTGCATTCAGCAATCAAGGCAAATATTCAAAATACAGTCAAGAACAGTTTTAGAAAAAAAGGCTCCCAAAATGCCTCAAAACCCGAACACAGTATACAGCGATGTAGAAATTCTATACAGAGACGAAAATTAAAAAGGTTGTCATTTCAATTTCAGATCTCAGCCATAAGCGATTGTCCTGTCGGGGCGGAAGAAACTATACCATACAAATATATGTTGGAGCTTATTCCATACCGACCCGTGCATTAAAGGCTCCTCCGATTTGTCACAAGCAAGCTTAAACCAAGCTCCAGACAAACTGCTCTAATTAAATGAATGACCAATTTTGCCGCCAGTTATACTTTAGACCGCAAAAACTTCCCTGATACATCCGAGACTCTCTCACCTTCTCTTCCCTGTTCTCCTCCATAAACAACATTTCATCAGAGCAGTGCCGTTCCAATCCTCTCCTTCGTCTTTCTATAACAACAGCCTCGTTTCCTCTCTAAGGTCAGACCAGAGTAAAGCATGGTGTTAGTGTTTTCTCTGCTTGAAACTGAACAACACCCACGCTCCAGCGAAAGGAAATGAAGGTTCTTAACAAAATCACCTACGTCTTATTTATGAGGTGCACGTGTTTGCGCCCACCACGGGTCGTCCTCTGGGATTAGCATGTGATCATCCACGGCGATGTAGGCCAAAACATGAGCGACCGTTAGGGTTGAAAATAGCACTGCATTAAAAAAAAAAAGCGCCAGGGCCTGTTAGGTGTGTGCATGTTGCTACAATGACAAGATGAAACACTGGCTGGTCATTTGAAGGCCTTAACACTGCATATCAGTGAACAGGACTGGCTCATCTCGGACGAGTCTGAAGTCTGCATAGTGAGGTCAGGATGCATGGATGGACCCTAGGGGACTGGTATTCGTGTCCCGTGTCACACCAAAAGATGATGCATTTTAAGGTTACGTACCATGACTTATATCACATACATAACGTAGCCTATAGCTAAAGCAACTGTAAGGAACTTTTAACTGGTTTTGAAACAGTCTCAACTTAATATAGATGCCTCTACATGACCTACATAAGTAAACCTATAAAGTTATTCTTAATGCTCGTCATCGGTGCCGCCGGGTTGTTTATTTTGCGCAAATCCTTACGGCAGCAGCGATTCCTTCCCCGGCCAGGAGCAGAGCTTCGTTTTGGTTTTTCGCCTGGGAGCTGAAACCGACACCACGCTGCTGGAGACCCAGGCCGTATTGCTGGGCCTGCTGGAGGGAAGGGAGGCACCGGAGAACCAGAACCAGGACTGACTGGAGCAGACTGTCAGACGATGCTGCAGTAAAATGAGAGGTTTTCTCAAGGGAATCTGGTGCTCGGAAACACTACCACTTTAGTCCACAGAGACCACCACAATGAATATTTGTCGTAGCTTTAACTACGTAACAGACATATTTTAACCCAAACCACAATCTTTCAAAACCTAACCAAGTAGTTTTGTTGCTTCAACCTAAACAAGTATTTTCCTGTGAACACATAAGTTCTTTTTTAAAAGACACATGCAAAACTGATGCTAGAGGGGTAGGTAGCGCATCATAGTTTGAAACACTGCTGTATTTGACAAGTAGGGAGACAGAACGTGTTGGACTGTCGTACCTCTGCATGTGAACTTTCTGCTTTAACACTTGACTCATTTCACCTACAATATCTGCTTCTTCTAGTAGTTACAATAGCACAGCACCATTCACAAGAGCCACACACTGAAGCACTGAGTAAGGCATTTAACACTACACCATTGTCCTCCACTAGAGTCTGCACCTTATCTCAGACCTTTGTTGCTTCCATGCAACGTAATCCTCTTCAACAAAAATAAGACAAAGCTTCCTCTTTCACAATACATTTACTTAAATACTCATATGATAATATCCATAGGCTACTTCCCACTACATGGCTTTTCATTTCATTTCACCTCCTAGTGATACGTCACCGCCTAGTGATACGTCACCTCCTAGTGATACGTCACCTCCTAGTGATACGTCACCTCCTAGTGATACGTCACCGCCTAGTGATACGTCACCTCCTAGTGATACGTCACCTCCTAGTGATACGTCACCTCCTAGTGATACGTCACCGCCTAGTGATACGTCACCTCCTAGTGATACGTCACCTCCTAGTGATACGTCACCGCCTAGTGATACGTCACCTCCTAGTGATACGTCACCTCCTAGTGATACGTCACCTCCTAGTGATACGTCACCTCCTAGTGATACGTCACCGCCTAGTGATACGTCACCTCCTAGTGATACGTCACCTCCTAGTGATACGTCACCGCCTAGTGATACGTCACCTCCTAGTGATACGTCACCTCCTAGTGATACGTCACCTCCTAGTGATACGTCACCTCCTAGTGATACGTCACCGCCTAGTGATACGTCACCTCCTAGTGATACGTCACCTCCTAGTGATACGTCACCTCCTAGTGATACGTCACCTCCTAGTGATACGTCACCGCCTAGTGATACGTCACCTCCTAGTGATACGTCACCTCCTAGTGATACGTCACCTCCTAGTGATACGTCACCGCCTAGTGATACGTCACCTCCTAGTGATACGTCACCTCCTAGTGATACGTCACCTCCTAGTGATACGCCACTGCCTAGCTTTGATGAAAAGCTGCCAACTGAGAATTCTCAGGCCCTCAAACTGGGAAAAAAAATACCTACAATGTTTACCAAACTTAAATTAGATTTATCATTTAGAAGGATATCAAGATTTGCAATAAGCTCCAATAAACCATATTTTTTTGTGAAAATCCTCCATGTATCACATGATATTTAAGACTCCATGTAATATGCTCCAGCCTGCCTTAACCAACGATTTTACAGCATGTTTTAGCTTGGACACACCTTGCTTACATATTCAAAGAATTGCCACATTATTCATGTCTGTTACTACAGTTCGGTGAATTCTGCAATGACTGCCAGATACAGATGTTATTATTGTGTAATAACTGATTTTCCACCATTTTTCTAACCTATATCACTTGCTAATCTTTGGTAATACGGAGGAATTAAACTCTCAATGTTATATTTTCAGTTATGTCAGAAACTCTGAGCTACAAGATGAAGCGATTTCCCTTCAGATAGTGGAGGGCACTAAATTCCCAGTGATGGAATGAAGATGCATGTCAGTGCATGGTGTTTCTGATCAACCTGTTCTCACTCCCTACTCGTCAAATACCGACGCTTGGTCAGTGCCTCTCGACGTCTGATACCACCGCACAGAAGCACCCTTTAGTATGAGACGCACCAGGCTTTCTACTAACTCCAACCTAAACCCATCTTCGTCATTCTTCAAACAAACAGGATTTTCACACAGGAAGCCGCTGTTCGTGTCCCGTGTGAAAAATATCAATGTTAACTTTTTGTACATTAGTTTTGTTACGTAACTTTTCTCAACACTTTTCTTACCTATTTTTGTTACCCAAACCTAACCACGTCAATTTGTAAACCTAAGTTGGACGTTTATTTTGAAAAGAGACTGTATGCGTGTAATGAGCAGAAACTGTACCTTTTTCTGTGAGCACAGAAGTTTATTTTGAAAAGACACTATCCATGTAACGAGCGGAAAATGACACACCGTGTCTGACACATATAAAGCTGATGCAAGAGTGGTACTTTGAGCGTCATAGACAGAAGCTTAGGGCCACTGATGGAGAGTCTGTGTTTGACGAGTTGGGAGGGAGAATATGTTCTAATCGAGTTTCTGTGGGATCCAAATGGAAATTAAGTTATTACTCTAAAATACACTGTGAAGCCTTGTTGGGACTGAGTTTGCAAACAAATTTCTTTAACTTCTGCAATCCACTCTTTCTGTCTGACTGAATACTTTATACTAATCATACTTTACTCTGACATCCTAACTAACAACAACATATCTGCATGCTAAACTAGGCATCACAATCACATCATAAGAAAAATAAATTATGCTAAATCCAGTAATCAGGGTGGAAACAGATTTAAGACAATGATTTTTTATCCTTCTAAACTTAATTAAGAGTTCAAATATTAATTAAGAGTTCAAATATTCTAGCTAAACCTTTCATCCAAATACACAAGTATATTTGACATGTTAGTAGTGGCTGATTTCAAATGGGCAAAAACTTTATATTGAAACAACCATTCACACACCAGCAGCTTTGAATAATTGAAAAACACAACATAGAACCAAACACAAAATGAATCTCGTTCTTGGCTTCTAGACGCTTCTACAGATAAAGCTACATGTCTGGGTGGAATACTCCGATTATACCATGGCTACAAAAATCTATCGAAAGTACTGTTTATCATATCATAGGGCATACAACATTTACATTTTTGTAATCCAGAGCAAACGATCACTGCACTATTCCACTAGGCATCAGTGTTCCATTTGGGAATTAAAAATGCTGACGATGAGACAACATCACAGCTGTGCAGTTATCTGAAAGAAATGCAAGTGAGCAACATCATCCAACCCATGCACGCAGATTTACATGTGAGCGATAAACCACCTAATTAATCTGCAGAAACAATCTACAGAGTTTAAATGTATTAACAAAGAAATCAATTGCAATCAACAACCCCATAATACATCTTAAAGGTAAACTGACTGTACGCTGTATGTATTAAAACCCATCCCATCACAGTGAAGCTTTATTTTTCCATGTCCGTAATTTCTGAATTATTTCCTGGAAAGAATTATAACTTAATGAAACTACTTTGTTCATTACGAACCCATAAAATAAAGCGTATCAACCATCAACATTTAGACATTTTGCCTTATTGTTTTAACATACAGAATATTGAGCAAGAACTGAAAATGAATCATGAGGCCATTGTTACACAGGTATCATGACTAAATCCATAGACAATATTGCATCAAATAGTAAACACAGGCTGTTAATCAAATGCCAATCATATTCATCTTAATCAGCAAACACATTTTTGTATTGGTTAAAGCTGAATAATGCATATTCCCACATCAAAATATGAATAAATAAATAATATATATTCAGCATCACGGCTCTCTGTTTCATGGTATTTATGCTATAATACCTAAGCAAATACTTTTAAGTGAAATATTCCAAGGACTAATTGACTGACTGTCACTTTAATAATCTTATATATATACATACAGTATATGATTCCTTGGATGGTCTGTGTTACTAAAATCACAAACGTTTATCACTGCATGATAACCGCTGTGTGTGACAAACAACAAACATTCTGTTGAAACCATTTGGAGACTTAACAACAGAAGAGAAATCTTTATCATCAACTCAACATCAATGAATAGTATTTACCTCAACAGTAGAGTCATTTACTGCGAGTTTAGCAAGGACCATAACAATACAAACATATACTGACTCAAATGGTACAACAAAACGAACATTTCTAACAGCTCCACCTTTCCCAGAATGGCCAAAAAGAATCATACAACTTTGTCAGCCTAAAGTGAGTCATGAGACCTTAGTGTGTTGTATATTCCAATATGTAGTAAATCATGGTTAAAACAAAGAGAAAACATTAGTAAGCGTTGTGTTGTATATGGATCCCGTGTTTTTGTATACTGGTACACTTCACAGACAGCAGTGGACAGTGTAGTACACATTCAGCATTCCTCTTAAAGTCAGTATCTTTAAGGAATAATTTCACTAGTGTGGTACATTCATCATTGTATTTTAGGTAATGTTGCGGAAAAGGAGATTGAGGAGAAGGGGTTAGCAGCAGAGCTCCAGGCTCGAGTCTACCGGGACATGACCAGAGACTGTTTGAACAAGCCACACGACCTCCACCAGTAACACTCAGGTAAACTATAAACCGTAATATTTCAACATAACTGTATCTTGGAAATGTAGGTAACATAAAGTTAAGCAGAGAGTAGCATAGCTTGCTAACGTCAGCTAGCTATGCTCATGTTGTTACCAAACTAACATTAAAGTTAGCTGAAATGATTACATTGGGCTTCTTGCATTGTATTCCCCTGTTGTTGTTGTTGTTGTTCTGCTAACGTTAGTTTGCCAACGACATTAGTATAGCTAACAATGTAGGGTCAAGTCTACCTAACTAACTCTATAAGTTACAGTTGTACTGAAATATCCCGTTTGTATGGTTTACCTTGGTGGAGGTCGTGTGGCAATGACCTGATACAATGTATTAAATATACGCTTTATTTATTGGTAAGTAAGTGCAATAAATACGTGATTTTCCACAATGGGTCCCAGCGCCCAAAGTGCCCGGGCCTGGAGCTCTGTAGCTGTTGGGGATTGAGACCAAATATCCTTGTGATTAAAGAGCAATTCCACACCATGTTTTATCTTGAACACGCCCTGTTTCAGCCCTGTTCTCAGCTGTACAGTACAACCGTCTTGTACAACTGCCAACGCCTTGTGCTTCGCTCACACATAACTGCAAACCATATGACGGTCGCACGCTCTTCATCCCTCTCTTCATATTACAACTCCGAACAAGAGTTACACATGTAGCTTTGGTTCTATGGATTATGATGTATCTGGATTTCTCTCCACACTTCTTTTTATGTATTTCTGGATAGTGGAACATCTAACTTCCAAAGCTGACTACAAGGAGACATTTTAAAATGTCGGTGGTGTGCATTTAGTCGACCACAGATACTCACAGTCAGGTGAACCAGCTGTTAGCCTAAGGTACAGCTAGCTACTCACAGGTTGTGTATGTGCCAGTGGAGGAAGTAGCAGTTTATAAGTGCCATTAACTTAATGTGGTATATGCTGCTCAAATATCAGACAGTTTTGTAGGTTTTTATGGTACTCTTGTTTTAATAAAGTGTATTCTTATACAAATCACTCAGTCACTCGTCAGAATAATTGTTACACTACCTCATTATGAAAATCAGCTAGCGTAGTGTGAAATGTAACACAGCTGAGCTTCTAGACATGTTCAAACAGTGAGCTAGTGTATGTAAATGTATTAAACTGGGCTCCGTTTAAGTAAATACTAAATGGTATGCTATATACAGCTATCATACCCCATACGTTAATGTTAAATGATGCGAAATCGTAATGAGGACTGTGCAAACATGAATGAAAATATAGAAACATAGATTCATAGTTCAGCACAAAGTATCAGAGAAGGCCATGTCAAAAGCAATACATCCATTCGTTAAAAGACTCGGACACCAGACTACGAGGCTGTGCTTTACAAATAATACAAACCCCTCTGATTGTCTACTGTGAACCTGATGCAGCATAAAAAATGGCAGGCACTGAGACCCACGGAGACAGATAAAAACAGATACGAATGGATCGATCGACAGACCGATAGAAATAGAGCCACTCTCCCAGGACGTGGCAGAGGGAGAATCAGCCGAGCGCTTCACATTCCTGCCTGGGCCCTTCTCACCCACCGCCACGTCACTCCGTAAAATAGTAAGGCAGCTGTTAGCTTCCATCAGCTCAAAGTGCATCTCTGAACATATCCAGTCCACCGCCCGCCCGCCCTCACAAACACACACACACACACGGCAGAAGCAGACACGTGTCAGATACACTGAGACATGCAGAAGCTTGGTTTCCATCCAAATAGTTCTGTGTGAATTTTTATGTAAGAGACAAGTTCAGTATTAATAGATCCAAATTCAACAAACGGTCGTCCGCCATTGCAAAACCTTCTTCATGCTCACTTGAAGCGAAACATAGTTTCTTAATCAACACGTTATGCAGCAGATGGCAGCAGAAAGGTGTTGATTGACTAAATAATAAAAGCCCTGTTAAAGTGCACTACAGTTCAAAATGGGCTCACTCATTGCTGCAACCTGCAAATGTGTTGTAAATATTGTCCGTTCAAAGTGGATGCATCTGACTGCATGCATGTTCATGGCATGTGACCAACAAAGGCAATGATTACTTTTCAACACGGTAGAGGCGCTCTCCGTTCCTCTGGTGGATCGTTTAGGAAACAAATTCTCTTCAACTCAGCTGGACAACATACAAACTTTTTATTGCAGCATTTCAAAACTTGCCAAATTTGCTGAACAGTGGATTGGAAATGGAGCTACAGACGGACAAGCACAGGCAGCGGAGGTGCCGGGCCTCACACTCACTCACACTCACTCCACTCTCCAGGCCTTCTAGAGAATCCATAGTTGGGGTTCGGGGGGGGGGGGGGGGCATTTCCACACCGGCATATGCTTGCTTTAGCTTTCACTGCACTCTAAGTACAGTCACAAATCATCGCCAGTCCAATCAAGGACTCGGGCATCTTTCAGTCCATCCAGCGAGAGGGGGGGGGGGGCTGGGTCATCTTTCTCTCTCTCTGCTTTTTTCTCTCTCTCTCCTCTTGTGCCCCCCCCCTTCTCTACCTTCACTTGGCTATTTTCAGTCCTCCGTTTTGCCCATGTCTGCCATTCTGATGGGCACCATTTTCTTAAAAGGCCCCTTTGGCTGATGGAGAGTTAGTGACTTGGGCGACTAGTCTGGATGAGTCCACTGCAGGGGATAGATGTTGGAAGACATGTTACAATTATGTACATAGTATATCAAAGTACACGTAACTATAATTCTGTAGATAACACCAGGATTTTATTATTATTTTATTTGTTGTTATTATTAAATACACTGCTATGTATTTGTTTCATGTGCACAGATAAAGGTGAGGGGATGTTAATGAAATTAAACTACAAACATGAAATTATTACAAAGATTCTCACAGAGGCTTGGGTCTTTATTTACCTCTAACTACAGAGAGAACCAGAGCTTTCCATGAAACAGGCTCGTATTAGAGGCAAGTCTTTATTTCAAATGTACTCTGCTACAGAGTCACTTAACTGTTTGTAAGGGATGGATTAGACAAAGTCATTAGTGTGTTCTAACGTAACCTGAAAACATTAGCCTATATGAGATAGCTTACTATCTACTAACCAAGCATTACAGGCCAAGAGTAAAAACATCGTTTCAAGTTTGTCGGGTAACTTTTTACGTGAAAAAGAGTCTTTCATGACTAGCACCTCCTGGTTGTAGCATTTCTCCACTCTATGGAAGCTGCTCTTGGATGCTGGCGCTGTTTATGGTAACGTTAGCGTGGAAATTTATTTTTCTTATTTATTTAATCTTTGTTTAACCAGGCAAGTCACTCAGAACTAATTCTTATATACAATGGTGGTCTGGCAAAAGACAAACCTCTTGAGGGAAAGGGGGAGGGGCTTGACGCTACAGATAGATGCATCAGTTACCCTTCATCCTAAAAGCCTTTTCTCTTGTGACGTTAAAAGTCAAACACACCGCTTGAAAATATGAAGTAATGTAAGCTAAGCAGCCGTGTCCTTATCATACTTAAAATAGTCTAACTAGCTTTACACTGCAATACAATTTCCCCGTCAAATGTATCATCAGCTGTTGAGGATGCTGACTGTGTGGCCGGGACCTGCTAGCTTTAGCCTCACACTTCTAGCACCATATCATCCGTGTAGCCGTCAATTACATATTTACGATCCTTGTACAGGGTTCTCGTTTTAAAATAAGCTAGCTGGAAGTCATTAAAAAGTCAAGCGGAGACAACATTAGCTTAATTACCTAGCTAGTTACAGCGTCAGGTGTCATTTCAGCTGGGGAAACCATGGTTGTTAGACATGAGAAGCCTATTTTCATCTTCTTGTGTCTGAAATCAACCTGCTGCTGTTCTCATTGTAAATTGCATGTGTTCCAATGGAGACTGGAAAGCTCGACAGGCATAGTAACAGTAACTAAGCAAGAGTCAGTGAGCAGTTAAACAATACTGAAATAATAATAGATAACTGAGAATGGTCGAGGCTTAGAGAAATAATCATTGAGAATGGTCTTGGAGGTATGAGAAGACTGCAGTCACAGCAAAGGCAGCTGTTCTAAGATCAGTTCTGGTTCAGGGCACCTGTAGCTTCAACCAATCACTGGCACTGGTTCAGTATTGCATTACTGAATGCAATGGTGAGTGTTTTTATCAGGCGCAATGAAATGGCGTGACATAGAGGCAGCAGGACGACCAAGAGGCTCATGTTTTATACAACAAGCCAAGCTTCATCATTATAAGCATATTTTATCATATTTTAGTAAGATGCTTCATTGGTTTATTTGCTGACACAATTAAAGAGTATGGTCTAGACCAGAGGTATTCAATTAAAATTCAACGGGGTCCAGTTATAGAGAATTCCATCCTTGGCTACGACGTGTCCTGTGGCGAAATGTCCCTGAGCAAGACACTGAAACCCTAACTGCTCCCCTCAGGAGCAGCCCACTGCTCAATGTATACTAGGGATGGGTTAAATGTAGAGAATAAATTTTCCCACTGCAGGACTAATAAGGGATTGTCCTGTTCTCTAAACCACTTGTTTCAGCTCTATTCCACTCTGTTAACATCTTTGTTGGGCAGTGACTGAATGTTAGGATTCTAGTGGCCCCCTGGTCTAGACCATAGATTGTATAAAGATGGACGACATGACAGCTCCACAAAAGTGAAGCCAAAACATCTTCGCCCCCTGGTGGCTGGCTGCAGTACATGTCAAAACCCCCACCTCCTCCATGTTAGCGGATGGGACATAGGCCTAACTAAAGTACGTGCCAAATACATTTTTCCAAAACATGGTGTCTGTCATTTTAAGTAGTTCTTATCAAACTGATGTAAATTCTTACCTGAGTTCAGATTTGGTCATGTAAGGAAATGGACAAAAATGATTGCTAGACCTACGTTCAACAGCATCACTAGAGCCACCAAGATAGAGTTCGGGCCCTGTGAAAGCACAAGAAAAGTCTCTAAGTAGCAGTTACAAATACATACAATGCCAATTCAAATGTCATTACATTTGAATATTATTAAGAAATGTTAAGCAACCCACTATTGGAACATCTCACTAAATGTTAACTTAATCTGTCATTCTTATAATTAGGAGGTTAGCTTCGAAAAATAACGGTGAGAAAATACACAAGGACCATTTACTCTGCTCGATTCTATGTAGAAACAAGATATGTTTGTTTCTTCTTGATTTGAACATATAAAGTAGTTAATAAAATAAAATAAAATAATTTAAATCTAATTATTTTCCTTAAATACTTTAACCCTACTCACTTGCTAGAATTGAAGAAAGAACATTTGAAAGATGCATTGTTAAAATCATAATTATGAACAGATATTAAAATCAAGCACAATTATGGCACTCAATCTTATGTTATGGCAAATGTACGAAGGAGTCAAATGTCTTTAGTTGCACAGTTCAGAAGAAAAATCCTTAGTCCTTATATCAGGTCAACAGGTGAAAATATGCAAACTAAGGCCACGTCCACACTACTCCGTTTCCATTTGAAAACGCATATGTTTTGCTACGTTTACACTGAGCGTCCACACTCTGCCGGCGTTTTCGAGCATCGAAAACGGAGGAGTTTGAAAACGCTCCCGAGGACGGATAAGTTTAAAAACGCCGGGGTTGCGTTTTCGTGCGGTTGAAAACGGATAAGTTTGGAAACACCCGCGTTCGCTACTTGATTGGTTCTTAGCAGTCATGAGGTCTCCTTCCCTGATTCGTCACACTCCTATCACGTGACCGTTACCCGGAAATCATAAACAACAGCCTTGATTACCGATCGACTACCAGCTTAATTTAACATGGACAACTGATTACAGGTGTTGCTGACCTTGTTGTCTTTACTAGCAGCTGTTGTTCAGTTGCAATAAGTCTGCATTATTACGGAGGAAGCAGCTGTTATTGGAGCGATCAGCAAGCGGCGTGACCAGCGGCGTTATCAGACCTACGGAGGACGTCTGAAGTCACGGTTAACGGCTTTAGGGAGGGTGATGGACACAAAACAGAGGACTTTCCTGTCCTTATTAATGCTTATTTTGTTCTGCACAACTATTGTGAAGTCCGCAGATAAAGTGTAAAGGAACAAAAGCAGTAATTGCTCTCCAGTAGGACAGAGACTTCAGACACCAGCAGAGCTACGAGTGAGAACAACAAAACCGAGGGAACGAGTGAGAGACGTGTGTTGACTACATTGATGGACCCATAATCTAGTAAACCTTTATGTGTAAGTGTTGATTTTAAAGTGAATTTGATGTGTGTGAGAGAGAGAGAGAGAGAGAGAGCAAGACCCGCAGCGCTGTAACTAAGTCTGAAAAATAAAACTTCTAAAACTTTCCACGAAATGTGTCTGTTTGAGTTCATAGAGGAAGATTTTAGAGAAGATCTTAAGTATCAAACACGACCTTTCATTCTTAAAGACTAAGTTATTACTTTGTCGTATTTTTTTTAAACTAAGCAACCAATGTACTTCCTGTTTACATCGGCACCATCATGCCCAGTGTACGTGAATAGTCACGTGATATTCATTTTCAGGCGTTTTATTCTGGACGGAGATCATCTCGAAAACGATGCTGAAATGCCGTGTGGACGGAGATCGTTTTCGTTTTAAAACACGGAGTAGTGTGGACATGGCCTAAGAGCCGTGAATGAATCATATTTTCTTCTGTATTGTCCAAATTATGATGAGTTAAGAATATCAATATTAAATGAAATGTCTATTCAAAATCCAGGAATGTTTTGGTGCACTGACGATGACAGAACGAAATGGCTATACGATTTTAATGCGTGAAAGTTTAATGTATCTAGAGTTTATTTTAAGCTTTAGAAACAAATGTAGCTAACTTATAAGCATTAAAATAAATTTAAAACAAACGTCAGGATGGTTTATTTGTTGAGTATTATATGTAATTTATGTTGCTACTCTGGTTTCTGTCAAGTTTTCTAAATAATGGGGCCTTGTACGCCTGTTTTGGGCTAGGAATATGAATTATGCATAACATCTTAACACAATATGTCAATGTATTTGCACAATTACACATCAATTCACTAGAAATGACAAGTAAGTATCTGAATCAAACAAGTACAGTAACTTTATCTAACTCACCGACTCCTCCACTACAATTTCCGGAGCTATATCCATACTAGCTTTCTTGGTTTCTGCAAGGCTCTTTGGTTTGGTTGATTCCTGTCTTTTTGGCTTGGCAGGCTCTGGCGCTTTGGTGGCCTCTTGTGAAGGGCTGGCGGCTGGCAGGGACTTTGGTGCGGGTGCCCAAATCTGTTTGGCAGGTGGCGGCAAGCGCGCCAGGCTTGATGGGTGAAAGTCATCCTCCACACCAATCGGATCCTCGGGTGGCGGGATCTTGACGTCTGCCTTGACATAGTAACCGTGGTACTGGGAGTGAATCTGCCCATTGCTGGGGTAACTGCTCATTGTTGTGGTAACAGCTGGTTTGACCGCTGGAGGAGCCTCCTGCAGCCTCACTTCCTGTCTGAGAGAAAGTTTTGATGCTGCTTTTGTTATGCCTGCCAAGTAACAGAAAGGAGAAGAGGAGAGAAATGAATATCCAAAGAACCAACACAGATATTGTTTGGGGAATTATTTCCAGGTGTCCTTGGGCAAAACACTGAACCCTAAATTGCTCCTGATGGTCAGGCCAGCATGTTGCACGGTAATTCACTGCCATCGGTGTGTGCGTATGTATTATACCTGGATAGCAATTGAGTGCAAAAGCAATATAAAGCAGTCCATTTCTGATCATCAGTTAATTGTGCCAGAGCAACAGGAAAAAACAATCAGCAGCAAACTTAATAATATCAAACTCAAAAACAAGAGGCCAAGTATACAGGCAATTGGCTCAAAGTCAGTGTATAAGACAGTGTCCATGCACTCAGCTGTGCTATCACTATTAGCCTCTTCCAATCGCGGGCCAGTTAACAACAGTGAGTGAGGAGTCAGCAGGCAGTCAACAGCAGTGAAAAACAGGCAATAAAAGGTGTTTTGAGAAAGTGTGAGTCACCGTAACCACAACAGATAAGATAAGATAATCCTTTATTAGTCCCGCAGTGGGGAAATTCACAGGATCACATCAAGATCCATCAGCATGCAGCCATACCTGGCCACTACAACTATTATGTAGTTTGCTGCAGCAGAATGTGAGTTTAGCCCTGGACAGACACAGAGGTGCACACTCACTCGCAGACACGTAATAATGAATCACACTGCTTTTCTTGGCAAGACCCGCCCTGTGTAGCTGGTTTAGGCAGAGACGATGGGTTAGGATTAGGCATTGACTTTGACTAGTTAGGATCAGGATAACTCATTGTTCAGGGCATAGGACTTGAACAAATCAGGTTACTGGTATAATGATCAGCATGGTTGCCTGGCCAATCCGTGTGCTTTAATGCTACACAGGGCAGGTCTTGCCAAGAAAAGCAGTGTGAATCAGAATAAAGCCCTACGAACGAATGCCAATGCCGACTGATTGCATGATCCTCTATACGGAGATAATTAATGGATAAGGAAGTGACTATTCTGCACTTTTATAGGCTACTTAAGATCCCTGGTTTCTGAGTCAGTTACTCTCTTACAACTGACACTGCTGGTTGCTGTGTTGCTGCAGTAATCACCGTTAAATGCCACATTTGCTGCTAAAATGACTGCTGCTGCTCACCATGTTGCTATTCATTGCAGCTGTTGACTTTGTTGCTGTTCCCTTGTGTCTACACAAGTAGTGTAGTTGCTGCAAAAATGATTGCTGCTACTCACCAAGTTGCTCTTAACATCATTGCTGCTGCTCCCCAAGTTGCTCCTAAAATAATTGCTACTCTTCACCAAGTTACAACTAAATCATTGCTGCTGCTTACCAAATTGCTCTTTAAACTATTGCTGCTGCTCGCCATGTTGCTTCTTCACTTATTGTTGCTCTTCATCATGTTTCATCACCTAACATTCATTCAGCCCCTCTCAATAAACAGTATTCCTCTCTAGACATGCTAGCTGTGCTCAAGGCCTCGGCACCAAATCGATGCTGACACTCCTCCAACACAAACATGGATACTGTTCATTATAAAACCATCAACTGACATGTAGCTGAATATATAATTGAACATATATACAAATATTTGATTCTATTATATTCTAATTTAAATAAATGTTCTATGTTTGTGTCTAGTCTGAATGGGGGTAAACCTTACATTTCATTGTACAACCCTGTGTTGTAAAATGACAAATAAGTGAACATTGTAACCTTGATGACTGTTAATTGCTGATGAAGGATGTTTCATGAGAAAGACATGCTTGCCAAATTAAAAACAACCCAAGTGGTTTACCTGCTGTCAAAGACTCAGCCGCCGGGGTTTTGTTCTCTTTCCCGGCATGCTTCGTTGGAGCGACGGCGGCGGGAGCCTTACTGCTAAACAAGGTATTTTTAACAACAGTGGGTGAAGCAGTGGGGCTGGGAGATGGAGACGGGTCGGGTGTTGTGCCTTTCCGGTAGAAATGAGGGCTCCCTGATGGAGATTTCTCCTTTTTCTCCTCCACAGGAATCTCCTTCACCTCTACTGGCTCATTATACTTCTGCCGTATGTAGTCCGGGCCTGAAAAAACAGACAAGTAAAGAAAGTTATATTTCACAAGGATCACCTGCATCTTCTCTTCCAAATAAGTTTGGGTGACCTGGAGGATTATTCACAACCTGTCTGATCACCTGACCGCTCATGTTTATTCACCTGCTGGACTTAAATGTATTAGTATGATAGGATTGATGGCTAAACTATGAAAATAAGACCAATGTTGTAATACATTGGAATTGTTCTTGAAGATTTTCTTTTGGGAACGATCATTCAGTACATGAGTGCAAGACAATGATCACTGTCTTATCCTACTGTGCATTGACTGTAACTAGAGGAAAGGGAAAGAGTTCAAAGAAGACACTGTTTGGAATACAAAACAGAGCTGTCGATGAGGATCAGTATCTGTCAGCGGCTTACAGTTTGAAACATCAGCTACAAATGGGAATTCATTGTTTGTGAGTGGAACTTCCAGCTGAAAGTATAAACACATAACTACATTGCAGCATTTTAAGACAACTCGTGTAGTTTTATCATTCTGTTATTCTTTCTTTTGCTGCTGTCTATTGTAAATAATTAAGAGCACAATGAAACCGGTAATTGTTCATTTTAAAGACCTGGTTTTAAGAAACCATATTTACTATTGTTCTTAGAACACTATGGTATATTACATGGGAGAAGGCATAGATAGACTGGATATCCACGTTTGTAGTTTTATTTTGTTCAGCCTTTCTGTATGGTCCTTTTATTCTCCTGTCATTCTCACCACATGTCTGGTGGACTACAGTGATGTTATAGATGTGAACTTGTCGACCCAGAAAGTCCACATTGCCATTGAGCTGAGCCATGTGGGATCTAATGCCTCTTTTCCACTGCATGGTTGGATTCGACCCGACTCTACTCAACTCACTTTTGGTACCATGTACATGTCTAGATTTTGTTTTCCACTGCAGATAGTAGGCGGGATTTTTAGCTGATCTTCATAGTAACGAAGCGTGAAACTGTCATCTTCAACTGACACAGCCCTGGCTGGCAGCACCTCGCCAATTGTATTGCATGGTTCTGCAGGCTGCCATTTAAAAAAAAATAATCTCGGTCAAGTGATAAAAAAATGCCGTTGCTATTGACTGTAGCTTGGCTTTTTAAAGATGTTTGTGCAGGATGTCCCGTGTACTGACTGAATTCGAGCTAACTGCTAACCACTAACAGAGTAGGACGAAATGAAAGCATGATTTGTTTTCTTGTTTCTTTCACTTTGAATTTCATCCAATGAACAAACATTGAAATGTAAACTTATTTGAGTGTTGTAATTACTATTCATGTCATTCAGAATGGCCCCTCGCTGCTCTATTGGCATCCTGTTATGTTACCACCAATAAACTCATGTGTCACTAAACCCTTTCCATTAGCAGGTGGCCTTTACTGGCAGACAATGATCTTCGTAATCTGTTCCTCCACTTTGGCACTAAACATCAGCTAAGGGCACGTCTGTGATTATTGTTCAAGCTTTTGTTGCAATAACTTAATATGATGATATTATCTTGACATCACAAGTTAATGATCTTTTTCTCCTGACAATGAGACACTGTTATCTAAAGGAAACAAGATAACAAACACATTATCACAAGACAGAGATTCTTATCCCAATTAACTCTTGATCATGCTTGATTACCTACAAATCACTTGAGTTCAGTCAATCATTTCTATCATTTGTAATGCAGCCCTCCATCCAGATGTCATGAATCACAGACTTTGTGAAAAGTCTCTGACCCTCTCCATAATATATATATCACTGCTTACTGCGATATTAATTGTTAACATTAAGGCCATGTCTTTGAAATCAACATCAAATCGGGTGACCCCCTGTGATGCAGAATGAATGCAGCACTGTATAACTTTTAGAAAAGAAGCATCATTTCTATATTCTACTGCTTTCAGAGGCAACATAAAAGACAGATTTTTCAGTGTCTTTAGCATTTAATTCACCTCATGCTTCTCCACTGTGCTGTGTCTGGCTGTGCTGGTGCTGCTGTTACAGTACCTGGCTGGTGGAAGCCCGGGGAGAGCTCTCTGGCCACAGCCCTGGCAATGTCAGAGTCCTGACTGGCTGACTGGGCAGCCTGGTCTGCAGCCTCTGCTTTGGCCCGGGCATGGGACGTCCTGTAAAAAGGACACAAATATTATACGTAAACTCAGTGAGTTTAGCATCCAGCAAGTAACCAACATACTCGCACAGCGTAGTTGCCCACATTTTGCTACGCTACATGCTATATACATACACACACATATGGCTTTTTTAACCCAGGTTAACGGCTCCCTTTGCCTGGGGCTAAGACAGACTTCACACTGGCACGATCCTGGCACATTCCAAAGTGGGCTAACCCGACTTTATCCTGCAGCTTGCTGGCCCTGCTCCCGAGTTTGCAGGGTTAAACACGGAGCTAAAAGCTGCCAGTGTGAAATGGGGCTAAAGTAAACGAGTTCTCACAGGACATTCTAGAATGTAAACATTAGTCACGTGCTCCATCAGACATCCAACCCGGGGCTGGTACAGGTGCGGTGTGAGTAGTATAAGGTTTAGGTTAACCTTGGGTTAACAATGTGTGTGTGAAAACGGGGCTAAGTTATCCCAGCGTAAACTCTTTATGTGCACTGTGAAGAGCCTGCATGTCTACAATAGGGCTGCAACAACTGGTTCTTTTTCATCATTAAGTACAGGATAAGAATACTTCCAAGTATTTATAAAAAGATAGTATAAGGGCATACGAGTTTGTGCATAAGATAAACAACATTATGTAATATCAGATATTATTTTTAACGGTATATAAACAACAATTAAAACAGTGTGTGTCATTTTCTAATTCTGTATTATTTTCAGCTGCAGGTTGTTTATTTGGCTTTCAATTTTTTCTTGTGCTTAGTGACTAAAAACTGCTACTGTGACTGGACCCTCACTCACACTGAGGAGCACATTAATCCATCATCCCATGGGGCACTTTTATCCACTCAGAACTGGTGAGACAGTGAAGAGTAGAGTCTTGAATACAGTCGGTACCCTGACTAGTACTGCCACATGAGAGATAGAGAGTGACAAATATACATCTCTACATTTGAAATCAGCTCAAATTGTAGCAGAACCCCGAAAGAAAATGTAAGGTTACAGGAGAAGCATGTCATCTATATAGGAGTACACGCAATGTACTGTGTAAAGCGTTTGATGTAAGTGGGATCATCACATAACAAGAACCCACTGTTTAGATTCACAACTATACAATATACAAATAAATAAACCCACACTAGAATTACCGCCTCCAGGGTGTAAGCCTCTTGCCAACCAGTCAAGTTGCATAATACATCCATGTCCATCCAAAATATCATCACTTCATCATTTTATCCTATTGGACATTAGAATTGTCATAATTAGCATATTGATTATTGAGTTATGGACAAAACACGTTTCCTGAGGTCACAGTGACCTTTGACCATCAAAATCTATCAGTCAGTCAAGTGGACATGTGTGCAAAATTTGAAGAAATCCCCTCCAGGTGTTAGTGGGATACGTTCAGTGGCCTTATTATTAATCACATTAACCTCGGTGATGAGTGCAAACCGTCTGTGCCATTGCCTTTGCTTGCATCCATGAAAACTTGTATATCTTGTAAATCTATAGCACAACACTAGAGCACTAGGTAGGGGGGAGCCCCGGATTGCCTCTGGGTATTTCACACACATGAGGCCTCATTTCATCCTTGAGTACAAGTGGACGTTTGTGTTAAATTTGAGGAAATTCTGAAAACATAATGCCCCCGGCCGCAGCTGGCGCCTGCACGGAGGCAAGAATCCATTTAGCCTCTCTTTTTTTAGCCAACGCTAACCGATTAAATGACAAACAGGGCCAACGGCAGGTCAGCTGTCGCTAACTCACGTTCGCTCCGCCAGTAATTCAACGACAGGCCAAAATTGAACTTGTCTGTACCCAGACACAATGTGTTTGTGAGTGAAGAACCTAGATGTCACTTACCACCAGTAGGTGACATTTAAAACTGATCCCCCGCTGGTAAATAACCAGTGTTGCAGACAGCTGTCAGTAATACCATGGCTAAATACATTCTAATAGCCTGTACATCCATGTTACATCCAGAGATGGGCAAAAATACATCAAAATGTATTTTGATACAAAATACAAAATACCCCTCAAATAAATGTATAAAAATAAAATACAAAATACTGGTGCCAGAAAATGTAATAACATACAATACATGTATTTTGTATTTAAAATATAGGAAATACTTTTTTCTGGATTTTCCGTTTTCTCACAATTTGGTATAGCAGAGCATTCAGGTTTGGGCTATAATGTACACAAAGCTCTGGTGAAGCCCACAAAAAGGAAGAACAGTCACAGAATGTCAGTGTAACTAAGCAAAGCTATTAAAAGACAACTTGATTGATTGTGTATATATATATTTTTATTAATGGGACTTAACAGCCCATAAACTTGTAGAATGTATGAAATAATAAAACTAAGAATACTTTAATGATATGCCTTTTAAATAAAATAAATTGGATATTTAATGTTTTTTTTTTTTACAAATGGACATCTACTGTCATAGCCTGGCTAACTGTGAACTATATTATCTGCCAGTAATTGATATGGCATTATGACATTCACATTGAGAAGATACAGCATAACTTGTAATACAGTGCAATATTAGATGGTCAGACGTCTCTTGATAAGGTTATCATGAACATACAAGCTCCCAATCTCCCTCTTCCTATAGCTAGCTACTCGACTGATAAGTTAACTTGCTAAACACTGGCTATGCACTAGCCTAGACAGCATGCTAGCATCATTAGCATGTTAGCATCGATCGCTAGCTTGATATTATAACCATCACCATGTATATACAATAGGCTATGTAGCCAGACCCAGACATAAATTATACATCAAGCTAGTTGACATCTGTCACACTCAGATAAAATATTTGACAGACAATCCGTTGAACTTGAAGATCTGAAGACTGAACTCGTGAACTGTTTTTTGATTCGTGGAGAAAGTATTTTGAGTATTTTAAATACAAAATTACTCCACTCTAAAGTATTTTGTTACAAATTACATTCGATTTTTTATCGGCCCTATCAAATGCAAATTACAAAATACTCAAAAGTAATTGAAATAAGTATTTCAAATACAAGTAATAGAAATACTGCCCATCTCTGGTTACATCCATGTTAGCCTCTTGCTAGCATAGCCTAGGGTGCTGACGCAGCACTGAAATGATCCAAAAACCTTTTTTGTCATTACAGTATATTATCTGTTGGTGCCACAAACCCCTCTGCAGTAAAATAGTTCCATAATGAACAAAAGCTTGAGTGTTTGAATCGAGGATAATTGGTGTTCCTTGAGGAATTGTTACTGGTATGGCTTAAAGCTATCTGTGTATTGTTTTCTGTCTTGCATTGTTACTGTTGGCCATGGTACTATTTCTACACTATTTAGTGAAATCAATTTAAAATCGACGTAGAGCCACAACAGAAACCTAACCAGGGAAGCTCTGGTCCAAAGGTCAGCCATGTCATCACTAGAGTTCTTCCACACTGACCAAGAGAATATCAGATACACACTACTGACTGACCGTGTGTGTGTAGGGGGGGGGGGGGGGGGGGTCAGCTGTTGATAAGCGTCGCCCTCCTTGGCCATATTTAGACAAGCACTACTTCTGACACACAAACACACACACACACACACACACACACACACACACACACACACGTAAGACATGCACTTGTGCACAAACACACACACACACAAACTGGCAATCTGGCCAAGAATGTGCCTACTTGCTTCTCTCCCTCCAGCCCACACACCTACTCTCTTGACCTCTCTCTCTATTTTCTCACTTTGCTCCCGCCCCCCCCTCTTCTCTCTCACAGCTCTCGCTCTCTCAAGGAAATGAAAGAGAGTTTGGTTGTAACGGTAAAATATCCATGACAATGAGCCGTGGCCTTTTACGGTCGACAACATGCTCGACTCAGTCATGGATGTATGAAGAGAATGGAGGCAGTGTTCATTCTTAGAAAAAAGATGCTCGTCGGCACATGAAGTCAAAAGTGCTCGACTGCCGAGTATAAAATTACCAAGATCTTCCGCAAACATGGAGCCCACAGAGCGAGCCCAATAGAGTTTTCTTTAACTCTGACTCTAAACTGCTCACTCTCGGCTTGTGGGGAGGGAGAGAGAGAGAGAGAGAGAGAGAGAGAGAGAGAGCACAACAGCTTTGGACCCATTAATCAGGGAAAATATACGCACTGACTCACACATGTTGATTTGCACTAACAAGTTATAAACTTGGCTTTACACAGAGCAATTATAGGATCAGGATTCCTGAACAGTCTTCACGATCAGCAAAGAGATTTTGACATCATGCTAAAATCACGTATTTGCTATCATAGACTCCTGTGGTTGGTTTGTTTGCTTTCACGCCGAAAACTAATCGCACCAGAGTCCTCTTGGAAACCCACTTTTCCAAGCTGTCTCGGTCTGGTTGTTTGGTCCGCACCAGGGTCCGATTGACAGCCTTCACACCGGCCCAAACGAACCGGACTAACCGAGCAAAAGAACCTGAGTTTGTTTTAACCGAACCAAACAGGTGAGGTGTGAAAGCACCCTAAGACTGTTGCACAGAACTGCACAAATGTTTATATTGTCCCATATTTTTTGCTTAAAATTCAGTGAAACTGTTAGAGTGTAGACAGTGACTACTGCTTTCTCACAGGGCACTCAACAAGTTAACTGCTGAGATCTGGGAACACGTTGACATCACACCAAAAAAGTCCAAGAGAGCATGAAACATGAGCAGGTCAGACAAAGTTGGGAACAGGGTTTTTTCGAGGCGGTAGCACAGAGGTAGATTGAGTCGTCTTCTAATCGGAATATCCTCCAGTCCATGTCCATGATGTGTCCCTGGGCAAGAAACTAAACCCTGAAGTAGGTACCCAAGCATCAGTGTATGAATGTGGGGGAGTGTAGTAAATGAGTGGTCGGAAGAGTTGAAAGGCACTATACAAATGCAAGTCAATTTACCATTTAAACCACTAAACCACTTTATTTGGAAGTCTGAAAGTAGAATAATCTCTCATTGCACAGGAAAACAGTGAAAACACAACTATGGACTATAACTAAGTGTGTAAAAAAAAAGGAGGTGCACCTGTTAACTGTGATGGCTCTATATATCACCTTTGTTTTCTTTTTCAAATACTTTTGGCTTTGTCTGATTGTCTGACTGCTCTTTTCAGTGATTTCAAGGCCAAGACGTGTCCTGATGGCGTAAGGGTTTAAGATGCTAACCATGTAAATGCAACATCTTCAGTGTAAGTCCAATCAGGCACCTTTGCAGGATATCCCCTATTACTATAGTCAGCTCTCTGCGGAACTCTATCTAACATAAAGGGAAACTATGGCCCAGAAAAAAGCTTTCCGAGATGATCTTACGCGGGACATTTTACCTGGAGATGGCGATCTCTACTTTGGTTCTGGCAATAGCTGCTGCTCTCACTGCTCCCTCGATGGCCCGGTCCACCTTCTGTTTGGTCTTGGTGTTCCTCAGCGGGATCAGCTGCTTCCTGATGCCTCGGGACAGAACGTTGTTCTTGTACTTTCCTTCTTCCTTGGTGCCATCGGGAAAGATGGTGCAGCCGTAGCCATGTCGCTTATTGTTCAGCCACTCGCCTTCATACTTCATGCCGTTGGAGCGCTCGGAGACGCCAAAGCCGCTGCGCTTGTCATTCTTCCACTCGCCCATGTAGGACTCGGTGGTGGTGGCGTCCACGTTGTCCTCCAGAGGCATGTAGTCGTCGCCGGCGTCTCCGTCTCCAAAGCTGATGGTGGAGTTGGCGTCGCTTGAACTGATGCGGCTCATGGTGGTGTCACTGTGTGCTGAGCTGCGCTTACTGGAAATCGACGAGCGTGAGTCTGACTTGCGCAATCGCTGGAGGCTCCCGAAGAGGGAGCCTCGGCGGAAAAGACCCTTCTTCTTTTCTGAACCTTCTCCGTCTGAGTGGAAGTTGAGTACGAAGCCGCCGCGTGTACCGGCGGGGCTGTCGGACAGGCTGTCATGCAGTACCGTACCGTTACTCTGCTCACTGCGGAGGGATGACAGCGAGGTTCGTAGAGGGGAACGAATGACAGAGGCCATACCGTACGGAACACTCTGACGCACGCCATAGCCATGACGCATCCCACCGGTCCACTGACCCTGGAACGTACCTGCAGCGAGAACAGAGGGAGAGAGATGACAGACAGTGAGGGAACTGTAAAATACAGATATTTAAAAAAGAGAGACAGAAATCTCACAGAATCACCGAGAGATTACAGAAGTCACTGAACAGAAGCATCCATGGAATAAGGGCTGGAAGGTAATCAACCAGGCAAGAAGAGAACAAAGTTAAAAAAACACTTACATTCAGGAGCGGGGTAGTTTGTAGTCATGGTTTTAAACTGACCTAAAGGAAAATTGTATGTGCTGCACAAATTTCCCCAAATCTAGTGTTTGCAGATTTACGTGGAATGCGTTGATGCGTCAGATTAAACATGAGTTTAATGCGCAATTTCCTGTCCGCCATATTGGAAAGGTCAAGATAGATCGCTAATAAATAAATATGTGTTTTATTAAGAGAAGCAGACTTCTGAAAAAATTCTGAACTGACATTTGAAATTGAACATTATATTTTTTACCAGTTGGAATTAAATTACTAATCAGCTCTATGCCAAAACATGAACCTTCTTAATAGCCAGAACTTCTTCTGGGACATGCAGGCTCTATAAATAAGTAAATCATTTAGAATTTCACCTTTTGTGAGTTTTGCAAAAAATGTAGATTTCTTTATGTATTGTATTAGATATTAAATACTATTATAGAATTATATTGTATACAACAATATTGGATTATAATATGTTATATTATTTAAATAAAAGGTTGACTGCTAGACGTTATGGTTATTAATTATTGGTAAGTTAACGAAAGAATTCATCACCTAATCAATGATTAATCAAGAAAATGGAATCCTTATATGGAATACAAGAATGCATGAACCAATGATTTTGACTTAAGTAGAGCTGCAACAATTGGTCACTCAACAGAAATTAATCAGCAACAATTTTGATAATCAATTAATCATTTAAGTCATTTTTAAGCAAAAATGTAAAAAAAACACCATTCTTTTCTTTAGGCTTCTCAAACGTAATAATGTTTACGTACTGTTTTTGTTATTATTATATATAATTATGGAGGATCAGAAAAAGAGAGAAGGAAATCTGAATAGAGTTGTAATAGTTTAAGCTGGTGGTGGCTCTGTCTGTCTGATCAGGCATGAATCTCACTACTGAGTATCTTACCATCCACACAGATGTTAATGTCACCACCTCTGATAACATGCAGGCTACACGCACTTGATCAGAAACACTTAAACCATCAGTGATATTTGTGCTAGTGAGCCTGAACTATGATACAAGCAACCTTTCAATCATTGAAGCTATAAGCCAACTCAATATTCCATCAGTCCAGTCTCACCATCGCCCCCCTCGACCCCGGAGCATGAAGGAGAGGGCCCGACTGTCTGTGTGTCAATAGTTTTCCATCATATCTTCTAATACTGTGCATATATCATATTTAGTTTACCTAGACTATAGTTTTGTGTGTAAATTCGCTGCAATGAATGATGCCACACACATTCTGCCTCCTTCAGTCACCTCAGCCGGCACATCTTCACCTCCTGCACACACAACTTTATAATTAGCTGTCAGTTTAAAGAGGTTTCACGTCATTCAGAAGCAAAGGGACAGTGTTTTTTATTTTTCATTGAATTAAATAACTACCAAGGTCATAGCTGGCTACGGCCATGAGGAGATAAATGATTATTCTGAGCCGGTGCTTAAGCCTTGTTGGTGGAACCAGCTCCTGGTTTGCTGATGTTGATCGATTCATCGGTGGGCTTGAATTTTTACTGACCCCTTCACTCTTTTCTGTGAACTGATTAAGTGAAAAGCAATTACTACAAGTCATACAGTATGTAGTGTGAAAATACTGTCTCAAAAAGCACACAACCAACAGTGCAATGGCTATAAGATGGATTTCCCTTCTGTGTTAAGGGGACTAACAGCTCAAACACTGCTTTAGTTCTACTACATTATCCTGGTGTGTCCCGTGTTTCTGTGGTTAAAAAGTAACAATGAGGTCAGTCAAAGGAAACGGAAAACCAGGTAATATGTCAAAATGACTCAATGAGAACTTCATTTGTTCACACATCATTCTTATTGCATTTATATTTTGAGAGGAAGCGACTGATTATCTCAACAACTAAGCCGACTCATTGCTTGACTAATGATTGCCCAGATTAAAATGCATGTATGCAGTGTTACATGTATATATATATATGCCATATACAGTATATACATGTACCAGCCACTAAGACAAACTGTAGCACAGAAAATGATCTGGTCACAATTCCTTACGAACATAATTCAAAGAGATTGTTATTATAAAGTAGGGATGGAAATGGAGAAAGAGGACAGCTATAACATTAGCTGTTAGCAGCACAGTCCTGAGCCTTTACAGAGTTTGCATTGAGTTACAATATGATCCTTTTACGATCTTTTCAGCAGCAGTGAGTACTGAGTGAGGGTAAATGTAATTCAAATGTAATCTTGTAAAACGTAGTTTTTGGCAAGAAACTTCACAGCAATATAAAATAGAATTATGACTTCCTAACATAATTAACTTCCTGACATTAGTTTTAGGCAGCTTGTTGTTTCTTCATGTATTTGCACATGTAAACAAGGTTAAACATTATGCAATGATGGCTGATAAAAATACCTCACATTAGATATCAATAGTCGTACTTGACAAAAGGATAAATTATAAAGGAGGATACAAACATAAAGAAACAGAAATTGCATAATTCATCACAATTTTAATAATAAGCAGAATACAGAAATTGATAAAATGAACAAATATTATAGAAGTTTGAGTTTACAAGTTGAGATACATTACATTAAAATCCATGAAGTGGTATACAAATTTCCTTTTCTGATGTTTTTCAATAAGGATCATGTGGAGTGGATTGTAGTGATGGAAGCAGGTTGTTCCAAAGAGATGGTCCCCTGGTTTTCAATGAATATTGATTAAGTCAATATGGAAGATAAAAGTCCTCAGAGTCTTGTGGAATATGAGTAAATGTCTGAGAAAGACTTCTGGAAAGCACTGGGCAAGTTATGAGTTAGGTTCTACATATTTATACATGAACACAGAGGTCTGGTATATGTTCACATTAGATATAGAAATTGAGTTTGTATTTGCTGATGAAAAGAGAAGATGAGTCGCCTCTTTTAGCAAAACTAAACACTCAAAAATGTCTTTTGGATTTATAAAATCGTATTGAGGTAAATGGGGCATGTGGCAGCCCTAACAGTGTTACAATACATACTATTAGAATAAGATAAACTGTAATAACTGCATAGTCTATAATACATTATTTAATTAAAACTACTAATGCCATGAATTTTTTTTATCAAAGCAAATATTTATTGTTTATTTCTATATTCATTGCATTTGAATAATGTGTTTTTATGCACCACTATAGATGACAATAACAATGCAAAAGGATAACATTTAGAATCTCTGTAGGTATACACTGCCTTATTGACGGATGAAATAATATTTGACGCTTCCAGGAGGTGGGGAAAAAGTTAGTCTGTATGTAGGCTACTATGTTATGTTAAAAATATCACTCAAAATGTGGTGTCCCAAATATTGAGTAGGCACAAGTTAGTCTCTAAAACAACGAACAACTAAACTGTTTAGTCAATGACATGAACATAGAGCAACTGCTGTAAAATAACTAATATAAAATGCCTGCCATACTCCTACAAAGGAATAAGAAGTAAACAAAAGGAAATGAAATCCGGGTATGAAGTAGTGTTGACACACTCTTTAGAGCAGTTCAGTTACAACTGTAGGATACAACACATGTGTTGATGTTCTGGTATTTTGATGGGCCTGTGAAACAAGAAACATTTCAAACTAGAAAAGTTTCCTCAGTAGAGTGCACACCTCCACCAGGTGTGTCTCCCTCTCTCCTCCCAAACAAAGAAGAGGTGAATCTCACTCAGTTGTCCATCTTTGGCTCCCTTACAGCCAAGATGGCAGTGAAGGAAACAAAACAACAGGGATTCATTCATCTCGTATGGTGCCTAACGTTAGTGGATCATAACAGGTCTGATATGGAATTAATCCAGTTCAAAATAAGACCAAAGTTTTTTTATGGATGTCAATTTTTGAGCCTCAACAAAGGCTAACATGATCCCTGCGACTAGGAAAGCCTAGCCGATTGCCAGAAACGCCTTTTGCTACTGAATCAGATGTTGGTTACTATCGGCCGACACGAAGCAGTCAGTAATAGGTTCTTCAAAAAGAGTGAATCAACGCAACCTCGAGAGGTCCTTGAGCATAGTCATAAACAAGCACCAAAAATGCTCAACCAAGCGATCAAATGTAAATACCAGGGGAAATTTTTTTCAATGCAGACATGGAGCTTTTGCTGTTGAATGAGGAAGAGGGGGAAATTATAAAGTTCATCGTAATTAACTATTGCTAATATCAATGTGCGTTCTAACCACATCTACCGGGAATCAAAACAGGAAGTCAGGGGTACAGCTTGATTCGATTGGCTGCCTGGTCAAGCGTGATATTGACAAGCGACTCCACGCCTGGCGCTGAAAAGTTGAGAATATTTAGAATTTCTTAAAAACCTGCCTGAAAACTTAGCGCTCGGAGCAAGAGAGGAGCGCACACCAGTACCACAGGGAAACAATGGTTTGCGTGCGACGCATTCTAGCAACACGTCTCGGTGTGATCGGCCCCTCAGGAGGTTAAACAGCTCATATTTCATCTCTAATATCTATTTTATATTGCTGTGAAAACATCTCCTTTAACTGGATTTATTGAGGTGTCTCGCCAAAAGCAAAATTTTACAAGATTACATTTGACCACACATGATTATGTTGTAATATGTTGTACCTTCGCCCCAATAGTCATTTTTACTGTTTGGAGCTTGAACGCACCTCTTAAACCCTAGCCCTATTTTTAGCCCTCTGCTCGGAACCAGCTGTTGCATTGCTGTATACTCATTTTATATACTATATAACTACATATTAACTATATATTCACTTGATTTATCACTAAGAGTGTTCAATACATCATAATAAAGCAGTTTGACACCATTTTCAATAATGTTGAGCAGTTATTATGTGTCATATCTGTCAATCATAAAAATAAATGCCTCATAATGTGTGTCTATGTGACCCTGGAGAGGCCTGTGATCGGCCGATTTACACGTGTGAAACAGTTTTAGATGCGGGATAGTCCAACGGGAGCCATGCGGGGGTGTTTGATCGTATCTGGGTCTGTTTACTGACTAGAAATCGCAAAATGCTGGCCCAACCCCCCTCTCTACTTGGTTTGGTCCCCCTTGCAGAATACCCTGGCATTTTCTCATTCAACCTCGCAGCGCATTGATTTCACTTGCAGAGGCGAGGGGAGAGATGCAGGAAGTCGCTGCTCGAAAATCCAATGGAATAAATCCGTTTTTCATCTTCAAAACCATCAAAATGTAAGTTTTTTACCCAATTTTTTTGCTGGTGACATGTGACTGATGTTGGCTTATAGATATATAACGTTTGAACGGTTTGAAAGAGATTAATTCCGACGACGCTATTCGTCGCGGGGTCGAATCACGGCCCTGCTACATGTGGTCATCCGCCAAGATCGCTCCGCGCGTTCTCATGCCAGACCAAAACAAAGTATATAGTACGCAGTTTTTTGTCCAGAAAAACGTGGTTTTGTGGTAAAACTTGTAGTACTCTTCTAGATATGATCTTAGTTTATGTATAATTGTGTTTTGCAGTGTGTAAAATGGCTGCCATGGTTGTTTCGCCCAGAATTTCAATTTTTCACAGGTATTATTATTTTTTTTTAAACTTTTGTATTCCTTTCACAAAAGTGAATTGTACACAGGGGTACCCCTGGGGTACCCCCTCTAGGTCCCCAATATTGGGGACCCTCGGGTTTAAGAGGTTTTAATTGAACCTCCGTTGAAGTTAGCAGTTAACTCTGTTAAAAGCAGGACTGTGATAGGGAGAGGCCCCGTAGTCCACAGAAGAGCTGTTAACTGTGATTCTTTTACGATGCATCGATCTGGATCAAAATAACGATTTCATGATCAGCGACCTAATGTAAAAGTCAAAACATGGATACATATCATCTTTTAGATATACGCCTTTATTTCTAAATTCAAATGGAGCTTCTGTATTACCATTTGTCGTCCAAGTGCACCTCCTTCCTATAGAGCCCATTAAAAAATGAATGATCAAATCCTATTTTAGTGGCTTTCTATGAGTTGATAAATGTAACGGATTGTGGTCGTGGCAGACTTTGTGATTGATATAATATGGTATTGTGATGAAACTTGTAATTTACACCCCTCCTAGTAGAGACCCAGCGTGCAGTACCAAGGCCCTGGGATGGGAATCTAAATGGAATGCGGCCATCATTATCTTTATTCAGTTGTGTAACCTGTGTTTTTCCTGATTCCTTTGTGTAAAACATTGGTAGTACCACCAAAACCCCAAATTTGACTGTGAACTTTACTGCATTAGAATAACATGACTGCTGTACTCTGTGAGTAGCAAGGCTATTACGATTTAGAAAACATACAAAGTACTCAATGGAAATCTTAGACAGGGAGGTAAAGCTAAACAGAAACTAATAAGAAAGATCTGTGAGATGAAACGTTCTTACTATATCATTTTTCATAATTGCCTCCATGACCTGTGTTGACTGTGTTGTTAAGCAGCCCAAACTATGCTATCTAACTTCCTTGTCCGAACACCTGTGAAAAGAAATTGCAATAGAGAGAACACTGGCAAGTTTGGTTGTACATTGTAAAATGTGCCGCTAACTACATATTTTGCTCACAGTTATTTAATCACCAAATTGAAACTGACTGTCATCCACATTTGTATGGTAACAACGGATCACATGTCTAATTGTATGTGAAAGGTGTTGTTTGCAGAAACAAACACACAGATAATTCTCCAACTCCAACTGCAGCCCCCTCAGCTCTACTGAGCATCATAGCAACTTTTATGTCATTGTTTTAGTTTCAAGTCTTCATTTGCCATATGCACAACAGATCACCAATCAAAGTGTATATAAAATAGAATGAAATCAAATGCAATGTAATATTGTGGTAGACTGGTGTAAAGTAGTGATGAAATGAATAAACTGTAATTGAGACAAGTTAAGTTAAAGATATACAGGTGATAAACAGGTATGTACAGGTATGATATATATACACTACCTGCTCTGATACTCTGTACACTACCTGTTAAGGTACACCGTACACTATCCTCAAAATTACACCGTAAACTACCTAATAAGGTGCACTGCACATTCTCGTACACTACCTGCTGAGGTACACTGTATACCAGGGGTATCCAATTACAATTCAGCGAGGTTCAGTTAGAGAGAATTTCCTCATGCAACGGTCGTTAACATCACAATAATGTCTAACTTGCACTCTGATTTCATCACATATTGAAGTAGCCTAGTAGTTGTATCGACGTCTGTATGAAGTCAACAACTTAGTGTCAAATCAAATAAAGAAAGGGTTAAACTCAACAATATTTATTGTCAGATTTCATATTGAACGTGATGAATTATAAATAATAAATACGCTAATAATAAATAAATGTTCTCTTATTTCAAGTAAAATAAGGACTGTATTAAAAAAACAAAATATATAAGAGAAAGCTTTTGAAAAATGTGACTCTTAAAATAAGGTACATCGTACACTACCTGCTGAGGTACACCGTATATTACCTGCTGAGGTACACCGTATATTACCTGCTGAGGTACACCGTATATTACCTGCTGAGGTACACCGTATATTACATGCTGAGGTACACCGTATATTACCTGCTGAGGTACACCGTAACACTACTGCTGAGGTACACCGTATATTACCTGCTGAGGTACACCGTATATTACATGCTGAGTACACCGTATATTACATGCTGAGGTACACCGTACACTACCTGCTGAGGAACACCGTACACTACCTGCTGAGGTACACCGTATATTACATGCTGAGGAACACCGTACACTACCTGCTGAGGAACACCGTACACTACCTGCTGAGGTACAATGAATATTACCTGCTGAGGTACACCGTATATTACCTGCTGAGGTACACCGTATATTACCTTTAACGGCGAAAGTCATGGCGAGCGGAGGAACTTGAGAAGCCCCCGGCATCATTTAAGTCGCAAGTTTGGGAGCATTTTGTCTTCCCTGTAACTTAATGACTGATAAGGATGGTGGACGAAACCGTTACGGTATGTAGGCATTATTTAAAGAGAAAGACACACGGCAACGGCATGCCCACACATATGAAGAGACCATCCCGTCTGTCAGCGACGGGGGACACTCCGGTGTGGAAAATAAAGGATTTCAAAATCTGGTTAAAATGCTTGAGCCACGATACGAAATCCACTCACGCACCCACTTCAGTATGACGCTTGTTCCAGGCCTCTATGAGAAGGAAAAGACTGTAGAGACCTATGGAGCTAAATCCAGGTCAAATGTTTTGTTCATTTGAAAAAAAAAATTTAACCTGAACATTGAAAAATACAGCAATGTATTCAAAATAAAAATAAGTGAATTAAAAGTTTTTTTGGGTTGAATATAATTTTGATTCAGTTCTGGAACTTTTTCGAATACATTTTTTTTCAGTTTTCACTTTCATATATATTTTGATATTTGAGTTCTTATATTTTTCAGTTTCAGATTTTATATTTTCAGATTCAAATCTTTTTTTTCGGTTTCAAATCTTTTTTTCACTTTCAGGTTGTTTTCTTTCAGTTCAGATCGTTTTTTTCAGTTCAGACTTTTGACCCTGATCTAACGTGGGGGGCGTGGTATCAACTGAGAGGGGCGTGTCATCATGAGTGACAGCATAACAACGAGGGCTGAGGAGTTCCTCAACCATGTTGCCTTCAGGTAACGTGGGCACCGCGAGAATTATGATTCAACACTTTCTATACACCATATTCACGTGATTGGAAGTAAAAAAAATTACGCTAGTGCCAAAATTCTGTTTAGCAAGCTGTTTTAGCCTCTACTTGGGACGAATCACAGTAAAAGAGCAATAAACTATACCATATTGGGCCGTTCAACTACCACACTTTAATATCTGACGTTTCGCACTTCCACACACCACTGTGAACGCAGCATAGTATCTTTGCGATGGCGTCCGCTCCACCCGGACCGCCTGCTGGCGCCAGCGCGCAGGTAAGAAATCGACTTTATTTTTTTATAGATACTAGAAATTATCCTAAATATTATAATGATGATTGTAAGATAGCGTCATACATAAAGGGAGAAGATTTATTTAAGTGGGGATTTCGCCAAAGCTAGAAATTAAGCAACTAGCTTAATGCTATTAGCTAGTGTTTGTGAATTGTTCCCTCCTTACACTGACCAGCTCAAGTCCTTCAATGTGTGTTGCCTTTCGTAACAGAATGTCGACTATAATTCGACAGTGGCTGCAGCTGCACAGAGCCTTATAAATGTGCTCGCACAGAACCTCTCTCAGGGACAGCAAGAGCAAGGAAGAACGCAGCAAGAGCCATCGTCTTCTGTAGAACAGGACATGGCCAGGTTTTAGTTTTTATGGAATTTCATTTTTCATGTTCATTTAATGGTAGTTTGACTAGTTCATATGTATATTCATCATATTTTAATCTAATTGTTTTTTTTAATCATGTAGATCTTTCCCTGGGTTTTCCACAAGAAAAAGTAACCGTGGAAAGCGAATGATGCAGAGTCTAAAGACCTGTGGCACAGCATCCACAAAGACCTGGAGGCCTTTTAGTTTCTATGCATACCTGTTGAACATTAATGCAGAGACAACCCCAACCTCCTCTGAAGAGTTTGACCTTGCCCGGGCAGGACTTGGAAAAAGACATCTCAACATGTCCAGGGATATCGGCCATGAAGAGGTATTGCATAAAGAAAACATACTAGTTACAAATTGCACAATTGTTTATATTTGAAACATGCAACTTCATCCTAGTGTTTGGCTTTTCTTCAATATTTTTCTTTTTCACAATATTTATTTTGGCTGAGCAAAGCCATTATCACAATAAGCATACATATAGATTGTGATGGAAGAAGTAATCTTTGACTTAAGTAAAAGTAGCTATACCACTGTAAAAAAACTTTGTTTCAAGTAAATGTCCTGCATTCAAAACCTTAATTATGTCAAAGCACAAAAGTATTGGCATCAAAATATAGCAAAAGTATAATTAGTCATTTTGAAGAATGGCCCATTTCAGTATCATATATATATATATATATATATATATATCATGTTATTGGACTATAATTATTGATGCATTAATGTTGATCACTTTAATGTTGCGGCTGTTGAAGGTGGAACTAATTTTAGTAATATGTATTAATAATCTAAATCTGCAAAGTAACCAGTAACTAAAGCTCTCAATGAATGTTGTGGAGTAAAACGTACAAGATTTCCCTCTGAAATAGTTGAGTAGAAGTATAAAGTAGCATGGAATGCAAATACTGAAGTAAAGTACAAGTACATTTAAATAGTACTTAAGTAAAGTTAGTAAATTAAATTAGTTACACTCCACAACTGCATATACAGGTGCTGGTCATATAATTAGAATATCATCAAAAAGTTGATTTATTTCACTAATTCCATTCAAAAAGTGAAACTTGTCTATTATATTCATTCATTACACACAGACTGATATATTTCAAATGTTTATTTCTTTTAATTTTGATGATTATAACTGACAACTAAGGAAAATCCCAAATTCAGTATCTCAGAAAATTAGAATATTGTGAAAAGGTTCAATATTGAAGACACCTGGTGCCACACTCTAATCAGCTAATTAACTCAAAACACCTGCAAAGGCCTTTAAATGGTCTCTCAGTCTAGTTCTGTAGGCTACACAATCATGGGGAAGACTGCTGACTTGACAGTTGTCCAAAAGACGACCATTGACACCTTGCACAAGGAGGGCAAGACACAAAAGGTCATTGCAAAAGAAGCTGGCTGTTCACAGAGCTCTGTGTCCAAGCACATTAATAGAGAGGCGAAGGAAGGAAAAGATGTGGTAGAAAAAAGTGTACAAGCAATAGGGATAACCGCACCCTGGAGAGGATTGTGAAACAAAACCGATTCAAAAATGTGGGGGAGATTCAGAAAGAGTGGACTGCAGCTGGAGTCAGTGCTTCAAGAACCACTACGCACAGACGTATGCAAGACATGGGTTTCAGCTGTCGCATTCCTTGTGTCAAGCCACTCTTGAACAACAGACAGCGTCAGAAGCGTCTTGCCTGGGCTAAAGACAAAAAGGAACTGGACTGCTGCTGAGTGGTCCAAAGTTATGTTCTCTGATGAAAGTAAATTTTGCATTTCCTTTGGAAATCAGGGTCCCAGAGTCTGGAGGAAGAGAGGAGAGACACACAATCCACGTTGCTTGAGGTCCAGTGTAAAGTTTCCACAGTCAGTGATGGTTTGGGGTGCCATGTCATCTGCTGGTGTTGGTCCACTGTGTTTTCTGAGGTCCAAGGTCAACGCAGCCGTATACCAGGAAGTTTTAGAGCACTTCATGCTTCCTGCTGCTGACCAACTTTATGGAGATGCAGATTTCATTTTCCAACAGGACTTGGCACCTGCACACAGTGCCAAAGCAACCAGTACCTGGTTTAAGGACCATGGTATCCCTGTTCTTAATTGGCCAGCAAACTCGCCTGACCGTAACCCCATAGAAAATCGATGGGGTATTGTGAAGAGGATGATGCGAAATACCAGACCCAACAATGCAGAAGAGCTGAAGGCCACTATCAGAGCAACCTGGGCTCTCATAACACCTGAGCAGTGCCACAGACTGATCGACTCCATGCCACGCCGCATTGCTGCAGTAATTCAGGCAAAAGGAGCCCCAACTAAGTATTGAGTGCCGTACATGCTCATACTTTTCATGTTCATACTTTTCAGTTGGCCAAGATTTCTAAAAATCCTTTCTTTGTATTGGTCTTAAGTAATATTCTAATTTTCTGAGATACTGAATTTGGGATTTTCCTTAGTTGTCAGTTATAATCATCAAAATTATAAGAAATAAACATTTGAAATATATCAGTCTGTGTGTAATGAATGAATATAATAGACAAGTTTCACTTTTTGAATGGAATTAGTGAAATAAATCAACTTTTTGATGATATTCTAATTATATGACCAGCACCTGTACATTATACATACAAATGATACATTTTTTCCTAAACCTGTAGTTCTTAATGAGAACTTTTACAAAGGCCAATCTATATCTCCATTCTATGTAGAAAGACTTAATGTTAACACAGAATGCCATTTATAACCATTGTGCTTGGCCAAAATAGTGGAATATCTCCAAACCTCAGGAAATCACACACATTTGATTACATTTGTTTTGGATCAGCTGTTCTTCTGTGACTGAGAGTACCTCTGTTTATTTCACTTCTTTAAATTAAAGACCTGCATTGCAGTAAAAAAGGAAAACTACATTTTAAACTGTCACATAACTTTTTTTTTTTTTTCTTCTCTTTGCTTCATAGCTGAAGATCATGAAGAGGACGAAGACGGCCATGGTCCATCACACCTGCAAGGTTTCTGGAGTGTATCACGGGCCAAGGTCACATCCCACTTCTCCCATCCGAGAAGAAGGATTTTGCTGTGATGCTCAGATTTAACCACGACTGCAGTGCAGACTTTGGGCATCACAGCATCTGTTACCCTGTCGTCTCAGCATGTACAGAGACAATTGCACTACCCGTACGACATATGAGGTCATATGTCGAGTTCAAAAAGGTTATGATGGAGGCTTTTCGTCGCGGGCAGGAATTTCACAATGTGTAGACAATTCTCTCTCTCTACCCTCTATTTTTTTTTTTTTTGCCTCTGTTCATGTTTAGCAAAAACTGCTGTTTTAATACTCTCATGTTCTGAGAAAAGAAAAGTATTTAATTGTAATATTTAAAAATACTTGTTTTGAAAAATGAGTTCCGTAAACACAAAAATTGTGTTGAATGTTTATAAAAGAGAACAACATGTTAAGGTTTGGAATTAAAAAAAGATTTTATACCATTTTTTTTTTTTTTTTTTACATGTGGCTTCACTGTTGCCAGTCACAACAAATAAACATTTAAAACACATTCATTGTATACTTGTTGGTGTTAAAGTGGTAAAACCCTTGAAACACAACGTTTGCATTCATGGTACATGAGTTAGTACATAGTTCAATACAGCTAAATAAATGTCTCGGCCTTAGGACTCAGATGGTCCAGCAACATCAATAGCGGGCGGCCCTAAGGCGTGCCATATCCTGCTCACATAGGGGACATGCAATGGGTGGAAGAATCGCTCCAGAACTGGTCGCATTTTGCTCACTGGCACTGTTGAAATCAAGATCTGCATCCTCTATTTCCTTCATTTAAAAAAAAAAAAAAAGCAGATTTCTTAATTAAACATTTGTCATATAGAAATCAGAGGACATAAAGTAAAACTATAAAGGTAAGCAGATTTTAAATAGATCAACATGTGAACATAACTGATACTATGCTGATGCAAGTATCAACATAGTATCATTTAATTTGTTTTAATGTGAACAAAGAGATACAAGCCCTGATCAGCATTTGAACAGTTTTGAATAAAATTTGTTCTGTTATCTCTTTCATTAATTTGACGTTGGTGATTGAAAAACACTTTGACACATCTGTTATTAAGACATAAAATACAAAAAAATATTCAATTTTCTTACCCCAAATTATAATTGGTAGTGTAATCTAAAGTAAACTAAATTCAGTTGTACCTAGATGTTTTTTCATGGTATAAGTTTTGAGGGCTTCCTTTACAGTGCAGTGTTTTATGCACAATGCTTGTGTCTAAAATAAATTCAAGGAAATGGTGTGAGCTTTGCTATTCTATGAAGTAGGAACACTGGTCAAAACTATAAATATATAATACTATGTTTGCTTAAAAATAACTTAGAATTGCTACCTCTGCCAGGTCTGGAGCATTAACAGGATTCTGGAGGAGTCCGATTGTCCACAGTTGTTGTGGGGACAGATTTTGCTCTGTCCTTAAAGGATGATTATCCCAACCCATCCTGAAGACATCAAGATCCCTCTGCAGACGTGGAAGAAATACATGCTGGGCACAGAATAGGTGGATGCTATCAGAAGGATCTGGAACACCTTCATCCTCAAGGTTGTGAAGAATCTCGTAGGGCACGTTTGAAACAACCATCCAAACATCTCGCCACAGATGCTCTATTCTGGTAAAAAAAAACATAAAATTACCCTCAAGTATGTACAATATACTGCAACACCTGACATTATTAATTCTACTGAATATTATAAAAATATATATATACCTTTGATTGTGCACACTCTTTCCTGAGAGGAAACTTCCCCTTCCGCAGCCTCTAATAGTGAACATGCATCGTGCTACACCAACATTTTCCACTCCTTGGTCACCTCTTACTCTAAAGAGAATGTATCCCAGTTAAAAAAATAAAAGTTTAAAATATGTTTAAAAATTGGCAATGTAAGGTTCTAAATGTAAAAACAGAAGATATAGGCTACAATAACTACATCTTTATTTTGTGAGAATTCCAAATGCATAGACTTTGGACAAATACCTAATAGTATCATCCAAATCATTGTAATGATTGATTACCAGCATAGATAGAAAGTGAAGTGATGAAGTATTGTATACGACACATTTAATCACCAACAGGTCTTCAGACAGATAAATAGTGATTTGATTCACTTTGATTTATCTTAACAAGTAATGAAGTATAGAATTTGTTTAAATTCTCAACAACTTAGCATAGTAATTGAATTAATGTAAGTAAAGAATCGGTCCTAGTTACCTAATGTCTTAGTTGTGCATAAACCTCTCTGGTTATCTCACTGCTCAAAACGTTCAAACAAGAATACATGTTTAACTGACAGCTAATGCACAAATCACTGAGGAATGAGTACCACGGTGAGCCACACCTATGTGTTGGTCTTACCTTAATGGAAAGCCATACTTTTGCACTGCCTCCAAGAAGAAATCAAGTGCAGTGGATTCTTTATTATTGGTCGCAGCACCCAGGTACATGATCTGGAACAGAGAATATCATTCAGTGGAAATAAATAAAAGCATTTTTTCAGACCCGTAAATGTATGTAAATAAAAGCTAGTTCACATCACACATTTTTGCTACATGGTATAAGATGGATAATAACAAAACTATAGATCCTTTAAAGAGGACCTGTACACCCTACAGCAATTGTTGCAGTAGACCCATATCGGTCATTTTCAACTGTCATCATCTCACTTAGTCTGTAAGTAATGGTTATTGGTGAAAAAGAAATGACCTTTCGTGAGAATCCATCAATCCCTCCAAAAATAACAAGGCCATATCTTTGGGGGGGAAAAAGAAACACAAAATGCTGATGCAAAACAAGGGTGGTAAAAAAATGTCACTGGAAATTTGTAAACATATTCATTTTTATTTTTAGTGTATATCCTGTATTTAGCCAAAGCACTGTATATCTAAATAGCATGTAAACATCAAATGTATGGCTTACCTGATGAGTTTATGATTTGTGTCGATATGTACCAAGTGCAGAGGACCCTGAACCGAATATGTCCTTCGTGCAACACACCCCATCCTTGTCATTCTTGAGAGTACACCAACAGAGTCTACACGCTGCATGGATGAAAACACTCTCTTCCACTGGACACGGTGGCCCATGGCCTGCAGCATTCCTTTCATCATTCGGTGTGGTGTCCTGGCTTTCACTGACCTCATGAAATTGTCTAGTTGTTGATCAGTTAGGCTAGTGTAGAACTGCATTATGGAAAGGCCATTATCGTGCATGCGCCGTTTCACTGTACTCTCAGAAATACCCAGAAGTTTTGCAATGGATGACACTGGTAAGGACATTTGTATCAAGCTTTGTAGTTGCTGAGGAGACAACATATTTTGGCCGTCCCATTTCTCCTTGCAACACTGGCACCTGACTAGGGGTCGGATCAGAGTCCTCTATATTGATAAGTGTTGACAACTGCGTCAAAGCATTAATGACATCCTCTGGCATCTGAACCTGGCCCGACAATGACCTAAAAAGAGCCATCTCCTGGTTGACTACAAACCGCAAATAGTTCACATCTAGGGGCAGTCTTTGAGTGACCTGGGAAACTTTAGTCAGTCGTCTCTGAAGAAAGTCCCTTTTCAGTTGGTCCTAGAAAAAACAAACAAGTTATTTTACTGGCTTGATTACATCTTTTAAGTTACAGACACATACATATAACAAACAAACAGCATGCAAGTTATTACTTAAAACGTATGCAAAGTGAGCCAACTTGGAAGGCGTCTATCATAGCCTAAATTACGTATCAGAATACAACAACAAAGAGGACTGCAAAGGTTATGCTGTGTAAACTAAAGGTCCGTCCACACCAAGAACTATAACTATAAAGATAACCACAGTGATAACGATGTGAGGATCCACACTGATGAACGACAAAGTTCTGTAAGCATTGGCGCCAAGCAACATTTATAAGGCTCTGTGCAGCTGCAGCCACTGTCGAATTATAGCCGACATTCTGTTACGAAAGGCAACACACATTGAAGGACTTGAGCTGGTCAGTGTAAGGAGGGAACAATTCACAAACACTAGCTAATAGCATTAAGCTAGTTGCTTAATTTCTAGCTTTGGCGAAATCCCCACTTAAATAAGTATTCTCCCTTTATGTATGACGCTATCTTACAATCATCATTATAATATTTAGGATAATTTCTAGTATCTATAAAAAAATAAAGTCGATTTCTTACCTGCGCGCTGGCGCCAGCAGGCGGTCCGGGTGGAGCGGACGCCATCGCAAGGATACTATGCTGCGTTCACAGTTGTGTGTGGAAGTGCGAAACGTCAGATATTAAAGTGTGGTAGTTGAACGGCCCAATATGGTATAGTTTATTGCTCTTTTACTGTGATTCGTCCCAAGTAGAGGCTAAAACAGCTTGCTAAACAGAATTTTGGCACTAGCGTAATTTTTTTTACTTCCAATCACGTGAATATGGTGTATAGAAAGTGTTGAATCATAATTCTCGCGGTGCCCACGTTACCTGAAGGCAACGTGGTTGAGGAACTCCTCAGCCCTCGTTGTTATGCTGTCACTCATGATGACACGCCCCTCTCAGTTGATACCACGCCCCCCACGTTAGATCAGGGTCAAAAGTCTGAACTGAAAAAAAAAACCTGAAAGTGAAAAAAAGATTTGAAACCGAAAAAAAAAAAGATTTGAATCTGAAAATATAAAATCTGAAACTGAAAAATATAAGAACTCAAATATCAAAATATATATGAAAGTGAAAACTGAAAAAAAAATATGTATTCGAAAAAATTCCAGAACTGAATCACAATTATATTCAACCTGGATTTAGCTCCATAGAGACCGCTTTCACCACGGCGGAGTGGAAATTCATAGTCCGGTGCTGCAGACACGCCCGTCACACAGACACACACCTGGGGCAGGTGTTGACAGAAGTATCAGAGTGGAAGCTAGACACGCCCAATAGCAATATCCCAGTCACCACAGAAAGGTCTACCCTCTCCCCAGACAATGGAGATATTCTCATATTTTTGAAAATAATGTCACAGTAATGGTAAACATTATTTAATAGTAAACATTATTGTGTATTTGAATGACATAACCTGACAGGAAGTAAACAGACCCAAGTTGTTGCCGAGCAGTTCAGTTGAAACAGTGGAAGCTAGCTCACTGGCTGTTTCTTTCTTTCAACATTAATCAAAGGACGAGGGTATCAACATACCTCATGTTAAACTTAACAGAATTGAGTATTCTTGAATGTTTTATTTTTATTTATTTAATTTTGTTTCAAATTGGACATCTTCAATATTTATAGTTTTTATGTAAGAAAAGTTATTTTCTTTAAGTGTTCTTGAAGTTCTTTAATTAATAAATGGAAAGCAAAGTTATATTTGTCTCCTCCCCTTTACTTTGTTGATCCGAAAAATGATCCGAACCGTGACTCAAGAACCGTGATCCGAACCTAACCGTGAGGTTTGTGCTCCGTTGCACCCCTACTGCTGAGGTACATCGTATATTACCTGCTGAGGTACACTTTACATTTCCTGATTAGGTACAGTGTACGCTACCTGCTCAACAGCATACAGCAGACAGACAGTTAGAAACTAGTGGTTGAACATAGTGGAGCATTTAGCAATTAAAAAGAGACAGATCATTTTCTAAGGAGTTGGAAGAGACCAAAGCAGGGGTAAAAGAGAGTGAATATTCAACATCATCTGGTGGATACAAACACCACATGAATGATAATGTTGCTCTGTACTACTGGATGTGTAAATTGTCAACTGTTTGCTAACAAATTATCCTTGTCAACTAAATAGGTGATGATTAGTCAATGTTTTGATCTATCAGCCTGTTTTTGCTGCATCCAAGTGGCCAAATCAGTAATTGCAGGTTCAACGGATCCTTTAAAGCAGTGGTTCTCAACTGGTCTGGCTGCGGGACCCACCATCACCCCTTAATGACAAGCAACCCACGACCCAAATTATATATATATATATATATATATATATATATATATATATATATATAAATATAATTTGGGTATATCTATATTCAAGAAGTCTAGTAGTAGTAACGTCTCTGTGTAGTAAACAACTGACAAATCAAAGAAAGTACACATCAATTATATTTTAACAATTATTATTCTCAGTTTTCAAATTTAACTGGATGGATTATAAATAATACATAGAAATACATGAATAAATGTTCTTCTCATTTCAAGTAAAATAACAGCTGGATTAAAAAATAAATTACGTAACGAAATTCATTTTGGCAAAATTATTTTCACTGAATTGCCCTGCAGCTTTAAATTCAGTTCATTCAGGGTGATAAAGCCACAATATTATATTTTTCTCATCTTCTAAAAAGAGAAATTAGTGTTGTGAAGAATTCAGCTATATGAGTCTGTCCAGTAAGAGTCTAATGACTCTGGTCTCTCTGGACATTCTTCTCTTTTGGATATCGTCCTATGATTTGACTTTTTCAACTGATATTTCAACAGTCCTGCTCTGCTCTCTGTATCCTGTCTCTCCCCCATGTGTCAAGGTGTGTGTACATCTCACTCAAGTCAGGAAACTTGTCAGAATACCCATATTTGATTGGCTGAGCTGCATCATGTGATGTGATTCACAACGCATTGGTCGGTGTTTTTCCTGCACCGCTGAACAAGTGCCGTAAATGCTGGAATAACTCCGCTGCATAAAAAATTCCCTTCAAAATAAAATCACAACTTTTTGTTTTTGTTTTTGGCCCTCGACCCACTGAAAACGGGTCCGCGACCCACTTTTGGGTCGCGACCCACCAGTTGAGAATCACTGCTTTAAAGCAGGGGTCTCAAACTCATCTTCACTCTGGGCCACATCAGCATCACGGCCTCAAAGGGCCGGTTGTAAGTGTAAGACTGTGTAAATGTATCTACTCCCTAACATATTGGTAAATAACTGTCTCTGCATTTGATTATTGTTTATTCAAGTGTAAAAATATTGTACATGCAGTAATATAAATGTAAAAATATATTTAAGCACATATCTGTTATAACTTAAATCCTTTTAATTTAGGGTTAAGAAACCCACATTACTCTATCAAAGATCTAAATATTAAAGAAAATAGCAAAGACAAATATCAAACACAAGTTATTACAATAACTTTGTTCAATGCTTAAAATCCTTTCAAGGGTGTATTTGCACAATCCCACGTGAAGTATTTCATGTGTTTTAAAGCCACGTTTAAAGTAGTCTTCAATGTACTCACAATACATTTCCATGTCACATGTAGGGTAACCAGCCAAAGAGCTGCTTCTATGACTGTGTGTTTAAGTATCTCATCATTTTGACTTTCTATCTCAGAATTATGACTTTCTATCTCATAACGTCGACTTTCTATCTCATAATTTCAACTATGGGGATATTTTTATTATCAAGTCTATGATAAATTATTTTTTTTTTTTTAATTTTGCTGGCGGATTCGCGGCCCACATAAAATGACGTGGCGGGCCAGATTTGGCCCGCGGGCCGGGAGTTTGAGACCCCTGCTTTAATAAAGTATCGATATATATATTAAATTAGATTTTTAATAATTGAATATTAATATCAGTGGCTGCCTCAGGAATTCATAAAAGGTGACACAAAATAGCATAATGCACACATGGTTTACCTCGATTTGCAGCTCTAAGGTTGATTTGGCATCTGAGAAGAATGTGAGATCTTTTTGTTTTTATGACGTCAACAGAGCAAACAGTGTTTGTCCACGGTGAACATGTTGTTTTTGAAAGTCTTAAGGTCAATAATTATGGATTATAGCAGAATATTTCAATAGATAAAAACATTTTTGAAATGATTACATCTATCTTTTTACAATGAATTTTGGCATTTGGACTCCACAGCTCTCTTGAGTTATTGGAAATGTTTAGATCCCAATGGCAAACAATCCTACACAGCCACAACTGGAATCTAATTCTACAAATAGTATAATACTCATAATATTAGTGGAAAACATACAAATGTTTTAGAATTTGAATTACGACATAATGAATGAAGCTTTGTACTATTCGGTACAGCCCTAAGAGATGTTAATCATCCATCAATGGCCGTGCATTAATTACTGTACTTACTTAAAACAAGAGTAAATACTTTAGTAAAGGGATCATTTGCTTGTTCTTTTTGCTGTGAAATGATACAAAAGTGTATTTTCATTGTGTACTTCTATGAAATCCTACAATCTTTGGAGATTGCATGGAAACTAAATCCCTGACTAACAAGACAACACACCCGGTGCATAACATCTGTACAACTGTACATCTGTCTGTCTGTGCTTGAGTCTGAAATTTGGACAGTTTTTTCCGATTCTAAAAGCACCACCAGTAAGCATCATTATGTGATAAAACAGTAAGGAAAGCTCAGACTCTGATCCTTATGGCTTCAGCTGGAGAATGTGAGAATGAGCTATTTTAAAAGATGGAAGTAACTTGAGACACTGGGAAGTCTGTTGGCTGCCCAAACATAACTCTATGTGGAATAAGCCTCCTCCACAGTGGTCGGTATTCTTGAAGTTTCTCTCAAAACAGAGCCTATTTGGGAAATTCACATAGTAAAAATGGTAATTTATCGTAATTTTAAATTGTTCATTTAGTGGTGTCCTTGGTAAAAAATACTATCTTAGTATCTGCTGCCAGGTTTTAGTAGATATGGAAGTCTAGATTCATTAAAGCCCAATTTGGATGGGACCTCAGTAAAAAAACATCATATGGATTCAGTAAGTAAGTAACACAGGGTGAGCAATTGATATACAAGTGAGCACCTGAGGGGTGAAGAATTCCTTTCAGAATCCTGCAACCCCTCAGATTTGACTTGTGACCCCTTGAGGGGGTCCCAGCCCCCAGGTCAGGAACCTCTGACCTGAAAGTGGCATGAAACACAGGCATAGGGGGTCAATTCCTAAATCCTGTGGTCCTCATGTCACACACACAGTAATATATGACTCTATTTGGCTCTATATTCTGTTGTAGTATGATTCATTGGCTACTATATCACTATATACATGTTCTCTAAATATATTGATGCAGAGATGTGCCATTTGTTTATTAAGACAGACATATACATTTTTGAATTGTTCTGATTTCTGGAAGTTCAGTTTAAGAGGATATAGAATAACTGCTTGTTTATGCTGTGCCGTTGAAAGCACTGATTCCTGAAAAGAATACACTACCAACCGAGTCCTAAAATTACAGCATTCAATCAGAATTCTCAACAGAATCATGGGAAATATTTTGCGATAATATGATATGCTGTATTAATTTACCATGGCTGTTTCTGCAAACTCAACACTGTCAGCAGGTTCAGGAGCTTAACGGAGACGCAACGAAAAGAGGACTAATTGAGAACAGTATTTCTGTTGAGTCAGAGCAGCAGTGTGACGTGGCACTGTTATTAAACTGAAGAAACTAATGATGCTGTATTAATCATAGGAGCCGTTTCAGTCCAAGTCATTTGGCTTTGCACTTCTCCCCTTTGTATTTGATAAATTGCCTTATTTGCTTATATGAAAATGACCACTGCCAGAGTTGAAAGGGGAGTTATATTGGGTTATAGAAGTCAAAATTAAACAAAACAAAATTAATTTAGTTTCAATGAAAAGTCTATAACTACCCTTGCAATACCTTGAAACCGAACTGTATAGACATGAAATGCATAATCGTAGCTCAACAGGCTAATATGACACTAGCACTGCTTGTATTTAATGAGCAGTCTTCGATTGTCTGATTGGCTAAGAACAATTTGACAAAGTAAAATGGATTAATTCTGGCCAAATCAAGGTACAGGGCAGAGCTAAAGATAGAGGGAGTAGAAGAGAGAGGGGCCCCTTGCCTGGGAAGCAGAAATGGTTTCACATAACCAGTAGTGGGTAAAAGTAGCTCCACATACCCTTTACTGCTATACATGAATGTGATACAGCTCAGGCTTCTACTTGGGCAAAAGTGCTGAAGAAGAATTTGTTATGAAATACAGAGTAAGAAGTTACAGTAAACACTTGAAAGTTCTAGTTGACATTCTAGTATTACAGTGCTCCAGCCTACATCTTGGTTTGGTATGTTGTTTTTAATAAGGCTTCCTCACAGGTTTCCATGGATCGTGGTTTTATCTGGACCCTGGTCCTTGCTCCCACCATGGCCCTGCGAGTCTTTGTGCTTTCTCGCCTCGCAGGTTTCCGTGGATCCTGGTCTTGCCTCCTGCCGTGGTTCTGTCATATGCATTGAATGTGTTGTAACTCTGTTATGTTGTTCATTCTGTACACATGACATCTATTGCACTTCTGTCCATCCCAATAGAGGGATCCCTCCTCTGTTGCTCTCCCTAAGGTCTCTTCCTCTTTTCTCCCCGTTAAAGGGTTTTTTGGGGGAGTTCTTCCTGTTCTGATGTGAGGGTTCCGGGACAGATGATGTCGTATGTGTACAGATTATAAAGCCCTCTGAGGCAAATTTGTAATTTGTGATTTTGGGCTACACAAAAATAAATTGAATTGAAATTGAATTGAATATAAAGGGCACATCACCTCCATAAAGTTGGGGGGGATTCATAATGGTGTGTTCACACCAAACATGTAGTGCATTTGTCGACGCGACATGATTACATACAAAGACGCTAATATGAGAAATTCACCTATTTGCTATTAATGTCCTTGAAAGCTATCAGCGCTAAGATTCTCCTGTTGTCAGCAACTTTCTGACGTTGGTGAATCAGAAATTGAGCAAAAGTGTATTGTAGCCATCTGGCAGCACTCTATGTTAGTACTTCATAATTGTACAGAGACCAGACGAAAATGTATGTGTATAAATGTATGTCGTCGATGGCGAATATGCATGCTTAATTTAGACGTCGTTTTTCTGAATGTTGATGGTGCCGCTACAATATTAGCATAGCATTAACCCTGATTGACCCAAAACAAGTATTTTAAAAGTTGTTTGCCTGTCATCCCGCAGACAGTCCTGACAAAGAATGAATTCAGACGTTTTACAAATCGGTATCATGTTGGAGTTATCTTAGTTACGTTTTCATCTGTTTATTGCGATTAAACCACAGAAAATATCAGTTTAATTTGAGTTGATTCTGCTGTAGAAATCCAGATTAATTCAGTAAACATGTGACTTGCTCGATACAGTTAATTGAGCTTGATGAAAATTAAATGGAGGTAAGCCCCTCCTCTCCGGCGAGTCTCACAGGAATAAGGCAAATAAACACAAATGATCATACGGCCAAACTCGCACTGGTAGCATGAGGTGAAGATTGGCATTGTGTTTGGTGTGAACACAGCATGAAGAGAAACAGAACAGTCCAA